>NC_067400.1:64268311-64581525 GCF_016432865.1 Antechinus flavipes | reverse complement strand
ATCCCCCCCCCCCCTTCTCCCGTGATTCATTTTGTACCCAGAAGCTTCCTGGTACTCTTTACGCATGCGTTCTCCTCGCCTATTGGGCGCAGGGGTAAGGGCAAGCTGTCTCGGTCCAGGTTTTTTTTTCCCGCCCTTCTCTTGCCTCCCTAGGTCGGACGGGCCCATCTCGGCTCTAGGACACTAGTCCTGTCCTCGGAGACTGTGAAGGGCTTCAGAGAACACTGTCACGGGTGGTGGAAATCGGACCTCGTTCCGGACTGCTCCCCGTCGCCGGGAGCCCCCCCCATCCCGTGTAGGGCGGGGTCAAGGGTCAGAGGGCGGTGAAAGGGCGGAGCCAGCGGCGGGCTGATGGCGGTGGCAGCCGCTTCTCCTTTGGGGTACTGAAGCGGGAACACGGGACTGGGACGCTCGGCAGCGGCAAGCGAGCAGGGGCTGTTCCCAAGATGCACAGCCTTGCGACGGCCGCGGTAAGTGACGCTAGGGGCGGCCTCCGTCGCTTCCCTGGCTCTCCGAGCCGGCCCGGGCCCAGCCTTGGCCTCCGCCCGGCGCCGACGTCTCTCCCGCTCCTCGTGCCAGCCGCGCTACTCGAGCAGGGGAGCCGGGAAGCACGGCTTCTGCGCCGCGGGACCTCCCTCTGTCCCCTGCCAAACTTATTTCTCTCCCTCGCCCCCCACCCAATTTGTCTCCGCCCCTTCTCTTCTTCTATTGGATGCGACTCCCCCGAGCCTCCCTCCCACCTGCTCTAGTAGAGACCGGGGATTGAGCCCTAGTGTCCTTTTAAAATGTAAGCTCCCTGAGGGCAGGCCCCAGCCTCTCCCTCCAGGAGCTCCTTTTGTTTTCCCCTGCTTCCCTGTGTCCGGGTCTGGACTCTCTGGAAGGGGTCACGAAAAGGATCAGAGGAGCGGAATCCTTGTTATTTATATGGAATGTTCTCTCCTCCTTTGCACAGCATGACGCTGTCTTCTCCCAATTCCCGGCCTGCCTGCCCCTTCTTGGGCATCTTGTGCCCCGGGTGCCCTCCAGGGCTCTGTCCTGGAGCCTTCCAAGCTCCGGCTCAATGTGGGGCCCAACCTCAGAGGCTCCCTCCCAGCCCCCACCCCGTAACTCTGGCTGCTCCCTCCTAAGGCCGTCACTCGGGTTGGAACTGTCCTCCCTGGGAGCATCGCCTTGGGCCACGCCATGACCAGTCTCTCCAATAATGCAATTTCCTAAGCCGATATGAGGGCCAGCCTGTCTTAGCAGACTTATTTTAAAGTGTGTCCCTCACCGTTCCTGTGCTGGACCTCGAGGGATGTGACTTACCGTGGGCTGCTGCTGCTCCCGCAGAACCTCATCGTCAAATCCTCGAGGCTCAGCCCTGATCCTTCTCTCCTCTCCACCCTTGCCTGTCCCGAATATTACTTATTCGTTTTGAATTCTCTCTTGGGGGAGCCTAAAACTCCATGGTGATAGGGAGTGTGTGTATGTGTGTTTTCCCTTCATAATGTCCAACATCGGTTCTTGCATATTTTATTGTTCTTGTCCAGTTGTTTTAGTCCTATAAATTTTTACTTGATCCCACTTAGTATTTTCTTGGCAAAGATCCTGTAGTGATTTTCCATTTCCTTCTCTAGCTGAGGAAACTGAGGCAGACAAGGCTGACTTAAGCTCACAAAGATGAAGTGGTGTGTCTGAGATCCTACAGCAAGTTAATGGAGAACTCCCATTTTTCCAGACATGGGATTTTAATAGCAAGGATATGGTACTGTGCAATAACAACCCCTCCAAATCTGAGTAGGCAGTGTGAAGGAATTATTGTAAGGAGAAAAAAAATTATCATTTGTTGGACAGTTGTGGTAAATCCCTGACTTATGTCCTATATGAATAGTACATCTTCTTTTTCAGAAAAATTGCAATAACAGAAAATATTAGTTTGTTTAAAAGTGCAATCCCCCGAGATATAGCTTGAATAAAGCTCAAGTGTAGCCTATTATTGGTGTTATTTCCTCAAGGGAAATCCCTCTCCCATTTTGGGAAACAATATTTCCATATAAATATACTTCGTTCAAATTGAGCTTTTTTGTTGATTTCCCTTAAATTCTTAAGAAAGTTGCTTAACCTCTCTGTTCCTCTAAATAGCTTTTTAGAATAGGAGTAATGATGCATGCTTGTTACTACATTACAAAAGTAGTACAGTGATAGATGACTGAAGTCACTTTTTCCATACTTGGTGTTTCTTAAAAGAATTGTGTTCTATAAATCCAAGATTCATTGTTTAGTTGCTACTCAAGTCCATATTTTATAGCCTGTTCTCCTCTGGTCCCATTCTTTCTTTAACCACAAATTTGTATTTATTGGAAAAGAAAACCACCAATTTTATATATTCAGCTTAATGTATACAGTTTTATGTGATAGTTGGTTACTTTGTTATTATAGAATAGAGAAACGTTTATTCTTGAGAATGTTGTTGATATGCTTTACTTCATGATCCATTTCTGGATTAATGAGGTTTCTTTTTTTTTTTTTTTTTTTGCATTACCCATTTCTGAATAAATGAGGTTTCTTTTATTTACAGAATGAATCTATTGCTTCTTCGCAGTATTTTTGTGATAGCAAAGAAGAATAAAGATAACTTGATTAGTTCCAGGTAGCAATGAGTCTTATCTAGGGATTCTTGAACTGTACTTTGTTTATGGAAGTTTACTTAGACTTAACTTACTTGCCGCACTAAGTGCCAATGTGCTGAGTCTAGCTTATTGCTGTCTTTGAGTCTTTCACTGAGGATTCTTTTGAGCCCCTTTTGTAAATACACACTAACTCTTGAGTTTATTCTGTGATTTGTAACCAATAATCAGCCAAAACTATTGACTTTTCTCCACTGTGATTTTCTTTCCTTGAAAGCTGAAATTTTTATTTAGCTCTTAGACCTAAAGCAAATTTGTCATGCTTTGGGCTAGAAGACGGTAGCTCTCTTATTTTCGTATCCCTAACTAAAAACTATACTGTAACATATAAGGTACATTGTTTATGTTATATTCTTTAACCATTCATCAGTTGGATCTAGGTTGGGCGATGTAATTGGAAGCATTAGATTAATTTATTTTAACATCATAGAGCAAAATAGTATAATCAGATTAAGTAACCAATCATATTTTCCAATCTTGCAAAGGCTAGGTTGTTATGGAATAAAGAAAGTGGTGCACTATCTAAATTGTAAATTCTTAAGGTAGTCTTTTTTTAAAAAGGAAAAAAAAATTCCCTTCCACTTAATGTCACAAAACACTTTTTTTCTTCCCTTCCTCCTTGTCCCATTTCTCCACCCCCCACCCCCCCATATAATACTGAAAATGAGTGGGGAGCATCCACACTTCTTTAATTTGAAGAAATTTACCAATTAATGGACCTGTATTTCTTCATTTGCAGAAAAAATAAATCTTCTAAATCTGTGAAAGCTATAATGATAAATTGTCACATGCATTTTTTTTACAACTCAGAAAAATAGGTATACAGAAGCACAGTAAAGCAGGTTTTGAATTTCTTTCTTTTGAAGCATGAGGTATTTTCTTGGGCTGTGCTTTGAGATTCTGTATTAGTATGGTAAGGACCCAGATTACTGAATTCATTTTTCTTCTATTTTTAACATATAGCTGAAGATTGAAGTGAAAGCTTTTACTTGAAATCCTAATTGTTGTATCTCTTTTGAGCTTTTAAGCTGATGGAACACTCTAAATTAGTTTTTATTCTATCCCCATAATGGGGAGCAATTCTCTAAAAATAACTTTTAAAATCATCTTTTGCTCTTGAGTTCAGGGTCTGTCTATGGTAGTGTAGAAAGGGCAAGAGCTTTTATTAGCTGTTGGAAAAAGAACAGGCGTACTTCCCCAGGGTTGTTTGCTGTAGAAGCCTGTGATTCCTTAAGGATCATCACTGGTCAGTTATAAGACATAACTCACACCAAAGCACTTAAAGAAACAAAAGTTGGATCTCTCTGATGTTTTAGTCCATTTAACAGAGTACTTTGTGGTTCTTTTGGCAGAGACTGTTGAAATGATATTGAGTTTCTCATTTGTATTCAAGATATCTATTTATAAAAGTTGTTCATGTTGGGGAAAAGAATAGATGGGAGTTTAAAGTATATTTTTTCAAAGGTGTCACTGACTTAATTTTGCTTCAAGATGAATCAGTTTCTTTAGTTTTATATTTCCACATCCATAAGATGGTGTCAGGAGTCAACCTTTGCTGAATATAAATTTCAGAATTTTATAGAGTGTATAGCTAGATGGCACATTAGAAATCATTTTTGCCAATCTCTTGTACTGACATTTCACAGATGAGAACACTAAAAGTCAATTTGCCTAAATCATCTTGTTACTCTAACAATTACCATTCAGACCAAACCATTGACATTAACTTTTCAACTCTGGTATTGAATCATACACATCTAAGTCTGTTTCCTACATGCTACTGGGTATTAATGAAACTTCATTTCTGTGTTTCCTCTTGCCTTTAAGCCTGTGCCTACAGCATTGGCCCAAGTGGATAGAGAGAAGATCTATCAGTGGATCAATGAGCTGTCCAGTCCAGAGACAAGGGAAAATGCTCTCCTGGAGCTGAGTAAAAAGCGTGAATCTGTTCCTGATCTTGCCCCCATGTTGTGGCACTCTTTTGGTACTATTGCAGCTCTCTTACAGGTGGGTAAACAGTGGCAATTTAGTCTTGTTCATGTCTCTCTCAACATTTCCTAGATAAATAGGGAGGGAGCCTGCTATGACTCACCAGGTGATCTTTCATGGCAATTGGAAGAAGATTGGTAGTAAGAAAGAGAGTAAGAAAGAATGAAGGATTAGTAGTTAGAACAAAATTGCACATAAGATGCATGCTTATAGCTAAGAAAAAGAGTGCATTTAAGTTTTAGTAGAAGGAAGTTATTGAAAAAAGCTATTAAAGGAAAGATAGCTGTGGAATGATAGGAAAACAAACTTGTCTGTTTAAAAATGGTTAATTTGATGGGAAAATTTCTAAAATAGGATAGGAGTAGTGGAGACCATTGAATTTTTTTCATGCTTTATTTTTTTCCAAGGGAAGCTCTGCTTCCCTTAAAATGTTGCATGAAGTTCCCAAGTATTTATCTTCAGATTTTAAAATATCTTAGGTAGATTATTTTTTACATCAAATAATCCTCAAAGCATCTTTGTTATTTTCCCCCATTTTGGAGTTTTAATTATTTAATTGTTGAAGTAATTAAGTCATCAGCATAGGACTGAGTATTTCCAGACATACCTGGGGTCTGTATTCTATTTAGCTTTTTTTTTTTTTTTTTTTTGGGGGGGGGTGTGGGGGGTTAGCCTAGAGTAGATTTAAGATAATAGTCAGAGGTCATGTGATTATACTATGTTGCCACTTCTTTATAAATAGATCACTGATGAAAACATTTAGAAACTTTGCATAAAAAAGTAGTGCATGCAAGAGAATTGTGTAAATGTGTATACATATATTGTATTTAACATTTACTTTAACATGTATTGGACTACCTACCATCTAGGGGAGGGGGTGGGGGAAGGAAGGGAAAAATTGGAACAGAAGGTTTTACAAGGGTCAATGTTGACCCTTGCATATGTTTTGTAAATAAAAAATTATAATAAAAAAAAAAGTAGTGCATTCATTAATCTCAAACTCAATTAGCATTTTAAAGTTACCATTAATTTGTAGGGTTATAGAAACCTTTATGGGGGTTGCAGAGACTTGTTAATTATTTATTGCTCTTGGTTTTTTTGAGGGTGGTAGAAATCTATTTTCTTTCATAATAATACTGCTAAGGAAATGGTTTGCATAAAATTTTTAAAAAAGAATGAAAGCAATCAGTGAACAGTCAAATATATATACACACACATACACACACACACATACACACATACATATACATTCTTCTAAGTCAAGAGTCAAAAAGCATGATAATTTATGTTGAGGATTAAAAGTCTGGGGATTGTTGGGATTCTAGAAACCATCTGGTCCAGTCCTTTCTTTTGACTTATAAGACAGGTTCAGTGATTTGTCTAAGGCCATACAAGTAGCAGATACTAGATATCATTTGTAAGGGGGATTGGAGCCCCTGCCACCTGACTTCCTTACTCTTTTTACTTTACTGTGCTGCCTTCTGTAGGGGAGATGCATAGACTCCAGGTTTTAAAGTCAGTGGTCTAGCTGAAAACTGGGATGAAAGCTTAGTGGAGAGGAATGGGGAGGACAGGCCAAGGCTTCGACAGAATTCAATGTCTTGCTCTGCAAATCTGAACAACTCAGATGCCCTGAGCCAACTGTCATAGGGCAAGGGTAATCAAGAATTAGAGCCAGATACTTAAGACTAAATATTTCCTATTGACATGATGCTGTTTGATTTTTAGGAAATTGTAAATATTTACCCATCTATCAATCCACCTACCTTGACTGCACATCAGTCTAACAGAGTTTGCAATGCTTTGGCACTATTGCAATGTGTGGCATCACACCCAGAAACTAGGTAAGTGCTTTGGATGGAATAAGATTCAAATTATGCTCGATTTTTTTTTTTGGGGGGGGGTGTTGAGGATTGATTTGGATGGGTGGGGTCTTTTAAATTGACATCGACCCAGAAGAAATAATAGTAATGATATTAATAACTAGCTAGCTTTTGTGTAATGCTCAATAAATATTATTTCATTTTGTCTTCCCAATAACCCTGAGGAGTAGGTGCTATTTTTTTCTCTTTTATACTTGAGAGAAATGAGGCAGACAAAGATTAAATGACTCTTCTGGATCACATAGCTAGTAAATGTCTGAAGGTAGATTGGAACTCAGACTTTCCTGACTCTAGGCTCTAGGTCTTGTCCACTTATGTGCTTGATGATGAGAAAATAAATCTCCCTCTTTACAGAGTTGTGCTGTCAGATGTGTTGGTTTAATTTGCCAAATTGCTTATTTTTTTTTTTTAAATGGCAGAGGTATTTTGTTTTGTTTTGTTTGAGTTACAAGGGATGACTGATTGGATAGCAGAAGGAGAAAAGGGATATATTCAGAAATGAAGGTAGTATTTTAAAAATAAATAAAACATTTAAATTTTTTTTTTTGAAAAGTTAACATTGCTTACAGTTTGTTTCTAACACACTTGGGGCAAAAAGGAGGAACTCCTAATTGCCTTTGTTGATTAGAGATTATTTGATTTCAGTATATTTTGCCATGTCAATCCTAAGGGCACTGTGGGTATTCAGCATTAACTTTATTCATTATTCCTTCATTTCTTCTTTTGCAATTTCCATATCTAAAGACTATTGATAATAACATTTGAGTGTTGCATTAAAAAATTAAATTATTTCAAAGCTTTTGTGTATTTGCTTATAATCTTAGGAACTGGTTCCAGTATTTCCATTCATGGAAAATCCTATTTTAGCCCTTCTGTTTATAGTTAAACGTTGGTTGCATTACTTAATTGAAAATTGAAATGAATTCAGCAAACTTTTATTAAGTACTTTCTATCTGCTAGAACTTATTGCCAATACTATAGATACAAAGTATTTTTTTAAATGGCACTTTCAAATTAGAATGATAGACTGTATATGAATCACTGATATATATAGAATAGAAAGGCAAAATAGTTAATATTTTTACTTGGGGAGAGTAGGAAAGGCTTCATGGCAAAAGTGATACAACAGTGATAAGAAATACATTTCAGTCATGGGTGGTAAATCTATACAGATTCTGGGAAGGGACAAGAAACATACTATTTTGCTGATTAGAGAACGGAAAGAGTAGTGTAAAATAACTGTAAGTTGAAGCCAGATTGTTGGTTATTGGAGAGTCTTATATGGCAGACAAAGGACTATGTACTTTATCCTGTAGACATATGATTTTTTTTTTTTAAGGTAATGAATTGGTTAGACCTGTGTATTTAGAAGTATTGTTGAGTTGAGAGACTATTAAAATAGTGATAAGGACCTGACCTACAATGGTGTCAAAAAGAATTAAGAAATCAAATACATTTGTGTGTGGGTGAGTGGGGCGGCACACATACATGTATATGTGTATCTACACTTACATGTATGTATATGCATACACTCATATCATTATAATAGTTGGCTCACTGAATGGGGGAGAGAGAAAAGGCATATATTCAGAAAAAGGTTAATGTAAAAAATAAAACATTAAAAATAATTTAAAATCCATGCTTTTTGTAGTCCTTTCCAACTTAGTATCCTGCAACAGAACTCTTAACTGTATTCTCATTGTTGAGTTGTATACTCTGGATTCAGAAATATAAATTGATTTTTCTCTGTACCCTGGGTGTTCAAGGAATACACAGTGTTAATTTTTTTTAAACAACATATTTTTGTGTATGTGTGTATAGACACATATGTGAATAAAGATTTAAAAAAGAGGGTAAGAGTGATAAAAATTATTTTTATGATTGAGAGGATCATAATACGGAAGCTGGAAGAGAACCATGCCAGATGTAGAAGGAAGATGGTTTCAGTGTGGCATTGGAATAACTATTTGGAAGTCTTCCTGTGGACTAATAGGGAGTTCAAGGGAGAGATCAGGGCTGTGTGTCTGTCTGTGTGTGTTACATACATGCACATACATGTACACAAACACATGCATATATCTTTATATGTGTATATCTTCTTCATAGAAGCAATGTTTAAAACAATTAGATTGGAGGATATTTCTAAGAAAATGTAGAGTGAAGAAAAATGAAGACAGTCTTAAGGAACACTCACAATTAGGAAAGATGAAAATGAGCTGACAAGGGCACCAGGGACCAATTCATTCTTTCCAAGAAGGAGAACCAAAAGGGAACACAAAAGGCAAAGACATGAAAAGAAAATATGAACAGTTCTTATAAGTAGTCAAGAAGGAATTTGCACAGAAGTGTGTGAGAAATAGTCCTGGAAAGAACAGATTTATTCCTTTGCTCTGGTTTGAAAGATTTTACCTGACTATACTTAAAGATATTTGTCATAATCTGAGCAGGGAAGGATGACCTAAAAAAAATTCTAAATTAATAGCCTTGAACTTTGATTCAGAATTCATCATTTCTAAAATATGATTGCACATGCTTTTGATATAATCAAGTACATAATCACTTAGCCATTAGGTCAGCCTGTTAAAAGGTGAAACAGATTTGTCACTTAAAAAAACTATTCCTGCAATAGTCATAGGCCCATGCTTAGCAGAAATAATTACCTGCTTGTCTTTAAATATGAAAAATCAACATGACCTCTCTATATATTGTTTTCTTTCCAAGGTCAGCATTTCTTGCAGCCCATATCCCCCTCTTCTTGTATCCATTTTTGCATACAGTCAGCAAGACTCGTCCCTTTGAATATCTTCGTCTCACCAGCCTTGGAGTTATTGGTAAGTTATTGGGCTTCTTTTGCAACTGAGAGACCATCATTCTCAATAGATGGTATGGTTTTTTTTTTTTTTTTTGGTTGGGCTTTTTTTGTTTTGTTTTGTTTTCCTCTTACTGCTTATTCACTCAATATCCTTTTCAGTCTTGTAGATTATGTCTATTTCTGGCAATAAACAAGAGAAAATCATGGGCCATTTATCACATCATTCTGAGAAACTGGAACTTGCTATTATATATTCTTAGGAAAAACAAAAAATGATTAATATTTATGATGTTTCTGTGGCACTACACATTACCAAGAAAGACTGTCAGGTAGGAATAAAGTCAGCATATATGTGAGAAACTCCCAACTTTGGGAACTAGGGAGGATTATAGTAATAGGATTCAATTTAGTGAGTAGAGGCAATCTTTGAGGAATACAAATTTCTTTTCTTCTCCCTTCTAGATACATGCGCACACAAACATACATCCTTTCTTTCTGTAGTTATAGAACTAATTTCTCCTATTTACCTAGCCAAATGCTCACAAAACCCAAGTTAACATACTTAGATTTGTACTTAACTGTTTTATGTGGGAGAAATTGTGAGTATTCATTTGAATGCTTTTATCTCCACCCAAAAATAAAATAGGTCGTTTCTGTCCCAGAACCCCCGAAGTAAAAGGATTTCTGTAGCATCTTTGGCTTTCACCACTATCACTTTTTTTCAATTCTTGATATTGCATTTTTGACATCTGAACAGTTCTTAGCTAATGTTCAACAAGAAAATTGAATATAGAAGCCAGATTCAGTCTTATAAGACTATGAGGCAGCTTTACTACTGACCACTACTGACCAGTGATTAATTATTAAATGATAGGTATAATTTATCATCTATACCAAATTGTTTGCTGTCTTGGGAAGAAGAGAGGAAGCAAGAAAGAATTTGGAACTCAAAATGTCATAAAAGTAAACATTGCAAACTATCTTTACATATAATTGGAACAAATTAAATATTATTAAATGGGGCAAGAAAAGAGGTATAAAATGATATTACAATGAGTGATAAAAGATCTTTTAACTTTAGTCATGAATAGCTTACTTTCTAGAACTCATTTAAAAAATGTAGCTGCCAATTTTTTCTATTACTATTTACAGCGACTATTAATTCATACATTGTTAGTAAATGTTAGTTTGTATGAGATTTCTATACCCATATGTTATATGAATTAAAAGTATCTTCCAAATTAAACAGTTCCACTTTGAAGGTAGAAAAACTACTTAATTTAGCTTTATAAAACATCAACATATCTCTTGGACAAAAAGAAGATATTTACTAATAATCTGTACTTTGCTTCTTTCTCTCTTTGCTTTTATAAAAGGTTAGACGGGGAAGAGCATTCAAAGTAGCACTATTGGACTGATTCCTTCTCCTGTCATAGATGTTTTCAAAGAGACCAAGCTAGATCATTCAAAGAAATAATGTTTGAGGGTCTATGTCTTGTGGCTTAGGGGTTCCTGTAGAGGTTGAGTGTGAAATTCATTTATGATTGTAATCTGTGGTGGGATTTAATATGGAAATGTAGTAATTGGTAGTGATAGCTTTTATCAGCTTCTGATTCTGATTCCAATAAATGATACCTCCCTATGAACTGTTTTTGGAGGGGGAAATGTATGGAGATGTAGTCCAACGTACTTTTGGTATATTGCCTAAGGCAAGGTGTTTGTCCTTCAAGATTCTGATTTCTTATGTAGAATATTAGGATAATATCACTGACCTCTACAGTTGTGCTTCTCAGGCTGAGAATTGTCTAATGTCCACGGTCAGTTATTAATAACAAACTTCAGGTAGTGCTTTTTCTGCTATATTCACATTGCCTTAAAAATGTGAGTTACTTGATAGAGACCAGCTAAATAAATAGTTGGCTGTTGTATATAAAGAAAGTTATGCCCACTAAAAGACTAGTTTCAGAATAGCACCTTTCTCTCTCTCTCTCTCTTTTTTTTTTCCCAACCAGATATATTCCAGGGCTTTAGAGCAGCATTTCTCTCCTAACTGCAACTCAGAAATTCCAAGGGAAAGTTAGGTCACTGCCTTTTTTTTTTTTTTTTTTTTTTTTAAGGTCTCATTTAGTTGACAACCAAGCGATGGTCCAATGCCATGAAAACACTGGCAATATGAAGTATTCCCAGGGGCCTCACCTTTGACTTGTCAGGCGACTGACAACCTACTCATTCTTCCTCCCTCCCCCTCCCATTTAATAATCATTAGGAGGACTGGGACCTCATCTCCACTTAGATGAAAACCACAGCCAATGAAATTTTGACCATGATTCTGTTTTATGGCTCCTGTACTCCCCCAACTAACTGGGTAAGCAATTCAGGGTGGTTTTTAAGTGGAAACACTCTCTGAAAAATAAAGTGCATTTGTCCGTAATTCTTTTCTTTAGGGGCCCTGGTCAAAACAGATGAACAAGAAGTAATTAACTTCTTATTGACGACAGAAATTATCCCTTTATGTTTGCGAATTATGGAATCTGGAAGTGAACTTAGCAAAACGGTATGTGCTTTTAGTTTAATTAGATTCTCATTATTTTGGGTCTTTGGCATTAGGACTCTTTTTCATTATATCTATTTCTTTTTATTCTGACTAGTTCAGAGTTTTGGGACCTCTTATGAAACATTATAACTTAGCTTTTTGCAACTTTGATAGAAAGCCTTTTTCCCCCCCTATGGTATATTTTTAATTTAAGTTAAATACATGGTTTGACTCATGATATATGGCTCCAAAGAATAATACCCTCTTTTCCTTATCTAGTTATTGCTGTCATTAAGTTCCCTTTCTTATTGAACTTGAGTGAGGAATTATTGTAACTCCTTTTCCCTGAGTCTGTAACTCCTTTATATTCCCTGAGCTGGAGTTGGTACTTCATATCATCCCAGAACCCATTTGAAAAAGGTCTTGCTAAAGTTTAGATCTTTGTCTAAGTATAAAAGAGTATCCTGCCTTTTGGAATAAATTAGTTAAAAGTTAAAAGGCAGGAACACTTCTCACTTGAATTTGACAAAGGATATTTAATTCTAACCATCTTATAATAGAGTTTGTTTTTTAAGAATTTATATTTACATTGCAGTTCATCATAGTGTCCCTTTAAATCTTTTGGTTTTACTACCTATATAATTTTGGGCAAGTGACTTCCTGTCTGAGCCACCATTTATTCATTTTTTAAATGGGAAGGCTGAACTAGATTCTCTCTTAGTTAAAGTTTTTTCCAGTTCTAAATTCCTGTAATTGGAAAAAGTTTAAAGGGAAATGGTGAGAATAATTTAAGCTACAAAATAGACTTTTAAAGGATGCTTAAAGGCATTAGAATATTTAAATTGAATATAAGAAGACTGGAAGAAGAATGAATTGGTGATATACTTTCTGTAAAGTGTCAGTTTTCTAAGTGAAGCATTTTCTTTACAATTCTTTGAGAAATAATGCTAGTATTTTCCTTGTTTTGCAGATGAAATAATTAAAGCTCAAAGAGGTTATAGCTTGACAAGTAAATGTCAAAACTAATTTTTTATTCCCAAGAATAATAGATCCCTTTCCATTATATCACACTGCCTTTTCTATTACTACTTTAATTCACCAAGTAGTTTGGTGGCGACTGCTTATGTGGCAATAGAATTCCTAGCTTCTTCTGTCCTCCCTTTGCATTGAGCGGTCTCATTAACAAACTTGCTTTCTGAACCCTTGGCTGCTGCCTCTAATAGCATAGCCTTGATTTCTTTCATCTTTATCTGTCTTTTGGGGGAGCTTAACCCTGTAGTTATTTCTTTGTCTTTTGTTTTCAGTTTTGCCTCATTTATTATTTCCTTGTTACCTATAAATATTTAGTTCTATCCTAAAACTCAATTTTTGATCTTTCCACTCCCGTAAGCTATTGCCTCATATTTCTCCTCTATTTTACAGCCAAGATTGTAAAGGAGAAAAATATATCTATTTATTGGCTCAATTTCTGGACAAGCTCACTGAAGTCTGGCTTTACCAACTCACTTGACTGAAATCACTCCTTCCAAGATTACTTATGATCTGTTAATTGTGAAGTGTGATTTCTGTCAGGACACATTCTTGATTTTTTTTCAGGTTTTGACACTGATGAGCACCCTTTTTTCCTGGATCTTTCCTCCTCCGATTTTTGTGCCACTGCTTTCTTGGTAGTTTTTCTACTATTCATATATATTCTTCTTCAGCCTCTTTTCGCCATCATTATCTATGTCTTACCCTTAAAGTTCTTTTATAAGTTTTCTTTTATTCTTTCTATAAACTCTCTTTTTTGGTGGAATTGTTAGTTTGCATGAGTTCATTTATCATCCCAGTTCTACATTCATTTTCATCTAATATGATATCACATTTGAATCAGGAAGGTCTTGAGTTCAAGTGCTCTCTGATTTATATTGTCTGTTTAACCATGGTCAAGCTTAACCTCCTACTGCCCTAATATCTTTCTATGGCTATAGTTGAAGATAAATTGTTCTTCTACATTAATAGAAAGGAATTTCTATGCCCAGAATTCCCCTCAATTATGAAATTACAGTTCTGGACCATCCCCCATCTTTTTTGAGCTCCAATTCCATATCAATAGTTGCTCACAGTACATATCTGGTCTCATAGGCATGTAATACTCATCGACTCCAAATTGACACATCATCTTCAGTCCCAAATGCCTCTTTCCTTTATACCTCCCTATTTCTATTGAAGGACCTAGCTTTTTCCTATCCAGATTTAAAACTAAGAGTTAGTTATCCTTGATTTCGTCTCCCCCATTCCTGCCCCAATCAGTTGTTGATTCTTGATAATAGCATAATTTGACATGGCTTCCATCCTAGTTCTGGCTGAATTGAACTCTTTCTTGCCAGTTTTTCTCCTCTCCAATCTAACTTATACATCAGAATCTCTACTTAATTCTTTTTAATGTCTCTCTGTTGTCTCTCAGCTAAAATACAAACTTCTCCACCTGGCATTTAAAGCTTTTCCTAACCCTCCTTTCCAGAACTCCTTTTAATGCACTTTGGACTGCTTACTGTATCCCATATCTCATCTTTTTCCCTTTGCATGAGTTATCTTGAATAACTGGATTGCAATCTATTCCCATCTCTTTTACTGAATATATTTAATTTCCTTCAATATTCAATGCAGGTGCCTACAGAAAGTCTTTCCTAATGTCCCTAGTAGTTATTGTTCTCTTTTCCTCAAGTCATATCATACATATTATGTTTAAATGTTGTACCTCTCTCCTCCAAAGAATATGAGTTTATTTAGGGTCAGGAACTATTTTTTGTGTTTTCTTTGTATCCCCAGCATGTAATAGGAATTTAATAAATACTTGTTAAATTGAGTTGTATAAATCTTGATGAGCTTGATGAGCTTAATTTGTTGAGACAGGAAGAATTTGGACTTGGTTTAATTTCACAAGAATTTGATTTCCTGAAGATCTTTCAGAATGTAAAAATATTCACATTCTCCCAAATTCTCACATAGAAATGACCACGGAAACCTAATTGAACCCTGAAGACATGGAACCAAATTTCTTCAAACCAGAGTAACTCTTTCTAGCATATAAACTTAGTAGGGTTTGTGATAATTATGTAAAACTACTTCTGCAGGTTAGCTCTCTGTCCAATATCTTTGAATAGCCTCTGTGAACTTGAGCTATATATTTAGCTGTGCATGAACTATCTTCTTAGTTGTGTCCCACATCTCCCTTAGGGATCCTAGAAGTAATACTTTGCCTCATTGCACTTCAAAGTCTTTCTTTTTTGAATCCAAGTAAACCACTGTGCAGATTCTGTGTCTTCTTTGCTCTCTTTTGAATTATGGAGCCCTAGAGTCTCCAAATGATCAATTTATTATAACCAACAGGACTCTTAGAGGAAGTAGAGTTGTTAGAAGACATTTGGCATCTCAAAAGGCTAGACTTGTTCAATTTGTTTTATACCAGGTTGCCACATTCATCCTTCAGAAGATTCTCCTGGATGACACTGGATTGGCCTATATTTGTCAGACATATGAGCGATTCTCTCATGTCGCCATGATCTTGGTAAGGTCCTTAACATATCATCCCTTTTACTTAAATTCTGTTGACTGCATCTTAGTCCACTTTCTTATTGGGGCTAGGCAGTGTGAGGCCTCCATTTGGAAGTAATAGTTTGGATTCTTTGAGTAGTAGAATGCATTTACAATATTTTGTTTTTTATTTTGGGGAAATAGGGTAAGATGGTCCTGCAGTTATCCAAGGAGCCTTCTGCCCGTCTGCTGAAACATGTGGTCAGATGTTACCTTCGCCTTTCAGATAACCCCAGGTAAACATTTATAAACATTTACTTACATTTAAGGAATTAAGGAAAGAACCAGAAAAAAAATTACTGCCCCACATTGGTCAGTAGTGGCTTCCCTATATCTCAGAGTGAAATCAGTAAGGGATATAGCTATTCTTTGCTTTTCTGAAGTTAGAGCTTTCAGAATGTCTTTTTAAAATATTTCATAATTTTAAATTTAAATATTTCATATTGATTTTTAAAACTCATGACATTTGTGCCTAAATGTTTTGCCCAATCGAGATCTGAAATGTAGATAATCAGCATTAATCCTTTCCTTGATTTACAGTAGTTGAGTCTTTGTGATTTGGAGCTCTCTTTGCTTTAAGGAGGATGAGAAAAATAGTGATTTAGAAGGACTAACGTGGCTGGTGTCTTCATGAACTATCTTCTTAGTTGTGTCCCACATCTCCCTCAGGGATCCTAGAAGTAATACTTTGCCTCATTGCACTTCAAAGTCTTTCTTTTTTGAATCCAAGTAAACCACTGTGCAGATTCTGTGTATATTAAAAAGGTGGACCAGCAAGTACTAATATTTTTGTTAAGTCCATCACCTATGATGAAGACTTTGCCTGAATGGTCAAGAGATTCCCAGGCCAGTTGACAGTGGCTTTTTTTTTTTTTTCCCCATGTCTCTGGAATTTGGGACTCTGGTTTGATTCTGAATTCATCCTTTAGTCAATGGGGTAAGAACATACAGGGCCTGGCCATTTCTCCAAAGGTTTATTTCTTTGGAAGATCATCAACTGAGGCTTCCTTATTTAAGCCAAAATTTGAAAATCTAGTAATTTTAAGGTCTACATTCACACAGCGAAACTGTGTACAGAAAGGCCATGCGTGATTCATTTTAAATCAAAATTATAGACTAATACATGACATCTTCCATAATAGCATTCTGTCAAAATACCTAAATTCAGGAGTAAGTTCGGTCTTTTATTTTTTCTCCATTGAACTTTATGGGGGTGTTTTGAATTCTTAATCTACGAGGATGGGAGGAACAGAGCAGGGGCTCCAGGAACAGGGGGCATGGTGCAGGGGCAGATGGCTTTGTTGCCAATCTGAGCTAACTGTAGACAATCTAGAGAAAGCCCCTGTGTTTGTGATTAGGTTCACACTCTGCCCTCTAAGTGTGGACTCACTTGTAGTTCTCTCGGTTGTTCTCCAATGTAGGGCACGTGAAGCACTCAGGCAGTGCTTGCCTGACCAGCTGAAAGATACCACCTTTGCCCAGGTGCTCAAAGATGATACCACCACCAAGCGCTGGCTTGCACAGCTGGTGAAAAACCTGCAGGAAGGCCAGGTCACCGACCCCCGTGGCATCCCCCTGCCCCCTCAGTGACCTTCCCCATTCCCTCCCACTGTCCCCCAGCCTGGGGAAAGGGAGGGTGAACCATTGAGGAAAGCAGCTCAGGTTTTACCGCTGACCTCAACGCCAAACCGCACTGGAGAAAAGGGACAAACCCCACTGAGGCATTTGGGTGCCATTCTGGACCACCCTGAAGATCTGGCCTCATTCTGCTGCTCCAAGGAATGGGTTCCCCTCCCAGCACCCTTCACAGCCCAGGGGGGTTGTGACACCAGCAAATGCAGTAGTACAGCATGCCCAAGACTACCCTTTTCCCTCCATTTTCCTGTTCTCTGACAGGGAGGGGATACAGTAACAGCAGCTGCAGCATCGGGCATGGTGGATGCCTGGGACCAAGCCATGTGGCATTTCCCATTTTTGCCTTCCTGTAAGACTCGAGACATGTCTCTTCATTCTCTCTCAGTGCTGTTTTTGTTCTTTTTTCCTTCAAGGAGAGAGGTGTAAATAGTGGGCACAGACTGAGATGTTCAGAAAAACCTTGTCACTTGGTTCTGTTTACAAGTCTTTTAGCTTCCCAAGCTAAATTAAAAAGTTGGTCCAGGTATTAGTTACATCCTTTTTGGCCAACCAGTCATAAGCTGCTTTGAGCCTTAGAGGTAGGGGAAGAGTGGAAAGGGGTGACAAGGACGGGTGTCAGAAGACAGTAGAAGCCTTCCATCGTTACTGCTCCCTAACCTGCCTGCCCAGCTCCCCCAACTGCTTCCTCCTGTTACAAAGAACTTCCCCTCCAGGGAGAAGCCTGGTGTCTGGCTTCAACTGCTGCATCTTGTCACATCCCTCCCACTTTCTGTTCTACTCTAAGAGGCTGTCCTGGAACTGAAACGTATGGACTCAGTCCTGGCCCATGTTCTCAAGGTTTTTCTGGATGTTTCCCCTGGAATGCTTTGTAAGAGGGTGAGCATTGAGCTGGAGGGGCCCAGGCCCAGAACCCCATCCTTGGCTCTAGGGCATTTCTGTAGCTCCTGATACCTCACTGTTCTACTTGAATCAGTATTAGTTAGTGAGTCTGCTTTGTACATGTATCAAGGGCAGGGCCCCATGTGCTTGATCCATTGTTCCCCTTGGCACATTCCCTTTTTGTCTTGAGAATTACAGGGTTGCCATTAAAAGATTATTTTCCTATTCATAACAGTGAAAAAAAAAAAACCTCCTTTCCTCTCTGCCTCTTGTGCCCAGATGGGTTGTACTTCCACTTTGGTGGTAAGTTTGAAGCCTCAGCCTAATGCCCGGACAGGTGAAGAGCCCCTCCGTATTCCTGTCCCATAGGGGCTGATAATGTCCCTCAACCCTAGAGAGGAAGAAATGAATTCTTTTTCTCATTTGAGATAGCTTAAACTGTGTCCACGAAAGTGGGGGGTGGGGATGGGGGTGGTAGAAGAATCACAAGGGCCAAGCTCACCAAGTGTTTCAGAGGCAACTTTGCCAACCTAAGGGCTCTATAAGGCCGACTTTCACAAAGGGAGCCGGCCTCATTGGTTGGCCTCTGCCTCTTCAGAACTAAGTCACCACTGTCTGATTGTAGCTTGGTTAGACATTGTATCTGATCCAGAGCTGGATTCTGTGTACTTACTAACTCAGCTACCTTCCAGAAGAGAGAGAAGGAAGCCTGCTGTAAATAATCCAAACCTGAGAAAGAAAAGGGTTTGAGAAAGCCAAAGGCATCATGTGCTACATGAGCTGTCTGACTCCATTTGGCCTGTCATCTACAAGGAGAGGAGGCCCATGAGGGGAACCCTGATCCCTGCCAACTTTACTCTTGCTGAGCCAAAGGTTTTCCACTCCCCTTCTGCTGGGGAAGCAATTGAAGCCCAAGGCTTCCCTTCTGGGAAATTGTCTTCTCTCCTGTCTTTTGGTGCATTGGCCATGTTACTGTGCCAATAGTGTCTTAACTCTTGCCCCATTTTCCCTCCCCAACCAGCCTTGGACCCCATATAGGAGGCAGGGAAAAGATGGGTATTATTCCTTGCAAGTTGGTTTTGATTTCATGTATGTAAAGAATCCCCCATTTTGTGTTTTTTCATCCCAACAGGATTGAAATAAAACATGCTTCTGTTTTGTAATTTTTTTTTTCATGGAAGATTTTTTTTTCTGTATAGTTGTGGGACACCTAGGAACTCTGATCAGATGACTTCCAGAATTAGTATTCTACTTTGTATTATTTGTGGGACCACTCTGGGAAGAAGTGGGATATCTATCTGAAAAATAAGAATCACCTGAGAGCCATAGAAGGCATCTGTTTCTGCCTGCCCCCCATCTGTGTTCTGGGGACAGATGGCCCCCTGGTCTGACTCCATTCAGGAAGAACCACCCATCCTGTTCCATCCCTGACTTGGCTCATCTTGATACATGTTCCAGGGGAATGCTGGACTTTGCAGCTGACATGAGCATTGAATAATTCTGTTTTGTGCTTTTACTCTCATATCCCTTGGGTGACTGAGTCTGTACCTTCCTTCGGTGCTGTTGTACATACTTTCCTGGCCCTTGGAGGACTGCCTGGTTCTCTGGGACATAGCTTTGCTGCCAGCATGTTTGCTGCTCTCTTGCAGTGGCCTAGCATAACTTTCAATTAAGGAATCAATGGTGTTGGGAGGGCAGGGTTCTGCAGCCTCACAATTTCCAGAAAAATTCATTTTAACCATTTGTCTTTTTTGGAACACATCAGCCCCACCTAAATTGTTACTTAATGCTGAATGGAAGCTGTTAGCTGAAATGAAGTCTAGATGTTTGCCAATGGCTTTTAATGGGGTTTTGAAAACATTTTAAAGAAATTTATCTTCGGGTGGAATGCTAAGAACAGAAATGGGGTAGAATGAATAGGCCGTCTGAGTTGCCAGAGCAGCAATCCTGGGACATGAGGACATGGGTGGGCACTCTGTCAGGAAGCTTCAAAAACTTGACTCCAGGTAGTAAAGTGAGATTCCATTCAAGTGGCAGGACTATAGAAAGTCTTAGGATTTCTTGAGAACCAAAATACCTTCTGACCTCATGCCACATGATTCCCAGTTAAAGATACATAGTTGAGCTAGATCATATTAAACCTTAAAGATCCCTTTTCTCATCTGGGACCTTCAGAGATGCAGAAATTGGCTTGCTGCTGAGCAAGCTGGGGCTACAGGGTGGTGGTCCTGAAACTTCCTGCCAACTCTTAAATGCTAGTCATAGGGCCTCTCACAAGACCTTTCCTGGGCACAATTCCCAGAAGATCCCTGGGCTACTGCTGTCCTGCTCAGGTTTCTGGTCCTTTTAATAATAGACAACAATGGGGGAAGGGAAAAGAACAAGACCCTGGTCCATGTTAGGACCTTAATTGAGATGAATAGTTGCTGAGCCAAGATCCTGTTTACCTTCCCGTTTTCTGCAATTTACCGGCTCTCTAGGATTGTGCTAAGCCTAAAAGGCAAGGGAATATTACTGAAAGATCCCTGGTCTGGGAGTTAGGAAGCTAGTTCTCATTATTGCTATGCTATCAAATGTGATCTTGGTTAAATCAATCACCTATTCCCTCTAAATTGCCATTTTTCTTGGACACAAAATAGATACTGAAGTACGTGATATCAAGGATTGCTTTCAATTCTAAAATCATTTTATGTGAAGATTTCCCAGAATCTTCCCTAATTACCCAGAAGGAAAGGCTTTAAGCACAGCATAAGATTTGGTGAGGGGTGGGGTGAGGTGGATGCTCCAAGAAAGGTGGATTGACCCAGACTAGGATTATATATGGTTCTGGGATGACTGGGTGAGAGGCAGGGACAGTAAATTAAGCATGTATTAAGCATGTAGACTTAGGAAGGGAGATGATGGACCAGAGCTCAGAGAATAAGACTGTCCTGAGAGATGGTTGTGAAGTTTGTGGTCTAACCTGCCTCTCTCTGGACCCCTTTTCCTCACCAATGGCAACCTTTGCACTTCCTTTAGTTTTCTTGGGCCCTTATATCCAAACAGAATCTTAAGAAATATGACAAATTTAAGCAGCAAATCCAATTGGGGGTGGAGGGAAGGTCCCAACTGTGATTTGTTGATTCAGGGAACTCAATAAAGAAACTCCAGATAACTGTCTTATGACTAATATAGTCTTACAAAGAACATATAATGTAAATTCTCCCCATGGTGTTTTGTTTATTATTAATAGAGTGTATGTCTTTAGCTAGAGGAATGAGGTTCTAATAATGAAAATTCAAGAATATTAAAGATAATTATGAAGATAAATATACATGTTTGAGGGTTAAATTTTCCTGTTGCATCTAAAATCATGCCATATAGATGATTACTTGTTGTTTGCAGTGAAAGACAACTTTTCTGGGAAATTTTCCTGAAGCTTTTTGCAGATTTTTTATAGACAAGAAGGAAGGGGGGTGCTCATTTTGCCCTTAGCTACTGAGGCCCTCTGACAATCTGACTTCATCTTCATGAAACCCTCATTTTATTGTCAGATAATCTGATCTTCCTCAGGCTTTAGAGCACTGGGGTTAGGACAGGGATGAGGTTGGGCTGTGTTGGGGGAAGTTGCAGAGCTTTTTCTAGGCCCAGACAGAATCACTGGGGCTGGGTACCTCCCAATTCAGGTCACTAGTGAGGTTTCAAGGAACAGCCAGCCAAGTTTGGCTCAGCTACTGCCACCGGAATAGTTTGCTCCTCCCTAAGCCTCAGGGTCAGTTTCACCCTCTGGAAAATGTCACAGTAAAACACTTGTCCCAGCCCCTCTGATGGTGGGGGATGAGGTGGGGTGCAGATGCAGTCCTTTTCCTTTGGATCTCCTGAGAGCTCCCTTCCACCTGCTCCCATCTCCAGCCCCGAGCTAGGCTTCCGGCTCCGGGTTTCCTACTAAATCCCCATCTCCCCCCCACCCCATTATCAGAACCGTATACTACCTTTCCACATTCCCAACCCTCTTCCTAACCTCCCCAAGGGACATTGCTATTCACCCACCCATTTATCCTTCAGTCGGACAAATATTTTTTCGGCACCTACTATATTAAACGCGCTATAAAGTCCCTGGATAATCTGAGATTAACACCGTCCTCCTTCCCCCACTTCTTCCTCCTGCCACGATGCTGGACTGGGTGCTGTACAAAGCAGGTCAGCGGACACTGGACCTGAGCGGTTGAAATAGAAACTGTCGAAGAGACAGCCTAGGCACAAAAGATAGCAGAGATCGGAGAATTACACACAGGAAAACTACCCGAGTTAAAAGCAGTGATTCACCAAATTGTACGGGCTCCAGATGCTCCTTAGATTTCACTCCGAGAGCTCCCGAAGACTTGGGGTCAGCGCCGGAATCAGGACCCGGGCAGCCAATGCCCTTTCTCAGAGGAGAGGTGGTACCTTTCTCTCACACGCCTCCTCCTTTGTCAGTTTCCCTGCCCAGCCCAGCGTCCTGGACCTTTAAGAGGCTGACGGGCAGGCGGGAGCCCAGTGCTCACCTCCGCCCCGCAAACGTCCTTCCCTCTGCTGTAACTCGGCCAGCCGCAGTGGCTGGAGCAGCCGCCGGAGAGCCGGGGAGGCAGCCAAGCCGGAGGAGAAAGGCGCGGGCACCGAGGGCTTCCAACCCCGGGACCTGGGGCTATCCCGGCCGCGGTAAGAGCACTTGGGGATCTGCTCCGTTTTACTCGACCTGGGTCGCTCTCACCTCTCCCGAACCTCTGTTCTTCCGCACCCCCAACCCGGCTCCATCCCGCGTGTGACCCATCTCGGGCTCAGCTCCAGAACTCTCCCCCAGGACAGCTCCTTCCAACGGGCCCCTAGGCTATCTCGGCTTATCCCCTCTGCTTTTCCTCCTTTTGTCGCATCTGTCTTAATCAACAATCTCTTAGCTTCTCTCTCTGGGTCTCTCTTTGTTTCTTTCTCCCTCTCTTTTTCTCCGTCTCTCTCCCCGTTCTCTCTTCCTCTCTCTCTCTCTTTTTCTCTTTCTTTCTTTCTCTCTTTTTCCCTCTCCCCCGAGTCTTTCTCCCTCTCTTCTTCTTCTTCTTCTTCTTCTTCTTCTTCTTCTTCTCTTCTTCTTCTTCTTCTTCTTCTTCTTCTTCTTCTTCTTCTTCTTCTTCTTCTTTTCTCTTTCTCTCTCTCTTTTTCTCTGTCATCTTTGTCTCTCTCTCTATCCCTTTCTTCTCTGTCTCTGTGTGTATCTGTCTCTATCTTTCTCTCTGAGTCTTTCTTTAGTTGAAAGATGGATATCATTAACAATAATAGATCCAAACTTTTTTTTACTAACTAAGGGCTATGATCATTTACCCCAAAGTTAAATTTAGGATGAAATCCCTAAACTTCTCTTGAAAGAGAAGAACTCTTAGTTCTTATTCTGATAACAGGGTCAAAAGAGAGTCCTCAGAGCAGAGACTATGATGTTTACATTATGTACCATGAAATTGTACAAAAATGGTTATTTCATAACTAAGCTTTCTCAAAAAGAATCTGAGACTAATCCGCCTTTTCCCAAATTCTAATATACATCACCTAATTCTATTTTGAACACTGCTGATATATTTAAATCACCTGACCCATAATTCCTTTCCCATTATAACGCTAAAAGCATCTACAGTGATGAGAATAAAATCACATCTTTTAAAACATAAACTTGACCATGCAAAGATTTATTTAAGCCTGTAAGTAGTAAGAAGTTGCAATGCATTTAACCAAGACATTCAAGCCTCAGACTACTATGTGGCTTTCAGTTTTTGGCCACTAGTATACGACAGAGGCATCTTTCCCTAAAAGAAAACATCCCAAAACAGGAAATGTGGAAATATTCTGAGGAAAGTTCGCAATGGAATATTTTTGTGGATGCTGGCTAACATGAAACTAAAGCGATTCATTTTTACTGGTAGATATTTTGAGAGCAATTGATCAGTGAGGTGAGCTGAGGAAATGCTGTTTGCAGACACAGGCATCCTAATGAGACCACATCTTATTTATTATCCTTTATGCTAGCCAGAAATCTGCGAAGTCTCTTGGTACTTCATTTGTATTTCTTTTTACATGCTACTTGGTATTTGAGAGTAGCATGCGATCCATCTTTCCAAAGATCAGTCTCTTTATATGCTTGTCCCAGAGCCCCTGGAAGCCCCTAGAACCCTGGAGCATGGGTTCTTAACTTGGGGGTTCATGGACCCTCAAAGCCCTTCTACTAGATTTTGGGGAGTCCTCTAGGAACTTAGATGGAAAAAAATTATATCCTCAGTTAACTTTTAACTGAAATGTAACATTTCCTTCAATTATTTAAAAATATTCTGAGAAAGAGTCCATGGGCTGCACCAGAATGCCCAGGAGTCCAAGACCCAAAAAAAAGATCTTGATGGTTGTTCTGAAGTCAACTTATACTTGCTCTCAAGCAGATAACTAAATTGTCAATATGAGCATTTATACCTGGGAAATCAGAGCAGCAAAGACTTGATTTTTGTTTTGTTGAATTGTCTAGACTTAAGAAAGGTAATATGTAATAATGCATATTAAACTTAAAAGTGTGTCACAAATAAACATACATACATACATACATACATACATACATACATATGTATGTATGTTTTGGAGAGCCAGTTGTTAAACATTTACTGTCATAGGCTTTTACATAGGACATGCCTTATGCTTGAAATACGTTCTCCTATTTTATCTTTTGTTCTTCTCTTTCTTGAAGCCCATCTAAGTAGATAGAAGACACAGGTTCATCATATCTTGACTCTGTGTCCTACTATTTGTTTAACCTTCATTTCTCTGAGCATTAGTTTCACAATCTAGAAAGGGCATTGGACTACTCTAACTGAAGAGGGGACCCCCGAACTTGGAAAATCCTGGAAGGAGAAAATGCTCAATTCTGTCTCAATTTTGCCCGGTGTCTTTTTCCTTAAATGAATTTAAGTTCCAACTGCTTGAGGAGGGAATAAGTGGGAAAGATTCCTTTCTAGATTCCCACTCCCGGATCTGAGCCAACTTTGGAGCTACACCCAAAAGCCCCTCAAGCTAAATCTCCCATTATAAAAGGGAGGCACTGGGACCTCCTCTTTGCAGAGATTCCAAACATGCTAGCCATGACCCTCTGTCCACTGGACCCTCTGTCCAGTGCCCTCCTTATCTCTACCTTCACCTATCTCCTTGCTTCCAAACCCAATAATAAACCTCTTTTATCAATCTAGCTCTCGGGCCAATAAATGCTTTTATTGGGGACTCGCACCGCTACTAGACCCCATTTATTGCTGTATCCTTGCGCCGAATCCAGGGGGATTGCAGGGGAGCTCCATTTGGCTCCATGTACCCCACACCTGCCACTAGACCTCAACTAAACCCTAATTTCATTTAGGTACCCCAAGTCTAGACCTCAACATAACCTCATGAATTTGGCCTGTCCTAAGTAACCCAGATCTTATGTATATTTATATCTGAAGTGCCCAACACTAAATATTGCACATAGTAGGCAGTCAATGGCCAGAACTGGAGAGTGGAGAGAATATTAGAGCCAGATTTAAGAGCTGCCATGACATGTGATTGGGCTAGTCATTTAATCTCTACATACCCTCAGGCAATTCCATTTGGCTGGAAGTTGGAGAGAAGGTGTGGAACTGCTGTTGATGGAGGAAGCTGCCTCACCAGTAATTACGCTCTGTGTGCTAATAAAATCACGAGTCTGGTATCTGTCCCCTATCTCTAAAGAATGGAAAATGTTACTCTAGGAAGCAAAGTGAGACTAAAATGGAACATTTTTCTCTTTCAAAAAAAGGAATTATAAACAACATTAAGCACAACACAATTAGTTAATCTTACTTTGCAACTATTTACATTTAAATCCATTTCAGTGAATAAAATGTTATAACAACTTTCCAAGTCTTTGAAATCCTCTCCAAGGCTTTGAAATCTTTGTCCCTGAATTTTCATTGACTTTTCTTATTTTGGGGCTTCCAGGGGCTCTGCGACAAGCATACAAAGAGACTGATCTTTAGAAAGATGGATAGCACGCTACTCTCAAATATCAAGTAGCATGTAAAAAGAAATACAAATGAAGTACCAAGAGACTTCGCAGATTTCTGTCTAGCATAAATGGTCAATAGTTGTTCTGCTGTTTTGGATGTCTGTTATTTCACAAAGGGCTTCCAAATTTTATATTTCCTCATTGCTTTTTCTCATTGCCTCCGTTTCCTCATATGTTAAAAATAGGGGAGTTGTCCTCAATGAACTATCTCTGAGTTTCTGTCGATATCTAACATTTTATGATTCTATGATCTTAGCCCATGTCCACTTCATTCTCCTGTTTCTTCTGAATCAGGTCAGCTAGAGACCCTGCCTAGAAGCAGGGAGATGGGGAATGTGACCTAAATTCTTCTTTGACTCTCTTGGAGACTCTGCCCATACCACCCCACCCCCGGAACCTCTGGAATCCCAGCCAAAATCACTATTATCTAAAAGTTGCTGGCAGTCACTCTAGGGCAATCGTTTCTCAGGAATTAGCTCAAAGCTACATGATCTGGGGATGTCAGAAGTTAAATCTTGAGCCTGCAACTCTGGACCAAGAGTCTTCTCTATTCATGTTTCACATTTCCCTATTATGGCATAGATCATTCCCTCTGCTCTCCAGAGTCCAGTGAGGAGAAAGGTGGAGCCGAAAAAGGCATGAAGATGGGATGTATTATTGATGCTATAGTGCTTCTTGGTCTTTAGCCATTATCTTCATTTTGGCATTCTGGTTTTGCTGGGAATACAAACTCCCTCACCCTATTACCCCAAATTTAATCTACTCTACTTCAGTTCTAGATTTTTAAACCCCCATTCTCACCCCAGCGATCCCTTAATTCTCAATCCTTCACTAACTATTGCTCTGATGCATCTGCTCCAATCCTATCTTGGGTATTAGAAAACTGGCCAGTAGATACCCCCCCCCAAAATATATATATATGGTGAGAAAGAGGGCTGCACTGGGAGAAGAAGGAAGGGAGAGGAAGAATGGAGGACAGTGTTTTACATTAAAAAGATATGTGTGGAAACTCCAGTTCTTTTGTGGAGAATGTTTTTAAATCCTGTTTCCTACTAGGAAATAGGGAGATATTGAAACCAAATTGAGAAGTCCTACCTTAACATTTTGCTTTCTAGCTTGGAAATGCCTGGAATTGAGACAGAGAGTATAGAAATAGATCTGAAAATAAAGGGAAAGAAATGAGAGAAGGTGATAAGAAGAAAGGACAAGGGACAAGGAAGTGAAAGGAACTGAGTTTTTAAAATAGGTAAAAGGAAGAGGGAATAGGTTGAAATGACAAAATGATGAGGGGAAAGAATGATAGAAAAGGGAAAAGAGGATGAAGTGAAGAGATGAGGGATTGGAATAGAAAGAGAAATATAAAAAATATGCAAAGCTATGAGGAGACAAATATGCATATGCAGGAATTCCCAAAAGTCTTTTTTCATCTTTAATCTACTTAGCTTTAATATGTACATATGTAATATATGTGTATATTATACGCATGTGTACATATCTATACATTTATATTCAAATTTAAAATATCATTCTTAGTTTCTGCTCTGACCTTTGGTTCCAGATCAGTACTCAACTCTTTCTAGTAGCCATTTCAAATTGTATATCTTAAATTCAAAATATCTAAAACAGAACTCATCTTTTTCTTCAAATCTATCTCTTTTGCATATTTCCCTAGCATCACCATTCTTTCAGTCCCAAGTTCTTAATTTCAACATTCTTTCCACTCCTGCTTACTTCACAAATCCAAATCAGTTACCAAAGCTCCTGGTTTCTACATCCAAATCCTCTCTTCAGTCAAACTACTTCTCTTTACTACCATAACTACTCTCATGGTACAAGCCATAATGAGCTCCAATAGTTACCTAAATTATTTCAGTGGCTTGATAAGTAATCGGTCTCTCTGCTTCAAGTCTTTTGATACTCCAGTCCATTCTATGCAAACTGATTTTCCTAAAGTAAAATTTTGACTATATCATGCCCCTATTTAATCAACTCCAAAGGATTCCTATTATCTTTAGGATAAAGTACAGATTTTTTTGGTTTGATTTTAAAAGCTTTTTCTTCACAACTGACCCCCTTCCTATCTTTCCAACCTCATTGTACAATATCTTCCTCTTCCTTCCCCACTTTCCAGCCACGTTACATTCAGCAATCCAGCCAAACTGCCCTCATTTTCTATTACTGAAATGCAACATTCTTTTAATCTGTATGAATCCTAACATAAAGTACTATATGCCACAGTGTCTAGCACTTAGTAGGATCTTAATAACTATTTGTGATTGATTATATTTATTGAGAGGGGAAGAGAAGAGATAAAGGACTTTGAAGAAATAAAAGCTGAAGAAATGGGTTGTGGGAAAGGAAATGACAGAGCCCAAAGCAGGGAAAGGTTATTAAGAAGCTGAAATTTAGAGGGGACTGGCAGGCTTTCCACAAGTAGAAACAACTGAATTTAGCACCCAGTTACAAATAATAAATATTCATATAATAGTATTTTAAAGTTTGTAATATCTTATATATATTTGTGCGTGTGAATATATATACACACATATAAGTAGATACATATGTACAAGTATATCCACATGTGTGCATGTACATACCTATATGTGCACCTACACACATCCACACATGTGTATATATAGGACATATCTACATGCAAGTATATACACACATGTACTGCACTGCACATTCACGTGCATGCATACTTTGCTGGAAACATGACCATGCCTTGGATACATGTGTGTTCATACATGCACGTACATGTGGGTGCATGTATACATGTGTGTTCATAAATATATGCATGTATGTGGGTGTTTGAGGTGTCAGGTAGGTGCTATTATTAGCCCCATTTTATAGTTGAAGAAACTAAGGCAATTTAGTTGTTGATTAAGTGACTTGCCCAGAGTCATACAGTTAGTTATCTTAGGATTTAAATTCAGGTCTTCCTGACTTTAATTAGATTCTAAACCTAGTAATAACCATTTGTTAAACTGGGAGAGTCATCACCTCCTGATCCCTTCTTCCTAGCCTCCTCTATTCTGCATTTAAGGTGATCGCTGGAGTGGGACATAGCACAAGTAGTCCCTATCTCTTCACATTTAAGCTAATTTATATGAAAATGTTCACTTAGAGGTCCTTCGTGTGTGTGTGTGTGTGTGTGTGTGTGTGTGTGTGCTGTCCCCGGTCCTGCTCCACCTGAGCTACAAAACAATGCTCATTTATGGTTCTAATAATAGAGAGATATAGAGGAATACAGGAGGATGGAGGGGAAGCAGAGAGTTAGGGGATGCTACTGGAAGAGACATGAGAACTATATGAAGGGTGGTGACTTACCTGATTGAGACTTGACTTGTTACCATGTGAGGAATGACAAGATAGGAAATGAGACTGTGGGCCAGGAATTTAGGGTCAGGGAGAAGGCCTATGTGGTTACTCCGTAGCAATAATAATAATTTATCATCATCATTGTTATTATGACAATAATAATAACTACTATCACTACTACTACCACTATTTATATAGTATTTATTATGAGCCAGGCAGGTGCTAGGTGCTTTACAAATATTATCTCATTTGATCCTCACAGCAACTTTGGGAGGTAGGAACTATTATGATCCCTATTTTACAAAGGAAACTGAGGCAAATAAATAGTATTTAAGTACCATAACTGTGATGGTTTTTGATCAATCGCAGTGTTATGTGTGAATTGAGTGGGACTAAGAAAAGGAAGAAAGGAGAGTTGGAAGTGGATAAGACAAGTGTCCATCTGGTGAGGGGAGATAATGTGTGACCTAGATCTGTATCCTCTTATTCAGCAGCCAGATAGCCTGGAAAATTGTCTCCGCAGGGACTTTAGCATGAGGAATCTTGAAAAAAGGCCTATTACTCCAGGAAAGATTTGTCTCATGGGACCTGCAGGGGGGTGGCGGGTGGGGGTGGGGAGCCCACTCTTACCTTGAGATACAGACTTTGCTGAGCAGAAGACAATCTTATTTTTTGTCTCAGGACCAATCCCTTCCCCCATGTAGAGTTTCTACCCATCAAAACCCTGTTCTAGATGAAATGAAAGCCACAGATGATTATAGCTTACTTGAACACAGGTAAAATCCTAATATGGAGATAGGGAAGAGTTGCATAGAAAGCCCTGGATTAGGAAAGTTTTGACAAGAGAAATCAAAGTTATTTCTTCCAACTGTAAAACAGTAGATAAGTGCCCTGTTCTTGGTCTCCATTTCAGGATCCTTAGTGAGGCTCCAGTGTCTGAGAACAATCCAAGGTTAAATAAAGTGGGTCCCACTTTTCAGACACAGACATCTATATCTCTTGTGCCACAAAAAGGGAATTAAAGTTCAGAGAAGTGGTGTGGTCAGTGCCCAACCCTCGGCATAAGATGGGTGAAAAGGGAAGGAGAGATTACACCCCAACTTTGGGGAGAGAGCTCTGGCCAGTTCTGGGATCTTTTAAAAACAAGGAAAGAAATCTGTTTTTCTGAAGGATGGGCCATTTGTTTTGCCCTTCAATTTCTAGACAGTTTATACCACTTAGAGGAAATAGGAGACTATCCCTTCTAAAGGAATGTTCTGAGTTCCAATCCTAGGTATTAGGTACAAGAAATATGGCTGGTGAGGTTCTGGTAAGTCAAATACCAAAAAATGAAACAGATCCTACTCAAAGGATTAACATTTCCATAATTATATAGAATAAATAATTATTTACGTATATAGAATAAAGTATATGGAAGAAATACAAAATAAAGCCAAGTCAGTTAAATTTAAGGTAGTTAATGAAGGAGGGTAGTAGTAATTTGGGGAGAGGAGAGAAGAAATCCGAAAAAAGCTTCCTGTAGGAGGCGGTTCCTTAAATGTGTATCTTTAAGACAGAGATTCCAGGAGAGAGAGGTGAGGAGGAAGTACATCTTAGGTGAGGGCTAGTTTGACTGGTTCTTAGACAACCAGGGGGAAAATATTATGTACAGTAAAGTTTGAAAGAACCAGGATGTGAAGATCTCCTAATGCTATTTTTCACCCCACCAAACTAGCTCAAATTAATTCTGGGCCCCAAATTTCTTATCTGCTCAGTGAGGCAGTTGTATTGGATGATCCAAGGCACAAGGTTCCAGCTCCAATATTTTATGATTCTCTTTGGCCAGAAAACCAAGAAGAAATAGATAACCCTGAAAAATGAGCTTCAGGAGGTTCAGGAACAAAAAATGCTAAAGGGAAAGATTTCAGAATTCTGAAAGGTGTTTACAGTAAGGAGAGTACTTTGCTGTTCTTCGTCCCCATTTAGACAGGGCAAGAGGAATAAAGTCTGACTGGAAGTTGCATGACTAATAAGAAATGTTTGGGTGTAAGAAGGCATAAAACACAAAATGAAAGGAACTCTAATCATTGCTTCCTAGAACTTTCTTGATGCCTTTTCTTTTTAAAACAGTAAAATTTAGGCAAATACAAAATCTTTCCTTTGTTCTCAAGAATAGTTCTTTTTAGATCTGAGTTCAAATCTAGATGCATATTAGCTGTGTGATCCTGGGCAAGTTATCACTTTGACTCAATGGTCTCAATTGTAAAATGGGGGAAATAAAAGCAACTACTCAAAGGATTGCTGTGAGGATCAAATAAGATGATATTTATAAAAAGCACTTAGAACAGTTAAAAAAAAAACTACTTTAGTTGCAGAAAAAAAATAGTTCTTTTTAAATGGTATTTTTAAAAGATAATTGGCATCTTTCTCTCTGCACTCTGCATTATTCCAGTTTTGCCTGGAAAATAAAAAAGAATTTAGGTTAAAGAGGCATTTGATAAGTAGGTCTGGCCCAAGAAAATAACACATATTTCCTTCTAACTAGGGGCTTAGTGGATAAAGTACTGGGCCTGGAATTGGGAATACTCATCTTCCTGAGTTCAAATCCACCCTCAGACATGTAATGTGTGACCCTGGGCAAGACCCTGTTTGCCTCAGTTGATTTGGAGAAGGAAATGGCAAACCATTCCAGTATTATTGCCAAGAAACTTCAGATGAGGTCATGAATGAATAACAAAAACACCTCTCCTTTACAGAACTGGGAGATTGTAGGGGTGGAACAGTACCTATCCTGTCAGATTCAGCTGATATTTCTATGCGGTCATAGAATTAAACCTAGAAAGGACTTTAGAGAGGGCTAGACCCTCTCATTTTATAGATGAGGAAAATTGGGGACATACACAGTGACCTGACTAATGTCACACAGGTAGTAAGGCAAAGCCAGGTTCTCTGCCTCTAAACTAAACTTGGCACTTTTACCACTCCACCATGCACTGGGTACATTTACAAGTTTTCTAGTCTTACTAGTTATCTTTTTCTTTTTTACTGTTTCTTATAAAGCATTGACATCTTGCTAAGTAGAGGAAGGGAAAAGATGTATTTAGAAATAAAATTGTATAAAACAAGCAATATCAATAGAAATATATGTGTATATATATTTACATATATATTTTATATATTTATATATATTATGTGTGTGTATATATATATACATATATATATACACACATTTATGTGCGTTATACATATATATTTTTAAAGTAGGCACATGAAGTCTCACATAAACACCTAGATTCTAAATGATTCAAGTCTCTTGGTGTGGATGAATTAGATTCCAAATGACTGAAGAAACTTTAGGCAAAGGAGATATCCTGGTGATCTTTGACACATAGTGGATAGATGCCAAAATACCGGAGATAGGGGGAAGTCCTGATTTTTAAAGAGCTGAGCCTGAAATGTCATCTCGGTGAGCTTGACATTAATCCCCGGGCTGATTTTAGAACAACTTATTACACAGATGAATTGTGAGCACACAGAAATGGAAATACAGATCACTAGGAATTAGGGTGGGTTTACTAAAAAAATAAAAATAAATTATATCAGATTAATTTTATTTCCTTTTTAAATAGCATCACGAGACTGGTAGGTCAAGAGAACTGCATCTATTTCAGAAAGTAGTGTAAGATAGAATAAGCCTGGGATTCAGGACCTCTGGATTCTTTCTACTGCCTCCTCTCACAGCCTAGCTATGTGATATTGGGGTAGTCTTGTTGTTTACCACGCGTTCTGTTTTCTTAGCAATAAAATGAGGGTGTTAGACTTCCGAAGAAAAACTTAGTCCAGACCTCTCAGAGGTGATTTATTTTTAGATATGGATTCCTGCTATGAGAGAGGTCCAAATTGGCAAATTTCCCAGTGCTCATCAAAATTCTTTCCCACCCAGGTAATCTCCAATTACATTCTATAGATTCAATTCAATTGTTATTCAGAGTGTCTGCCTCTTTGTGATCCCATTTGGGCATTTCTTGGCAGAAATGCTATAGTGGTTTGCAATTTCCTTCTTCAGCTTATTTTATAGATGAGGAATTGAGGATTAAATGACTTGGGCAGGGTCGCACAACTAAGAAGTATCTGAGACCAGAATTGCATTCACAAAGATTAGTCTCCCTGATACTTCCTGATACTTTAACTCCTGTGCACACTACAGACATACTAAAACAAAAGTTACTTCCACACCAAATAAACCAAAGGTACAAGGGTTAAATGGGCTTTCGGATTTACTGAAACAACTATTGCTGGTGCAGTCTTAGAAAAATAATAGTTTCTAAAATCAATCACTCCTTCAGCTATGCTCGTTTTAATTTGGTCAAAAGTGAACAAAGATATATTTCTCCTTATGTAATTAAAAACATTTCTAGTCTTCTTTGATAGAAATAAACAATTCTTCTAATTTCAAGAAATAAAGATTCCTTCCTGAAACTGATATTATCTCCTCTTCAAAGAATACAAGTTCATTTTTGATTGGGTACAAGGACTTTGGACTAAGCCACTCATAGTATCTTTTTTTTTTATTTTTATTTTTTATTTTGTTAGTTAAATTAATTTTTGTTACATTTTAAATTCTGAACTCCTTCCCTCCCCATCTGGTACTAGAAAAGGCCACCATTTGACAGATATAGACACATGTATATATGTATAGATATGTATTCTATATATATTGATATATTTTGATTTATATATGTAATTATAGATATATGTACATGTATATATTCAATATCTGAATCTTTATACACACACATATCTATATGTATATATAAAAAACCATATTAGCATACTTCTAATCAGGTTTTTTTTTAGGTAGATTAGTATCTTATTTTATATATCTTTTGTAGATGATCTGAATATTTGTAATACACAGAATAACTTAATTGTTCACAGTCATTCTTTGAACAATATTGCTAATATTTATACAATGTTCTATTGATTCTGCTCATTTCACTATTATTTCATGAAAACCTTTCCATGTTTTATTTTTCTAAAATCAGCTTGTTCATCATTTTTTACAGTATTCCAAATATTTTAAAATACTGATAGCTAGCACTTATGAATTTTTTTTTTAAGGTTCGCAAAGTGCTTTACAATAATTATCTCATTTTATCTTCACAACTCTCTTATAAGGTAGATGCTATTATTATCACTATTTTTATAGATGAATAAACTGAGGCAAGAGGGGGGTAAGTCATTTGCCCAGGATCTCTAGCAAGTGTCAGAGGGCAGATTTTAATTTTAGGCTTCCTGACTTCAGGCCAACTGCTTTATCCACTGCACCCCTTAGCATCTCTATTACAACGCAAGTAAAGTCTTAGTGCTTCTACTAGTATATTCTACAAATTCAGTAATTTCTAAGGATCATTTTAGCTCTAACAGTCTATGAATGAATGTGTAATTGTAGTTTGATTATTTCACAAAATTTATCATCATATCTTCATGTATCTTTATGATATCCTTTTGTTGGGTGTGTCGTGGTGGAAATTCATTTTTTTTTTGCCATGAAATTTTTTAATTTTCTCAATAATATATTATTTTTCCAAATACATGTAAAGATGGTTTTCAGCATTCATTTTTTGTCAGGCTTTGTGTTCCACATTTTTCTTGCTCCCTTCTTTACCCCTCCCTAAGACAGCAAGCAATCTGATGTAGATTAACTAGGTGCAATCCTTTTAAGTATATTTTATGGAGGAAGCTCTTAATCCAGAATAGATTAGAGCCAGTGTCCTCTGAGGGCCTTTCCATCTCTGAGTTTGCCCGCTTTGGTGTGATCTCTAAGATAATCCCAGCCTCTGACAGTCCGTCTTACCCCAGCAGGTGCCATCTGTGAAGGAGGGTCATGGCTTCTCCCTTGCACAGCATCCGTGAGTATCAATTGCAAGAAAGGAGGATGTGGGGAGGCGGGAGGCATTGGTGGGCATGGGGACTAAGTGCTGGAACTCTCGATGAACTCTCTAACAATCCTCCAACCAAGTCTTCTGTCCCAATGCCTTTCTCACCTGCAGGGCTGCCTCTGGATGATGATCTGCTGTTGATGCAGAATGGGTCTATACTACGCAAGGTCAAATCCCGAAGTTGGAAGAAACAGAGATACTTTAGACTGCAGGATGATGGGATGACTGTTTGGTATGCCCGGCAGGCTGGTGGAAGAGCCAAACCCAGCTGTGAGTGGCTGTGCAGGGGATGGAGAAAGGGAAAAAAGACATGGAAAGGCAGGACCAGCCTGGGGAAGTGCTGGGGACAGATACAAGGGGTGATGAGACTATCTATTGATCAAGCAGATTTTATTTATGCCTGAGGGTCCCCTCTGTGACTCTGACTCAACAGTTGTGTTTTTAGGCAGGAGAAGGGTTTAGGGGAAAGTATTAAGATTTATTATTTATTTCTAAAAACTCCACCTGAAATAAATGCTGACATTTTACAAACATCACTGGCCAAGTAAGTCCATTTTAGCAATTCTAGGATCACTCTAAACATACCATCTTTTGACCCATAACCTAGAAATACTTATTAATAATAGATCTATTATATCATTAAAATGGATATTCCTTCTAGCAGTACAGACAGCAATCCAGCATGCCTTCTCATCTTACATCATTCTTGTCTACATTCTCTCATAAATTCTTCATAGGCAATTCACTCATCAAGCTGAGATCTTCTAAGTCTTTTAACATTTAAAGACCCAAATAAGACCTAATCTCTTCAGAAGAGTTAAATAATTTGGTCCCCTAGTGAATAGGAAAAACTAAAGATTAATTTTTTTCCCTTGCAGAATTAGAATTGGAAAATTAGGTTCAATAAGAATTTCTAAACTATAGTTTATTTAAACTTCAGAGTCTTCACACATTGAGCAGCTGGTGGCATAGTGGTAGGAATATTGGATCTAGTCAAGAACACTAAGCCTCCTAAATTCAAATCTGGCCTCGAAGACCAGGCTGAGTGAGCCTGGGCAAGTCACTTTTTTGTGCTATACTTCTAACTATATCATACTTTTTACTTCAATTTCCTCATTTGTAAAATGAGCTAGAGAGGGAAAGGGCAAACTATTTCAGTATCTTTGCCAAAAAAAATCAGATGGGTTCACAAAGAGTTTCCAGGACCAACTCTATTCACTTTATTCACCCAGCTGTCCTTTTTCATAATAATATGTCTAAGACATTATTTGCTTATGAAGATACTCCTCCATTTACCAACTAAATTATTTGAGGCCAAATTTTTTTCATCTGTTTCAATCAAAACAACATTTTAAAATAAAGTGAATGAAGAAGCAGATATGAGAATCTAGATGTCTTTTTTTTTTATTAAGGTAGATATTTAAACATGTAAAAATATGTAAAATAATGCCACTGTAATAAAAATTTTTAAAGAATAACAGTTTATTTTCCTAAAAATATAATTTGTGTTAATGTGTAATAGTTTATATTTTTAATGAATTAATACATATCTTAAATTTTTATTCATTTAATGTCTGATATATATTGATAAATATAATCAGTGGTATTCTGGAGCATTCCAGCTCAGGAGGGCAAGTTGTTAAATTTTCAGTGTGAATATTTATATCTCTGAAATTCACAAACTACAAAATCAAATCTTGATTTGTTCTTTTATTGATCATCTAGATTTAATGAATTCTGCATGTAAAACTTAAGAGTGTATCATGGGTACATTTTTTTCCCCGGAGAGCCAATTGTTAAATATTTACCAGCACACTTCTGGATAAAACCCATATAAACCAAAGCTCTTTGGGGTACTCAATAATTTTTTAAAATAACAACTTATTGTTTTTCAAAATACATGCAAAGATTATTCAATTAATTTTAAAGACAATAAGTTTAAAGACCACTGGACCAGATGGTCTTTGAGGTCTCTTCCATTTCTCAGATTCTCTGAGACCCTTCAACACAGTCCTTGACTTTAAAAACCAATGAACTAAAAAACAAAACAAAATCCTAACTCTTCTCTCTCCTCTTCTTATTCTTTCCACTCCATTTCCAGTCTCCATTTCAGATGTGGAGACAGTGCGAGAAGGCCATGAATCAGAACTGTTGCGGAGCCTGGCCGATGAAATCCCCCTAGAGCATGGTTTTACAGTTGTTTTCCATGGGCGCCGCCCCAACCTGGACCTGGTGGCCGGCAGCATTGAAGAGGCACAGAGCTGGGTGCAAGGGCTTCGGCGCCTGCTGGAGATTATCACCAGCATGGACCAGCAGGAGAAGATGGACCAGTATCCTTCCAGTAAAAAGATGGGTTGTATCTGTGAGAGGAGCTTGGAGAATGGCATGAAATATCAGGGATAGGACCAAGGGAATGATAGGACATCGTGGACCAGGACTAGGGTGTGATTGGGATGGGAGGGGGATTTAGAAGTTAAGCACAAAGTGTATGTAGTGTAGCAGTGTTCAAGGATGCTGAAGTATGCTCAGTGCTCAGCACATTACTTGCTACAAAATAATGCATGCTCTATCTTTCTACCTATCTGTCTATCTCATTCATCTGCATCTATTTGTCAATCCATCCATCTACCTATTTCTTGCATCCATCCATCCGTCCATCTATTTCTTCCATCTATCCAACCACCTCTCTCTCCCTCCTTTCCTTCATCCATCCATCCATCTATCTATCATCTATCTATCTATCTATCTATCTATCTATCTATCTCTTCCATCCATCTATTTCTTCCATTCATCTATCCATTTCTCTTTGTCTCTGTCTCTATGTGTGTCTTTCTCTCTGTCTGTGTCTGTGTCTGTCTCTGTCTAGCTATCTGTCTCTCTGTCTCTCTGTCTCCCTCCTTTCCTCTCTCATTTCGGGTTCATGTTAAAAAGCAATCTCTCACACATGCTATGTTCACACCTTTTTTCTGTTTTTTTTTTCTTTTTCTCTCCCATGGTTTTCCCCTTTTGTTCTGCATTTTCTTTCCCAACCAGATTCATAAAGAAATGTGTATTTTAAAAGTTAATATACATGTATAACCAGAAAAAATATAACAATTAAACAACAACAACAAAAGATTAGTGAAAAAAAACCAGTAACAAAAAATACAACCTCTCCCCCCAAAACTGCAGCCTCTGGGTTTTCCTTTACCTTGATATAGATGGCTGAGTGATTGGTTTCAGCAGGGAGACAAAGACCAGGATGGGAGAATGAGTTTCCGGGAAGTACAACGATTGCTTCGGTTGATGAATGTAGATATGGACCCTGAGCATGCTCTGCAGCTCTTCCAGGTATGTGTCCTGGTCGGGAAAGGAGGAAAAGCAAATCAGTCAGTTGACCTCATTGCTCAAGCCATCTCTTAATATCAATTAGTTGTTCAATTAATTAACACTTTACCTAGACACTGTTAGGAAAGAGTATACAAAGAACCACCCAGAACTGGGTTAGAGCTATGGTTCCCTACCTTTTTGGGTATGAAAATTCATTTTTGATGACAAAAAATATAGAATAACTAAAAATTAGTATTAATCTTATGATGCTTTAAATTAGGTTGTATGTTTATATATATATATATATATATGTTCTATATGAGGAATCTAGGTGGCAGAATATGGATAGGGCATTATCCTTGAGTAAAAATCCTGAGTTTGAGCCCTGCTTCAGAAACTTATTAAATCTATGCAAATGACTTAAATTCTCTTGGTCTCAGTTTACTCACCTGTAAAATGGGGATAATAAAGTGCCTGCCTCCAAGGGTTGTTATAAGGATTGAAATAATGTGTACAAAATGCTTTGTAAATTGTAAAAATTTTATTATTTTTTATTATTATCATTATTATTATTACCAAATCTATAGTATGCATATTTGTAAAATGTAATATATTTATGTATATACATAGGGATTCTCTGAATCCTTCCAATAATTTCACAGCTGCCATAGTGAGCAGCAAGGTTGAATCCTTTGGCTGGGTTCCTTCCAGCTCTAAATCCCGTGATCTATTTTAAGTCTAAGGCTTAATTCCTTTTTCCTTAATTCTTTAAGTAATTTGTAATACTGTACAGGATTATCATTAGATTGCGAGTTTCTTGGGGCAGCGACTATCTTTTGCCTATTTCTGTGTGTCAGTAGTGCTTGACATATGGTAGATGCTCAATAAATGCCTGATATTGGAGATAAGATGAATTGTAAGATTTAAGATAAGATGTTGATAATGACAAAAGAGCTGGTTTTACAATATTTCCTTGAAACTTCTTTGCATGGCTGGTGCCTGTTTGGGGAGCTGAGTAAATGGGGACCAGGATCTCTGAAAACTCCATCCCCCTAATTTCCCATGCAGGCCGCAGACAAATCAGAGTCAGGGATGTTGGAAGGAGAGGAATTTGTAGAGTTCTATCGGGCCCTGACTCAGCGCTCAGAGATACTGGAGCTGTTTGAAATCCTCTCTGGAGATGGCCAGAAGCTGACGCTGCTGGAGTTTGCGGATTTCCTTCGGGAAGAGCAGAGAGAGGGAGAACATGCTTCTGACCTTGCCTTGGAATTGATTGCTCGCTATGAGCCATCAGACAGTGGTACATGTGTGGGAGTGGGCTTGGGTGGGGAAGAAGAGACTGAAAAACAGCTTCACAAGGACACCTTATCTAAGGCGAGAGATCCCTGGCCTCTGGGAACCATGGTTCGTGACTAAAGCTTCAGGGAAGCAGTGATTACCACAGTGACCATTCACGCAAACAAATTTAGGTCTTGAGAAGAGCTTCTCTTTCAGTCATTTTCAGTCGTGTCTGATTCTTCCCGACCCCACTGGGAAGTTTTCTTGGGAGAGATTCTTTCTCCAACTCATTTTACAGATGAAAAAACTGTGGCAAACAGGATGAAGTGATTTATTTAGGGTCACACAACTAGTAAGGGTCTGAGGCAGGATAACTCTGTTCTTCCTGATTCCCAGTCCAGCACTCTGCCCACTATGCAAAAAGCTGAGAAATCACTTAAACCCAATCCCCTCATTTTGTAGATAAGGATAGTAAGAAAGACAGAGACTTGTTCAAAGTTGCACAAGGTAGGAAGCAGGATTTCAATGCCAAGCACCTGATCTCATCCCTCATTGTTAGGAGACTCCAACATCTAACCTTGATCTAGTTTCGTCCTATTTCCTTTTGTTTTGTGCTCCACAGAGAAGGAGACTAGGTACTCATTGACTTTCAGTCTTCAATATCTGTACATTTTTTTTCCCTTAATTTAAATTTTGGGCCAAACCTGTTATTTCATCAGCATAGGGAAGTCTCCAATGAGGAAATGCTCCACCAAAGCAAAACAACTGTTCTACAATTTACAGTCTTAGCTGCCTGGAGCTCACATAGTCAGAATAAATAATAATAATGATGATGATAATGATAAAATAATGATGATAATAATACTTAGCATTTATGTAGTGCTTTGAAGTTTACAAAGCACTTTACAAATATCTCATTTGATCTTTACAGCAACCCTAGGAAATAGGTGCTGTTATTATTCCCATTTTATAAATGGAGAAATTGAGGTAAACTTGCCCTAAGTTACATAACTAGCAGGTATCTGAGGTTGAATTTGAACTCAGGTCTTCCTCCAGGACCAGCACTTTATCTACTGCACATCCTAGTGGATTATAGTAGATCCATATCTTCACTGAGCGGCCAGCTTTCTACTCCTTATGGCATGAGGCCTCTCCTGTCTTGTTGTGTCTTCTCTTATATATAATATTTTATTTTCTCCTAGTTATATTTAAAACAATTTTTCACATTTGTTTTTTAAAGCTCTTGAGTTCCAGATTTTCTCCCTTCCTCCCTCCTGCACCCCCATTGAGAAAGCATATATGAAATCATGCTAAACATTTCTTTTTTTTAAAATAGCTTTTTATTTTTCAAAATACAGGCAAAGGTAATTTTCTTTGCTAATGTTTTATTTAAAATTTTTACATCAATATTCATTAGGGAGATCTGTAATTTTCTTTCTCTGTTTTGGCCCTTACTGGTTTAGGTATCAGTGACATATTTATGTCCTTGAAGGAATTTGGCAGTACTCCTTTACCTATTTTTCCAAACAGTTTACATAGTATTGGAATTAATTGTTTTTTAAATGTTTGGTAAAATTCATTTGTGAATCCATCTGGCCCTGGAGATTTTTTCCTTAGGGAGTTCATTAATGACTTGTTCTATTTCTTTTTTTCTAAAATGGGACTATTTAAGTATTTTATTTCCTCTTTTGTTAACCTGGGCAATTGATATTTTTGTAAATATTCATCCATTTCAGTTAGATAGTCAGACTTGCTGCCATAGAATTGAGCAAAATAGCTCCTAATTATTGATTTAATTTCTTTTTCATTGGTGGTAAATTCACCCCTTTCATTTTTGATGCTGGTCATTTTGGAGTTTTTTTCTTTCCCTTTTCTGATCAAATTAACCAAAAGTTTATCTATTTTGTTAAGTTTTTTCATAAAGTCAACTCTTAGTCTTCTTTATTAGTTCAATAGTTTTCTTAGTCTTTATTTTATTAATCTCTCCTTTGAGTTTCAAATTTTCTAATTTGATATTTAATGGGGGGAGTTTTAATTTGTTCATTTTCTAGCTTTTTTAGTTGCATGCCTAATTCATTGATCTCCTCTTTCTCTATTTTATTTATGTAGGTATTTAGAGATATAAAATTTCCCCTAAGAGCTACTTTGGCTGCATCTCATAGGTTTTGGTATGTTGTCTCATTATTGTCATTCTCTTGAATGAAATTATGGATTGTTTTTGTGATTTATTGTTTGACCCACTCATTCTTTAGAACTGGATTATTTGATTTCCAATTGGTTTTTAGTCTGTCTTTCCCTGGCTCTTTATCGAATATAATTTTTATTGCATTGTGGTCTGAAAAAGAAACATTTACTCTTTTTGCCTTTTTTGTATTTGATCATGAGGTTTTTATGCCCTAATACATGGTCAATTTTTGTGTAGGTGCCATGTACTGCCTAGAAAAAGATGTACTCCTTTTTGTCCCTATTCAGTTTTCTCCAGATGTCTATCATATCTAGGTTTTCTAGGATCCTATTAACATCCCTAGTTTCTTGTTTATTTTGTGGTTAGATCTGTCTGATTCTGAAAGCAGAAGATTGAGTATTCCTCACTAGTATAGTTTCGTTGTCTATTTCTTCCTGTAAATGGCTTAACTTTCCTTAACAACCTCTTGTAGAATGCTATCCAGGCTCTTTTTTTTTGGTCATGGTCTTCTACTGTTTAAGGTATTGTTTTTTTCAGACAACTTTTTTCCTTCCTTTTCCAAGCTATTGACTTTCTCGTGCATATCTGTCAATTCTTTTCTCATTTTTTTCTTCCATCTCTCTTATTTATCTTAAACTTTTTGTCCTCTTCTGAGTTTGTATTTTGATCTGCCCTGTTACCATAGTATCTTTTTTTTAAAATAGCTTTTTATTTACAAGATATTTGCATAGATAATTTTTCAGCATTGATCTTTTCTGTTTCTTGTTTATTTTTTTTTCCCTTTTCTTTTGGTATATCCTCTATTTTTACTTTTATGGTTAAGCTCTCCTTCTGAGGTAAAAGAGTCACTGTCCCCAGCTTCTTCTGCAGCGCTGAGCCTTGGCTGTGAGTACACAGTCTTTTGTGTTTTCAGGGGTAGCTTTATTTGCTCTTTCAAGGACACAAACTGGTTTCCCAGAGTTTGTCTTCTGAGCTGGGACTGAAGCAGTCCACTGATTTGTTCCTCTCCTGAGCCAGGATTGAGGGTCATAGTTGCTGATTTGCTGTGATTAAGACCCTCTTATCAGCTTTCCCAGAGTCTATCAAACTTGGGTTGAACACCCTTTTTTCCCCAGTAAGACTGATCTTTCTTAAAAGTTTTTTTAGTCTATCTTGAGCTGGAGAGGGGTTTCATTCTATCAGACTCCGTTCAAAAGATTGGTTTCATGTGGTTTTCGAGGGAAACTGGGAGAGCTTGAGCAGCTTCCTGACTTTACTCCACCATCTTGGTTTCCACAAAGATAGTTTTCAACATTCATCACTGCAAAACCTGGGTTCCAATTTTTTCTCCTTCCTTCCCTCTCTCCCCCACCCTACATATATGCTAAACATTTCTACAAAAGTCCTATCTTCTCTTCTCAAAGATAAATGATATGATTTCATTTCCCAGCTTTAAACTGTCTTTTTTATTTTTCATTGTCTCTTCTTTACATTCCCCCCATCTGTCTTTAGTTGTCCAGCATTGGACTGAGCTTGAGTAGAGATGATTCAATGGATTGATATGGACTAGTTATTAGGGTATTTTTTCATTTGTAATCTACATCCCAAACTTTCTTTTGTCTCCCCACCTCCACCAGGATCCTTCCCTCTTTGGTACAGAGTGCTAGATTTAAAATTCTGAGACCTACATTCAAATCCACACTCTTCTAATTACCTCTGAGTATGACTTTGGACAAGATACTTTTGTTTGCCTCAGCTTCCTCACTGCAAAATAGAGATAATGATAGTACCCGACATCCCAGATTTGTTATGAAGGTAAAATAAGTTAATATTGTAAAGTGCTTTACAAATCTTAAAGCAGTATATGTATAAATGCTGTTACTGTTTTCATTAAATCACTTCCCTACTATGGACCTTAGTTTCCTTATTTGTCAAGGGGAGGTTGTATTTAATGATCTCTCAAATTCCTCTAGATCTAAAATTGTGATCCTACTTTATGGGAAGTATAGACAACATAGTGAGAGTCAGAGATGCATTGCATGAGAGCTATATACTAGATCCAGGTAGCCTGGATTCCAGTCTTCTAGGAGAGGAGAATTCTATGTCTCTATTACTGACCTCAAGTTCAGAATATGAAAAGGAAGAAGGATGGAACAGTAAGTTACAGAAATCCATCAGATTGTGAGTTCCTTGAGAAAAGGATTATTTTTTCCTTTTTTTTTTTTTTTTTTGGGTGGGGGGAGAGAGGGAGTGTTATTCCCAGCACTTAACACAGGGACTGGCATACAGTAGGTACTTAATATTTATTGATTGAATGACTGACAGTCAATACTAATGCCCCTCTGGATGCAGAATGTGTCAGTTACATTCGTGCTGTGCTACTATTTCTGTCCCAAGACTGCAGGGTGCTGAATACATATTTATTGAATGAACGTCACTGACATAAATGGGAGATGGAAATGATAAGCAGATGTGCCATCATTCAATCCACTGGGCACTGGCTCCTCAATTCATGTAGACCCTAAATAGCTTTTTGAGGAGGAAGACAGATATAGAAGAACACACAATCCCTGTTCTCTAAGGGAAGAGACAGAACATCTATAAAAAACCCAGGGTAGGGAGACATAACATCCTCATTGGATAATGTGAAAAAAGCCATGGGCTAGGAATCAGGAGATCCGGGTCTGACTTAGTTCTGTCATTATGCTGTATGATCATCCTGAGGCTGTCTTACAGTACTCATCTCTGAAATGAAGGTGTCGGCCTTTATGACTATTAAGGTCCCTTCTACCTTTAAGGTACTTATTAGATGGGATTTATTATAGGATTAACAGCTGGAAAAGACTTCAGAAATGATCTAGTCCAACACTCTATTTTATTATTGCAAATAAGTATCCTGAGGGCCAAAAAGGGGAAATAACTTGTCAAAGATCCTCGTTGTAGAAAAAAACAGAATTTGAATCCAGATTCCCACGGACTTCAAATCTAGTGCTCCTGCTATCATTGCTGCCTTACTATGCTATGTCACATTTTTATAACTAAATGAGTTAGTTATGTTATCATCATCATCCTATTTGTAAGTTCTAGAAGCCAGAGTTTTGACATGAAAATGACTTTCAGTGGTAGTACTAAAGGGGAAAGGCTCCTAGAGGGGGCATTTCTTAATCAAAATTTGGGGTGTGAGTTGGAACATGGTTTGGAGAATAGATGAAGCAGGGGTTTCCAAGTGAGGGGGAAGTTTGATGGGATGCATACACAAGAGATTCTAACTCCACTGTCCCCCTTTTCATCCCTCTGCTCCAATCTCACTCAAACCTTAGAATTAGAAGAGGCTTGCAAGTCTAGTTCCATTCAGGAATTCTTAACTTGGGAACCGTGAGACTGTTTCTAAAATATTTTGTTAATTGTATTTCAGTGTAATTGGTTCCCTTTGTAAAAATATTTGGTTTTATGCATTTAAAAACATGATTTTGAGAAGGGGTCCTGGAACTTTATCAGTCTTTCCAAGGGGGGGGGGGGTGTTAATCACAAAAAAGGTAAAGATCCTTCAGCTCTGATCCACTGCATATTGTCAGGGACCTAGGCGGTCACCACCAGCCCAAGCCATTGAGGAAACAAGTAGCCCCGTTGCTTTTGGCTGAAGTTAAAGCCAGGCAGTCTAGCGTGGGGGTGGGGTGGGGCAGAGCTATAGTGGCTATTTCCACCTGCCATCCTTTTCTCTACAGCCAAACTGCGGCACGTCCTGACCATCGATGGCTTTCTCGCGTACCTCTGTTCCCCCGATGGAGATATCTTCTCTCCAGCTTGCCGCCCTGTCTACCAGGACATGAGCTACCCGCTGAATCATTACTTCATTCACTCCTCACACAACACTTACCTGCTGGGGGACCAGTTTCGAGGACAGAGCAGTGTGGAAGGCTACATACGGTGTGAAGCATGGGGAGGGGTGGGGGAAATCATGAAGGACCCCGGGGGGTCTAGAGTCCCTTGAAGGAGACGGAAGGAGGGCTGAAGATCCATAGTGAGGGGAGATCGGAGGTGTTGGGGATACCAGAAAGTCTGTGGGGTGTCAGTAGATCTGGGGATCTGAAAACAGAGCAGGTGGAGTTCCTATCATTGATTGAGTTCCTTCCCTCTCTTATCATGGATTTAATGGAACTTCATGGAATTTAAGGGAGGAGGGTGGCTATTTGGGAGCTTCTGAATTTGAATCCCAGCCTTGCCACTTAATTAGCTTAACCTCTTGGGACCATGGCCTTTAAAATGAGAGGATTGGACTCGATCTCCAAGGTCCCTTCTATTTCTAAAATCCTGTGATCCATTCATTCATTCATGTAACAAACATTTGTAATCTAATGGAAAGAGCATGTGGCTAGGAAACTGAAGACCTGAGTGTGAATCTCGGCTTTGCTATTTCGTGGACTTTGGGAGTCACAGAACTAAAAAAATACCGCCCCCCCCTCCCGACCTCCCAGCACTATCATTAAGCTCAAAGGAAAAAGGTGGGAGGAACTCTTTCTGCCGAGCTCCAGAGCTCCAATATAGATGGATGTGAGGAAGCACTGTTATGGGCACGGCTATGTCTGACCCTTTGTCCCCCTGGTCGGAGGGGTCCTGCAGGGCTCTCAAGTGTGGATGTCGCTGTGTGGAAGTGGACGTATGGGATGGACCCAGTGGGGAACCCATTGTTTACCACGGACACACACTGACTTCTCGGATCCCCTTCCAAGATGTCGTGGCCACCATTGCCCAGTATGCCTTCCAGGTGTGGATGCTGAGTCTAGGCCCAAGTGAGGCAGGAAGGTCCTGGCTGGGGCTGAGAGATAGGGACCTGGGGCTCGGGCATCTAAGGGGCAGGGAGGGCTAGAGGCCTGATGGATGGAGACCTGATTGCCCTGGCCAATGAATAAATCAGCCGGGGGGGGGCCTCTTCTCTGTATTAGCAATCTGTGGCTGAGGCTGTACTCAGAGCAGCAGCGTGTGCTCTTCTGGCATACTTTGGAGAGCCCAGGGTCACCTCTAAGGAGAGGAATATTAAATGTTGTGAAATGAGATGAATGGTGCTGTGCTTTCCACAGATCTAGGATCTAGGCCAGCCCCAAAGGCCCCAAAGAGCCATTAGTAATCCTGGCCCTTTAGAGAGTGGCCTCTGGGATTGAGATTGAGACCTAGCTTGATATTCTAAGATGCTGATAGCAGCTGTGCTCCAGGGCTAAGGAGACCTGGGGAAATGCTAGGTGAGGACTCTGGGTTAGAAAGTGTTAGGGGAGAGTGGGAGATGCTCTTTAAGAGGTCTGGAGCCAGCATCTAAAACCAATACTGCTTCTCTGATCCAGACATCAGACTTCCCAGTCATAGTGTCCCTGGAGAATCACTGCAGCTGGGAACAACAAGAGGTCATTGCCCAGCACCTGACAGAGATCCTGGGAGACCGACTGCTTAATACGACCTTGGATGGGCTCCTGCCCACCCAACTGCCATCACCAGAGGTATGGGTATCCTTATTCTCTCACTAGAAGACTCAATAAATGGACCAGATTTAACATCAATTTTTAGATTTTGGATTATAGACCAGAAGCTCTTTAATCATTTTTTTGAGTCACAGATCCTTTTGGCAATCTGCAAAAGCTTATCAATCAGCCTCTTTTCAGAATGTTTTTAAATGCATAATGTAGAATGAAACAAAGTAATCCAAAGTTAATGAAAATAAACATGTAATTCCCTTCCCTGAAAGTTCACAGACACCCCCATCCCTTCACCCCCCCCCCCCCGAAATCTATGCACAGGAAAAGAATTCAAGTCTTCTGACTCCAAATCAGAGCTTTCTGTCCTGCTCAGACATCCTCCACCTCAGGTGGCCCAGGCCTTTGTTCCCCATTTTGCCTGAGGAGCCAGTCTCCCTCTGTGGGATGATCTGCAGATGATCCTCCTGCTTGTTTCAGTGGGAGCAGTTTCAGAATGGTTCTAGAGAAAGTTTTGGAAGCTATCCTGCTGTCCTGCCTCATCTCCCTTCCTTTCATGCTGTCAGGAACTTCGAGGGAAGATTCTCCTCAAGGGGAAGAAGATGGGGACATTGGAAGAGGAGCTTGGGGAGGCTCCGGGGGAGCCTGAGGAGCTGGAAGAGCCTGAAGAAGAGGAAGAGCCCGAGCCGGAACTGGAGCCCGATGTGTTGGACTTTGATGAGACAGCCCGAAATGAGGACAAGAGGAAAAAGAAAGTGGGACTTGAGGTAGTTTTAACCTGGCTGCTGGGACCCTTGTATCTGTGTTCCACTCTCTCTGCTCAGCTGTGCAACAGTTAATGAAGCCCTGGTGGAGATTCAGAGAAGTAATGAGCAGAAATCTGTGTTCTTGAGGGGGCTTGCATTGTGCATGTGTGTGTGTGAGAGAGAAAGCGTACTTGGGAAAGCGACGGACGCGGTGAAAAACCTGCCGGAGGTCATTTATGCAAGTCCGTGTGTGAGAGAACACCCCGTGTGTGAGAGCTGCCCTGACTGGTGATGGGGACCACGCTGTCCGGGAAGTTAGGCAGGGAAAGTTTTCTGCAGCCGAGTTTTGAGCCAAGTTTAGAAGAGAAGATAGATACATGGGCAGACGTGGAGGGACGGCCTCCCAGGTGTGACAAGGCGGTGGCTGGGGGTATGAACTAGAGACAGAGCACTGAGACGGGGAAGGGGTGCCAGAAAAGACAGGGGCGTGTGCAATTGGAGGAACCCTCCGAGGTTCGTCATCAGAAGCTGAGATCTAGGTCTGTCTGTTGTATTGTTTCTCTGATGAGGCTCTTCACCTTATCCAGCTGGCAAGACACCTGGCTGTTTGTGTTTAATCTAAATGGGAATTCTGGAAAGCAAGCCCAAAGACATCATTCTGGGGTCCCCCAGACTTAGGATGCAAAGCATTAACAACTATCTCTACTCATGCACTTAGACAGGCCTTTTTCAAATCAACAAACATTTATTAAGCACCTACTGGGTGCAGAACCCTACTAGGCACTGGCTGGGGGGAAGATACGAAGTTTAGCTATGTTAATAGGTTTTAAAAGAGACACTCCCCATTGCTTTTCAGTGCCTGCCCTCTCCCCCATCCTCACCCTGCCCCCAATTCTAACTCTTAATTGCAAGAGAACATCTGATGCATAATGAATGTGCACAGGCAGACCATCCATACCCAGAAGCATATGGTGGGTTCCCCTGACACCATTAGGGTATCCAGGCTGCATTTATTCCCATTCCCACCCCAGGTTGTGTCCTGTCGGCTGTTGTGTCCGTCTGCGTGTTGTCAGACTGGGCCCCAGGCCCTTGGCCCCATGTCTGGGTCCCCTCTCCTGCCCAAGCAGGTGAGGTGGGGAGGGAAGGGATGGGAGGAGAATCCTAGTGGCGGTGGTGGGGAGGCCCTTAGCATGAGGGGATGGTTCGATCCCAGGCCAGGATCTTCTCTTTCCTTTCTGTCCCGTTTCCACTACCCCCGTTTTCTTCTCTCTAGAAATCCAAGACCACCCTGTGTCCAGCCCTGTCGGCCCTGGTTGTCTATATGAAGAGCGTCCCGTTTCGGAGCTTTGCACACTCGAAGGCTCACTACCGCCTCTACGAGACGTCGTCCTTCTCTGAGACAAAGGCCCGGCGCCTGGTCAAGGAGGCCGGTCAGGACCAGTACAAAGTGGAAACCAGAGGGATATGGGCTGGGTGGGGTGTACCAGGGCACCACAGTACTGGGCAGCTGCCAAGGCCGGAGAGGGAGGGAGTGATGGGGGGAGCGGGAGGACAGGAGGGGCAGACAGACAAACAGAAGAGAGCTGAAGGTCACCCAAGAGGAGGAGACTGAGGGTCATGTAGCAGTCACTCAGGTCCCCCAAAGACAGGTCCCGGGGAAGAGCAGCGTGAGGGATGAGGGCTCCGACACTACCCCTCAATCCCAGCTCCTTTTGCAGGGAACGAATTTGTGCAACACAACGCGTGGCAGCTGAGCCGAGTGTATCCCAGTGGTCTGAGGACAGATTCCTCCAACTACAGCCCTCAGGAGCTCTGGAATGCAGGCTGCCAGATGGGTAAGAGGCCGGGGGTCCAGACAGACACCCAGGAGAGAGATGCTCTGGGGGGTGGGGGGAGGAGACCAGACAGACACCCAGGAGAGAGATGCTCTGGGCGGGGGGGGAGACCAGACAGACATCCAGGAGAGAGATGCTCTGGGGGGGGGGGGAGACCAGACAGACACCCAGGAGAGAGATGCTCTGGGGGGGGGGGGAGGAGACCAGACAGACACCAGGAGAGAGATGCTCTGGGGGGTGGGGGGAGACCAGACAGACACCCAGGAGAGAGATGCTCTGGGGGGGGGGGGGGGAGACCAGACAGACACCCAGGAGAGAGATGCTCTGGGGGGTGGGGGGAGACCAGACACACCCAGGAGAGAGATGCTCTGGGGGGGGGGGGAGACCAGACAGACACCCAGGAGAGAGATGCTCTGGGCGGGGGGGGAGACCAGACAGACACCCAGGAGAGAGCTGCTCTGGGGGGTGGGGGGAGACCAGACAGACACCCAGGAGAGAGATGCTCTGGGGGGGGGGGGGGGGGGGGGAGACCAGACAGACACCCAGGAGAGAGATGCTCTGGGGGGTGGGGGGAGACCAGACAGACACCCAGGAGAGAGATGCTCTGGGGGGGGGGGGGGGAGACCAGACAGACACCCAGGAGAGAGATGCTCTGGGGGGGGGGGGAGACCAGACAGACACCCAGGAGAGAGATGCTCTGGGGGGGGGGGGAGACCAGACAGACACCCAGGAGAGAGATGCTCTGGGGGGTGGGGGGAGGAGACCAGACAGACACCCAGGAGAGAGATGCTCTGGGGGGGGGGGGGAGACCAGACAGACACTCAGGAGAGAGATGCTCTGGGGGGGGGGAGACCAGACAGACACCCAGGAGAGAGATGCTCTGGGGGGGGGGGGGGAGACCAGACAGACACCCAGGAGAGAGATGCTCTGGGGGGTGGGGGGAGGAGACCAGACAGACACCCAGGAGAGAGATGCTCTGGGGGGAGGGGGGGAGCCCAGAGTAGAGATGCACTGGGGGGAGAAGGGGGGAGGCCAGGGGGGGCAATGGGCCTTGCAGCACAGTCTGATTTGTTCCCCCTCCCTCTGCTCTGACCTATCAAGTGGCCCTGAACATTCAGACTGCAGGGCTGGAGATGGATCTTTGTGACGGGCTTTTCAGTCAGAATGGCAGCTGTGGCTACGTGCTGAAGCCAGCTTTCCTGTGTGACCCCCAAAGTTCCTTCCACCCCGAGAGACCCCCCAGTCCCACTCTGACTCTTCTCATTCAGGTGTGGCGCTACAAGGAAACAGAGCATGAGTGTGTGTGGAGGAAGTGGGGCAGGAGGGCTGGGATGAGTGTGGGTGGAGTGAACATGTTCAGTCTTACTGTTCTGTCTGGATGTGTTTTAAACTGCAAAGTTCCTCTGGGGAAAGAAACTTAAAGCCTAGCAAACTCCACCTTGGGAAATGACCCCAGACATTCTGGGACTAAGACAGAACTGGGGGGCCCGGGGGGTACGTGGGCAGCTGTGGGTCAGTGACTCTCTGACCGCAGGTGATCAGTGGTCAGCAGCTACCCAAAGTGGCCAACAGCAAAGAAGGCTCGATTGTGGATCCCCTGGTGCGGGTGGAAATCTACGGCGTGCCCGGAGACACAGCGCGGCAAGAGACCAGCTACGTGGAGAACAATGGTGAGGAGCCTGGGCCAGGCCGCCCGGCCTGGGGAGGGGTGGGCGGGCATCGCCCCACCCCCTCCCTCTTTCTCAGCATTTCCTGTAGTCAAGGCTGTCTCCTGCCCAGCAGGTTTTAATCCCTACTGGGGGCAGACGCTGCAGTTCCGAGTGCGAGTGCCAGAGCTGGCCCTGCTGCGGTTTGTGGTGGAGGACTATGACAGGGCCTCGAGAAATGACTTTGTGGGTCAGTACACACTGCCTTGGACCTGTGTCCAACAAGGTGAGTGCGTCTGCCCCCCCAGCCCTGGGGGTCTCTGCGAGCGAGCCCGACCTAGGGAAGGGACAAGGGTCTTCATGGCCCCTTCCCTCCCGTACCGGGCCACAGCGGGCTTTATTCCTCACTCAGGTTACCGTCACATCCATCTTCTCTCTAAGGACGGGACGAGCCTCCACCCCGCCTCCATCTTTGTGCACATCCAGATCCGGGAAGAGCTGGATGAGGACGGAGACTGAGGGAGAGGCGCCAGCAGGACTCCGGGTAGGGAGCAGTAAGAGGTAGCAGGGAAGGCTGTGGGGTGCGGATGGCCTTTCTCCAAGCCTTGCCCAGCTCTGGAGAAGGAGGTCTCATCACTCACCCTCTCCTTCTAGGTCTCGGCTTCCTCGGGCCTTTTGCATCTTTCCTGTTTCCTGTCACATCACCAGAATCCCCATCCTCTTCTTGTTCTCCCTGGAAGCTGCTCCTTTTGTTGTAGTCTCCACCCTGGTCCAGTTCTAAGATTCTCGCTCTCACCCTGGGACAAAGGCTGCTGCAGCTCAGAGAGGAAGAGGAGGCCAGAGGAGTCCCTGGATTTTTGAGGCAGGGCTCTGCATCCCTTGCCATAAGGATGGTGCTAAGGAAGAGAAGCAGCTGGGACCCTGGGGAGTCAGAGGCTGTGAGACAGCACTATGTCTTACTTCTGAAGAGGAACCTTTAGGCCTCTCTTAGACCTTCTGAGGCCTTTCTGTACCAAATACGGCTCTCTGCTCCCTTCTTCCCCTCCCTCTCCCCCAAATCAGTCTAGGATGCAGCTCATCCTTGTTTTGGAGTAGGATAGGAAGAGAAGAAAAAGGTAGAAAAGGGCCCCAGCAGTGAAGAAGGGCAGGGTCCAACTTTGCTGGGAGATGGGGAGAGAAGGTAAGACAAAGGAAACAAAGATGCTGAGCAAGAAGTAGGAAAGCACCCTGATCGGGTGGATGACCCCAAAGGAGGAGGAAGAAAGAATGAGGCAAAGGCCTGAAGCTAGATTTCACCTAAGGCTCCTGGAGCATGGAGGAAGACCCTGGACGGGCCATGACCTTCAGAGCCCTTTTTCCCCTGCAGGGTCTTTTGCCCTTCAGCTCCTAAAATCTGCTGGTCAGCTTCTGGGCATGTCTCAGGGCTCGGGATTCCAGAGGAAATACAACTGTTTATCTGCAGGAGACTCCCCCGCTTGCTAAAACCCGCTTTAGCCAAGTCTTTCTCAGAGCTAGGGTGAAGGACATGAGTAAAGCAGGGAGACAGGGATCAGGCACAAGGACATGAGTCAAGGCTTGCATCAGTTTGTATCTGACACTAAACTCCTATGTTTTAATGGGGTAGGAAAGGGTTCAGAGAACTGTGTGAGAAGGAAGAGCAGCATAAAGTGCCAGCTTGGTTAAGATATGTTAAGAAAAAAAAAAGACAGCCATGAATCCAAAGTTAGAGATCACATCCTGTTTAAGTTGCTTTGTACAAAGTATATGCCATTAGATGCTTAATAAAGATATCTTCACGATGATGGAATAGAGAAAGACATGACAAGTAAGAAGAAAAGGCCTTTAAAGAATTAATAAAATCCAAACCCCTGAATTTGGGATTTCTACAGGAAATCTTAGGGATCCTGAGCACTAAAAACACCCCAAGTATGACAAGAGTCATACTCTGATCAGTCATTTTTACCCAGCTATACATTTCATGGTACCCTATGCACAGTCCCAGGAGGGCGCCCAGCCTCCAGGAGGTGATAAAACCCAGCAATTCCTCGCCTCCTCTCAGTACCAGTAGATCGGGTCCAAGCCCTTGCCCCTTGATGCATGACTTGGGAGAAGTCTGAATCAGCCTTCAGGTGCAGCCGGAGCTAGGGGAACAGGATCCTCAAGCTGCACATCATGAAGATGCACTGTGGGGGTGGTGGGGTCTTTGCCCACGCTCTGGCTGGGATCAGTCTGGTCGGGGTGGTGCCTCCTGACATGCTTGACCACCTGAAACTTCTGCTTGGCCTTGTAGCTGCAGAGGCGGCAGAAGAAGGGGTGGCGGTCGGTGTGGGTGAGGGCGTGGTGCCGCAGGCCGGCAGCCCAGCGGAAGGCGCGGTGGCACACGTTGCACACGTAAGGCTTGTCCTCGCTGTGTTTCCGAAGGTGGGTGCGTAGCAGAAACCTCGTCTTGAAGGCCTTGCCACACTGCTCACACATGAATGCCCGGGCCTCCTGATGCCGAGTCTCCTGGTGCACGCGGAGTGCATCTGCTCGGTTTGTGCAATACTCACACTCGGGACACTGGTACGGCTTCAGTCCTGCCAGGGGAGAGAAAAGAGAGGGGAGACTCAGTGCCCAGGCTGTGGTTCCAGCCAACAGCATCGTAAGCAGGTGGCTCGTATTGGACCCAGCTAAATCCCAGGCACACGAGGAGCACTTTAGCCATGAGGGGCCGTCCTCTAAAGGTTCTGAGCCTGGGAGTTAGCCCCAGTACTTAGTTAAGCTTTCGGCGTCCCGGGCCTCTGGCTCACAGCTTAATCTGGACCTGGTTATTGAATGCAGCCCTTCCCTGGAACAGTTGGGAGGTGAAGCCAGGAGCTGGGGCTGGGAAGAGGAGAGTTCTCCAAACGAGGGGAGAAGAGCCTTGCTCAGAGCTTACATGCGTGTCACTTTTCCTCTCTTTAGGAAGCTTTCAAAGCCTGACGCGCCACCTCTGACCACCCACATCATTCCACCACTTAGACCTATTCTGGGCATTTCTTAGTATTTCTCCCCATTAGGCCATAAATCCCTCAAAGACAGGGCCCACATCTGCTCTTACTTCACGCCTTTCTCAAGGACATTAAATACACATCACTGACAATTGCATTGCCACCCTCAGGATGGGAAGAAGCAACAGCTATGGGGAGGGTTCCAAAAAGGCTGAGGAGAGAAGCAGCCAAGGAACTCACCATTTGTTGAGAGACTCCAGTCTCATTTTTCAAAAACAAATAATAAACCTTAGTCTAACTCAAGAGAATGATAGGTAAAAGAAGATGGCTGGGAAGAAGGGATTGGGGGGAAAGAATGACAAAATCCTGATTTGTCTAAGAATGCCATGCTGGGCAAATAGCCATCTGCCTGTAGGGAACCAACTGATCAATAAGTACCTACTATGTGCTAGGAACTGGAAATACAAAGGTTAAAAAATAAAACCATCTCTGCTCTCAAAGTGCTTATATTCTTTCTGGGGGAGAGACACTTCCTGAAATAAGAATTTTGCCTTTTCACTTCATGTCCGTCCCCCCAGCCCAGTCCCTACATCGGCTGCCTCAGCGAGGCCAAATAACCGGGGCCCTTTATTGCCCCCTCCCCCCAACGCAGACTCACCTGTGTGCTTAGTCATGTGATATTTGAGCTGGTTTACCCACTTGCATTTGTAGCCACACTCGGGACACAGATACTTCCGCTCCTCTTTGTGGATCCGCATGTGGTACTAGAGATGGGGAGGGAAGCAGCACAGAATGCATGAGGTGCAGCCAACGGCCCCTCCCCTTCCCTGGCGAGTCAGGCAGGACAGGGAAACGCTGCTTTTCCATTCAGTTCTTTACTGCACCCTGTCTACCCCGTATCTGATTAGGAGTCAGACTCTGGAGGTCCACAGTGAGCCCACCCTCACTCTTGTACAGAGGAGCCTTTTGGGTCTGGCTGGGATCCAGGATAAGGAGTCTCCGCTCTCAGCCCGCCCCTTCAGCCGGCCAGTAGCCGTGGGGCACCCCCCTCCATATTTTTCTGATCCGGTCATTCCGCTCCCACCTGTAACCTCCCCGCCCTCCCCCTTGGCCCTGACTGCCAGGGGGCCGCGGTCCCAACCGCTCACCTTGAGGCGGGAGGGGTCGGCGCAGGCGTAGGGGCAGAGATGGCAGCGGTACGGCTTTTCCCCGGTGTGGATGCGGCTGTGCCACGTGATCTTCTGCCTGTTCTTGGTGCTGTACGCGCAGTCGGTGCACTTGTACAGCCGCGTCCCCCCGTGCCCCTTCACGTGGTGGTCTAGGACCAGCTGGTGGCGGCAGCCAAAGTCACAGAAGGGGCAGCGCAGGGGGGGCCCCTCGGCCGCCCCGTCCCCGGCCGCCCCGCCGCCCTCGTGCTGCTCCAGGTAGTGTCTCACGAGCCCCGCCCGCTCCCGAGCCGCGAAGCTGCACAGGTGGCAGCGGTGGCTGAAGTGCTGCTGCCGCCGATGCTCCTCCAGGGCCCCCCGGCTGGAGAAGGCCTCCTGGCAGGCGCTGCACTCCAGCCGGGGGTGCTGTTTGCGCGTGTGGCACCGCAGGCTGGCGGGGCTGGGGCACGAGAGGCCGCAGTGAGGACAGTGCAGGGGGCCCTCCGGGGCCTGGGCCGGGGAGCCCGGGGCCAGAGGCGCGGGCTCCGGGTGTCGCCGCAGGGCGTGCTGCTTCAGCGCCGTCTCCGAGCTGAAGTGGGCTTCGCACTGCGGACAGGCAAAGGCCGGCGTGCCCTGGTGGCAGCTGTTAATGTGGCGGGTGATGTCGTGCTGCAAGTAGCCGCTGTAGTCGCAGAGGGGGCAAAAGTGGGTGGGCGTCTTGTCGTGGACCCTGAGCCTGTGCAGGCGCAGCTTGGAGTTGGTGCCAAAAGTCTGGGGGCAGGAGCCGCAGGGGATGCGGCCCACTCCCGTGTGCCGAGACTGGTGCGCTTCCAGGCGGTAGCGCCGCGTGGTGGAGAACTCGCAGAAGGGGCACTGGTGGGGCTTCACCCCTTCGTGCTTCAGCCGCCGGTGCTGCTGTAGGCACCGGCTCTGCTTGCAGGTAAAGCTGCAATCCTGACACTGCAAGAGGGGGCGGGGACCGCGGGCGGGGGCGGGCACAGGGACCGACCGGTGTCGCCGCTTCTGGTGGAGCCGCAGAGCGGCCGGGGCTCGCGCAGTGAAGGGGCAGAGGCTGCAGCGCAGCTCCGTGGGGTCCGTGCAGGGGCAGCCCCGGGCCTGGTGCGTCCTCAGCGCCCGCTCCTGCCTGCAGCTGAAAGGGCAGGTGGGGCAGGAGAAGCGGGGCCCCTTCTGGGGGTCCTGGGCACAGTCCTCCCGGGCCAGGCCCGGCCCGCCCTGCTCACTCTCTGGCGTGCTCCTTTCCTCACTGCTGGGGCTGGGCTCGGTTTGACAGACGGTGCGCTTGCTGCCCCAGCTTTGGCTCCGGCAACCCTCGGTGACGTGGGAAGTAATGGATGAGAGCCGGGAACAGAGGAATGGGCAAGCCCGGCAATGGAACTTGCCCTGCTCAAAGTGGAACTTCTCAGGGGAGCCCTGGGCTGTGAGACATTCCTGTGCCGGGGCTGGCGAGTCTGACGGGGGCGACACGGGGGGCTCAGCGGAAGCCACAGCCCAGGCGGCAGGGCCAGCCAGCTCCTCGGTTACGCTCTCCAAGGCCACAGGGATGGCAGGCCGAGGGTCCGCAAGGGCAGGGGAACTGGGTTGGAGCGCAGGCTTCTTCTTTTTGAGCAGGACGGGGCACTTCTTGAGGAGGTGGGTGTTGAGCCCACGCTGCTGCTTGAAGCTGGCCCCACATTCGGAACAGAGGAGCGGTTCCCGGCGGCCCTGACACCCCATCTTGGCGTGGAGTCCCAGAGCCTTTTCCCGACGGGTGACAAAAGGGCAGTGCGGACAGCGGAAGGCCTGTCCCTCTCCCTGGACCACCAGCATCTGCACCCGTCCCTCCAGCACCAGAGTCTCTGCCTGTTCTTTGTCCCGTTTTCTTAGCGCTTTAAGCACCGATTCTGACTGTGGGATCTGGGATGGGGCTGGCACCCCAGGGGATACAAGTGGCTCAAAGGGCTCCTTGAAGTTCTCAGAGGGGTCATCTGAGGATGAGGGATTTCTAAGAGAATCAGGAGCTGGCATCTCTAGCAGAGGTGCCCCTCCAGCCCCCAGGCCAGAATGACCACCATTCTGGAGATCTGGCTCTTCCTCAAAGTCAGGCAGACCCTCCAATGGGCCATCTGGCTCCTCTGAGCCCAAGGCTTCGGATGTGCCCAAATCCCCATATTCCATATGGGGAGTCTCTGTAATTTCACTGGGGGCAGGCGCAGCAGCGGGCTCCAACTCGACGCTTAGTGCCTCCAGGTGCAAGGTGCAGCCTTCCTCGTCCACCTCTGCAGGGCTGGGAGACTGCCCCACAAAGTTATCCCCATGGGGGGCACTGGGCTCGCCTTCTTTTCCTTCTCCCTTCTCCACGCAAATCGGGGACAATGCCCGGCCCAAGCTGGGCTTGACGGACGTTGCAGGCTGCGGGCACTGCGCCTCCTCCCGGGGGGAGGGCTGGCTTGGGGCCTCCGGGGCGGGCAGGGCAGCTGGGCCTTGCTCAGCAGCCTCCTGCTCTTGGCCGGCGCACCGGTGCGGCCAAGCCTGGTCCCCTGGCACGTAGCCGTGGGCCTTGCGCTTATGGAAGAAAAGCGTGGTGTTGCTGAAAGTGCGGTAGTCGCAGAGGGCACAGCGGAACTCTCGTAAGCGGGTGTGCTTGCAGTTCTCGTGGCTCAGCAGGGCCTGCTTGTGGCGGCTCTGGTAGCTGCAGTAGCGGCAGGGGTACAGGGGGGCTGGCGCGCCCGGGCGGTGCTGCGAGGCCATGTGCTTCTGCAGCTCATATTTGCGTTTGCAGGCAAACGCACACACTTCGCACATGAGGGACTTGCCCTGGTGGCGCAGCTTGTGACTGCTCAGTTGGTCAGCCCGGTGGCAGCGGTAGGAACACTGATTGCACTGGTACCTGGGGAGGAAGAAGGGAGAAGGGAGGGACAGCTCCCTGACCCGCTCACGGTCCAGACCCCATTATGCCAAAGCCCAGGGTCTGTGTGGGGCCTCTGCTTAGTCTGAAGGAAATAAGGACGTGTGCGTGTGTGTGTGTGCGTGTGTGCATGTGAGTGCGCGTGTGTGCGTGTGTGTGCATGTGTGTATGCGTGCATGTGTGTGTGTGCGTGTGTGTATGTGCGTGTGTGGGTGTGCGTGTGTGCATGCGTGTGTGTGCGTGTATGTGTGTATGCGTGCGTGTGTGTGTGTGTATGTGCATGCGCGCCGGTGCCCAGGAGGGCCCAGGTGCTGAGCAGCATCTCCTGACCGAGGCTCAGGAAGGACGAGAGGATCCCATACTGTAACTTGGCTCTCACGCACGGAGCAGCTGGAGAAGCCCGAGAGCCCGAGCGGGCCAGAGCGTGGCCCAGGGCTGAGACCACAGAGGGGAAAGCGGGGGCCTACCTGAGGTCACCGGCGTGCTTGCGCATGTGCACACTGAGGTAGTGTTTCCACTTGGTGACATAGCCACACTCGGTGCACATGTAGTCCTTGGTGTTGGAGTGGGTCAGCATGTGTTTGGAGAGGTAGCTCACATCTCGGCAGGTGAAGTCACACAGCTCACACTTGTGAGGTTTCTCTCCTTGGGAAAAAAGGGAAAAGGGGCAGAAAGCAAGGGTGAGAAAGGACAGCATGCTGTCCTCGGCCTGTCCCTCCCTGCTCAGGTGCAGCTTCCCCCGCCCCCACTGCCACACTGGGCCGGAGTCCCGGGGCCCCGTGGTGTCCCAGAGAGAGCTCGAGGCCTCCGACAGTCACATCTCCCAGCATTGGGATTGTAGCCACCCTCTTTTCCAACTCCTGTGGGCTATTTTCAGAGACCCGCAGAACCCCACAATCTAACAGAGACGAGCATGACCGAGGCAAAGGAGCCAAAAGAAAAGGGAAGAGAATACAAGTGAGATCATCTGAATTGGCTCGAGGGCCTTCTGTTCAATGTCTTTTACACTTAGACAGCAAGCACTCTGCTAACTTCTGGAACAGGTCAGAATCTCAAACTCATCGATTCTTCAGGAAGGAGGGCTGAATGCAGAAGCAAAGGAGATAAATCAACACCACCTCTAAGACCCTGGGCCTATTAGTAAAAGTCTTGGAAATAGGAGATTTTACAAGTGAAGGGTTTTGGGGGATAGCTAATAAATTTAAGTTTCCCAAATACTGCATTTTTCTCTCTCTTTTTTTCTTTTTGAGAGACAATTGTGCTTAAGTGACTTGCCCAGTGTCATACAGCTTGTCAGGGTTAAGTGTTTTTTTTCCCCCAAGGTCCTAAAGGTGGCAGCTCTCAGAAATAGCCAGCTCAGGGGAAAACACAAATCCTTGTTTGAGCTAGCTAACACAGTTAGGAATTGTTAAGTGTGTAAGGCTGGATTTGAACTCAGGTCCTCCTGACTTCAGGATCGGTGCACTGGTACCATAAAGCTGCCCTTTCAAATACTGTGGTTTTAGGTACTAAATTGTAGTTCATTTAATATCTAGTTTTAAAAAGACAAGGTATATATAATAGAGAATCATGGTTTCATATACATTCTTTTTTTGTAAAGGGAAATATTCATTTTCTTATAATTATCAAGTTTGCTATAAAAAAAGAAACATTATGGAAAATGTAAATGATATAGCATACTGGTAGCTTGTCTCTCTTAAATGACGGTTCATTAGTAATGAATGTGAATCTATTGTACTTGTTTTGTTCAGTCCTCTGGATAGTCATAAATAAATTTTAATGGCCTAATGTAATGAGCCACAAACTTTCCCAGATTTGATTTAAAAGTTTCTAAAGAATAGAAATGGGGGCAGCTAGGTGGTGCAGTAGATAGAGCACCAGCCCTAAAGTCAGGAGGACCTGAGTTCAAATCTGGTCTTAGACACTTAACACTTCCTAGCTGTGTGACCCTGGGCAAGTCACTTAACTCAATTGCCTCAGCACAAAAAAAAAAAAAAAAAAAAAAATAGAAATGATCTTCCTCAGTAATCAAAATAAGTAATTTTAAAGATAATTCTCAATCATGGAATACTGTGCAAAAGCAGACTTCTTTCAAATTAAGCTTTCCTACTACAAGTAATAATATATGAATTATAAAGAAAAACCAAGACTAATGATAAGGGAATTTTTTGTTTGTCTCTATTACTTGTGCTTTTTCACAGTACAATTTATTGTACTTTGTGACTGTTCTCACTTCTCTCTCCCATCCTTCAATCCTATCATCATTGGAATTATACTCTTTGTGCACATATATGACCACATCATTCTTTTACTCAATTTTTTGTAGCTCCTAACTACATGAGAAATATTCAAAGGTCCTTTATGCTCTAAAGCCTCCCTACCTTTGAAAACTTTCTTAATATTATTCACTCTGATGATATCTCCCTTTGGCTAACATGGATTGATGATTACTGATGTTTGCAAAACATTGTAAAGTTTGCAGCACAGTCATTTGAATTTTCCTTGACTGCATTGCCCTTATGCATAAAACTTCCTGTGCTCCCTTTCTTTTTTCACTTGGTAAATTCACTTGGTAAATGACATTGTTTACTGATTCAACTGCCCTTGCCATAAATGATCTCATTCTCTGACATACCTAAGAGCTGTAAAACTAGCTGTTGTACTTCTCCTGGGCATGTGAATAGTGAAGAAAATTTAATTTTTTTTCAAAATATGGTAGTAGGAAGGAACATGGTTCAGTAGATTGTACCTTAATGACAAACTTAAAGTTCACCTCTTCTAGGAAGCTTTCCTGGATTCCCCTATCAGCAATGCTTTTCTCCCTCCAGGCTTTTCCTTCTTTCTTTCTTTTTTAATAATAGCTTTTTATTTTCAAAATACATGCAAAGGTAGTTTTCAATTATCACCCTTACAAAACCTAATGTTCCAAGTTTTTCTCTCTCCCTTTCTTGCACCCCCACCCCTAGGCAAATACTGTTTTGTTTTGTTTTTTTTTTGGCTGAGAAAATTGGGGTTAAGTGATTGCCCAAGGTCACACAGCCAGGAAGTACTAAGTGTCTGAGACCAGAATTAACTCAGGTTCTCCTGACTTCAGGGCTGGTGCTCCATCTAATTGTGCCACCTAGCTGCCCCCAAATACTATATTTTTAGACTATGTTTGTCACTTTTTTTAACAAAGCTCAAATGCGGATTTGTGTTTTCTCCAGGGCTGGCTAAGAGACTGGGCATTCCTGGGAACTGCCACTCGCAGGCCAGAGTCTGACAGTGAGAAAGAACCACAGCTCCCAGGTCACTAACATCTTATTTGCATCCTCTTTCAGCAACCTTTGATGACCTGAATGGATAGGATCTTCTCCACCATTCCCTTCTCCAAGTGCTTAGGAGAAAAGGACCCTAAAATCGGTTGAGGAGATCAGGGAGGAGGAGGGGGTCTCACCAGTATGCAACAGCGTGTGGCGGATGAGCACTCTCTTGTGAGCAGTAGCAAAATTGCACTCAGGACACTGGTGGATCTTCTCATGGGCATGCATCTTGCCCACATGGTCTTGGTAGGCCACAGGGTTGAAGGTAGCGAAGGGGCAGAATGCACAGCGCAGTTCCTCACTGCCAGGGTGTCCCTGCTTCTTATGCTTGCGAAATAAGTGCTTGTTGGAGCAGGCAAAGTCGCAGTGTGGGCAGTGGAATGCGTAGTGGCTTTTACGGTGAGCCTCCATGGCTTCAGCCGTGGCAAAGAGCATGGGGCAGGCGTGATGGCGGCACTCCACAGCCCGCACCCCATGGGCCTCCTTGAGGTGCCGGATGAAGGCCTTGCGGTCGGGGGCAGCATGGCTGCAGCCTTCCTGGAAGCAGTGGAGGCGGGTGGGCTCGGCGGCATGGCTCTTCAGGTGCTCCTTGAGAGCCTGGCTGAGGCGGAACTCCTCACGGCACACCGGGCACGCATACACATCTGAGTAGAAGTTAGAGATGTCCTCATGCATGCTCGCCATGTGCCGGTTCAGCGCGTTCTTCTCCACGGCCCGGTAGTGGCACAGGGGACAGCGGTGAGCCTTCTCACCTAGCTCTCGAAGCAAGTGAATTTTGAGCTTGCTCTTACTGGTGAAGAACTTCTGGCAGTTGGGACACTGGAGGCTGGGATCTGGGAAGTGCAGGTGGAGATGCTCCACCAGATGCGTCCGCTTCTTGAAGCAACGCTTGCATTCTGGGCACATGTGAGTCTTGAACAAGGACTCAGAGCCAGCAGCCACATCTCCTGTGAGGGGAAGAGAGACAGAGAGCATCAGGAGCAGCTCAGAGGGAGGTGGAGACAGGGGACAGCACTCAGAGTCAAAGGACAATGGGCAGAGAGACAACAAGAGCTAAACTGCCAGCACACATAAGTCACTCTGTCATCTCTCTTCTCTTCAAGAAACAAACACAATTAACTCTTGATAATGTTAAGGAACACAAGCCACAGAAAATCTCTAAGATTTGTTTCCCCTTTAAATCAGTCAAATAATAAATAAGTAACAGTTTCATCCTTGGCTGGTGGCTTAGCAGTACTGACCTAAAACTATATTATAAAGCAGCAATTATCAAAAGCATTTGGTACTGGCTAAGAAATAGAGAGTGGTGGATCAATGAAATAGACTAGAAGCACATGACACAATAATCAAGGCCTATAGCAATCTAGCATTTGATAAAACCCCAAACTCCAGCTTCTCAAATAAGAACTCACTATTTGACAAAAGTTTCTGGGAAAACTGGAAAAAAAGATACATCAGAAACTTAGAATAGACCTACATCTCATACCCCATACCAAAAATGGTCAAAATGGATCTATGATTTGGGCATAAAGGAGGATGCCATAAACAAATTAGGAGAACAAGGGATAATTTACCTGTTAGATTTTTGGAGTAGAGAGGAATTCATGACAAAGAAGAACTAGAGAACATTATGAAAGGCAAAATGGACAACTTTGATTACATTAAATTAAAAAGGTTTTGCACAAACAAAACCAACAAAAACAAGAGTAAAAGAGAAGTACAAAGCTGGGATAAAATCTTTATAGTCAGTATTTCTGATAAAGGTCTCATTTCTAAAATACATAAAGAACTATGTGAAATTTATAAGAATACAAGTCATTCCAATTGATAAATGGTTAAAGGATATGAATAAACAATTCTCAGATGATGAAATTAAAGCCATTTACGTGAAAAAATACCTTAAATCACTATTGATTACAGAAATGCAAATTAAAACAACTCTGAGGTACCACTTCATACCTCTCAGATTGGCTAAGATGACAAGAAAAGATAATGATAAATGTTGAAGGGAACACAGGAAAACTAATACACTAATGCATTGTTGGTGGAGTTGTGAAATGATCCAACTATTTTGGAGAGCAATCTGGAACTATGTCCAAAAGGCGATCAAATTGTGCATACCCTTTCACCTAGCAGTGCAACATCACTAGATCTATATCCCAAGGAAATCATCAAGGAGGGAAAAGAACCGACATGTACAAAAATGTTCGTAGCAGATCTTTTTGTGGTATCAAAGAATTGGAAAAAAGTGGATGCCCATTTTGGAGAATGGCTGAACAAGTCATGGTACATAAAAGTAATAGAATATTATTGTTCTTTAAAAAACAGTGAACAAGCTGATTATAGAAAGACCTGGATTTACATGAATGATGCTGAGTGAAACAAGCAGAGCCAGGAATACATTGTATACAATAACAATAAGAATGTGCAACGATCAACTATGTGATCCAAAGCAATCCCAACAGACTTTGGACAGAAAATGCCATCTGCATCCAGAAAAAGAACTAAGGAGAATGAATGTAAATCAACACATGCTATATTCATTTTTTCCTATGTTTTTAATCTCTTATGGTTTTTCTCTTTTGCTTCGATTTTTCTCTCCTATGATTCATAAAGCAATATGTATTAAAAATAAACTTATCACAATAAAAAAAAAAACTTTATTCTTGTCTATTCCATTGCTTTAAGCATCACTCAAAAGGAACAGAATTTCAGACATAAAATGGGCCTTGGATACCAAACTTGAAAAAGAATCCCCTCTTCTCCACAATATGCCTGACAAATGGTTCTTCAGTCAGGGAATAAGAACTTATAACCTTCACCAAAATCCATTCCACTGGCAGGTAGCTCTAATTATTGGGGTGATTTTTCTTTACATGAAGTCTAATCTTGTATCTTTGCAACTGTCAACCATTTCTCCCAATTCTGCCTTTGGGAGTAAGCAAAATAATCCTTTTCTTTTTTCTACATAGTAGCCCTTCAAATATTTTCAAACAATTATGTCTCTCCCTTGTCCAAGTCAAAGCTCTTCTTCTCCACATTAAACATCTCTAGTTCACAATCTTCCTATGGCATGAAAATAAAGCTCTTCACTATCCAGGCGGCCTTGCTCTATGACACCTTTTCAGCTCATTGAAATCTGTCCTAAAATACTGCAGGAGTGGTCCAACCAGGAGAGTGGACAGGAAAACTATCACATCTCCTTATTCCTAAAGCATGATGCCTCTCCCAGTGCATCAGCGCTAAAAGATGAGCTTTCCTAGTCATCATATCACACTCTGGATCCCTCCTTGGTTTGCAGTCCACTAAAATCCTCAGATCTTTATCACATCAATTGTTATCTAGCTGCACCTCTATCTAGATTATGTGGGGGTGGATTTCTAAGGGGAAATCCAAAGTAGATTTTATGTTATTAGATTTGGCCCAGCATTCAAACCTGTTAGGGTCTTTTGAAAACTGATTCTATAGTATGTTAGAAATGCCTCTGAGCATCTAAGCCTTTTACGTGGGCTACTGTTGTGGTTCAGTCATTTCAGCTGTGTCTGAGTCTCTGTGACCCCTCTTGGAATTTTGCTGGTAAAAAACTGGAGTGTTCTTTCCATTAAGATTCAGTGAATCCATTTGGGGGTCAGAGGTTAAGTGACCTGCTAAGAAGTTCGAGTCTGGATTTAAACCATTTAAACTCAGGTCTTCCTAACTGCTGTCCTCTGAGCCAAAGCTGTCTCACATTAAATAGAACAGCTTTAATTACTTTTCCTGTACCTGCCCCAATAAAGACAAGGAAGGAAGAGATACTGGTGAAAAGGATAATAAGTCTAAAGCAAGAAGCCAGAAGCAAAAAGGTGTAAATCATTCAAACATGGGATCATCTTATTCTACAAAATGGAGAGTAGATTATAAGCAAAATGAGTACTTCTGGTATTTATTCATCATCTAGGACAGGCTCCACGAAGGTTCTAAATGCTACTGTTCTACATTGGAAAAGAGGAAAAATGGAGCCGAGAGCAGAAGAAAACAGTCATCTAAGCAATACACAAGTTTGATCAGAGTTCTTTACAACTGTTCTAACACAACTGTCTTTTCCAGTTAGGTGGCAGCTTTTGTGTCTGCAGGAAACCAGCCCTAGATAAATGATCTCATTGAATCCCATTTCCATAGCTACTATGTGCCCTTCTGGAGAAGACAAGGCCAGCTGGAGTAGAACAACACCCTGATGGCTACACTTTTGGCCCTGCTTCAGCCTGAAACAGCACCCAACTCAGATGCCACAAAGCCCCTCACTATTAAACTCATTCAAATGAAGTTTGGGGATCCTGGATTCCACCCTGGAGCAGCTTGAGGGGCCCAATGGAGGGGACTTGGAATCAAGAAGACTTAAGGTACTACTGAATAGCTTTTCTCAGTCTCAGTTTCCTCAACTGTAAAATCTGAGATGAGTAACACGCACTTGGCAGGGTATTATTACTCACAAAAGAGCACCAGGTCTAACACAGTTACCTTTGAATTGACGAGCACCTTTGCGGGTCTTTTGGACTTTCTTGCTGCTCCCGCCCTGGTCTTCACTCTCAGCTTTTCCTTGTTTCTTCTCTTCTTCCTTTCCCTCAGGAGAGAGAAGATCACTTCCATGTTCTTCTTTCTTCTCCTCCTCTTCCCCTGGTTTGCTGCTTGGCAGGAAGCTACTCGTTCCTTTGGGAAGTCTCCCTTCTTCAGAGGACCTCTCAGTTGCTGCAAACAAATTTAACCTGGTAAAGTCACCCCAAAATTAAGAGGGCAGTGTCTCTCTCCTACAAACATTTCCTACAAACATTTGACATGGAATAAGAGCACAAGGGTTTTCATCCTTATGAAATAATATATCTGAGAGACACTGGGAAAGTCACTTCTCCCTTGCATGGCTCATTTTCCTCATCTGTAAAACAAGAGTCCCTCAACTTCTTTACAGATCCAAGTCTAAAGGTGGAGCTCCTTCCCTTTCTTCCCTGGGCCAGTGATCCCAAGATGGCTAAGATCACAATTTTGGTCTGTAATTTCACCTCCTTAGGCATTTTCACTTGGAAACCCTAAGCCAATGTTGGCCTGAGACCATGCTTTCACCTTTAAACCTGCTTACTCCATTACCCTTCAGTTGTAAGGAAGCAGAGACCATGAAAACAAGTCAGCCATGCTCCCTGCAGCCCATGAGAACCATGAGAATAAATAAAGGTCAGTGAGAGATGAGGAAAGCCTTTGAATTCTGTTCCTTTTCTCCTGTCACTTTCCAGCTCAAGTAATTTCAGAGCTGCCCACCCAACCCTATCAAACCCATTCTTCCTCTGGTAGTTCTGAAAAGAAATTAATGTTTGTTTGTTTGTTTATTATCTGAAGACCTTGACTACTCCTGCTCAAATGTGCTGTTCAATTACCCAATCCTAAATTACCCCATTTCAAGAGTGAATCCCTTTACCCTGCTCATGATAAGATCTCTTATTCTAACTGAAAAGGAGAAGGAACGCAGCAGCCATCTTTCCTTGTGGAAATTAGAGCTAAAGCCCACAAAGCTAATCTCTTTCAAATGAGAATGAGGGAAGCTGTAACCTCTAGCCCATACCTGGCTGCATCGCCTGAGAAGAGGGGCCCTGACTAGGAGCTGGCTCTCTGTGAGCCCCAGGCAGGTGATTCCGCTGGTGCTGACAGAACAGTTTGACATTCGAGCCCATGTAGTTGCAGTAGCTGCACTGGAAGGGGTAGTGGGAGCGGCGGTGAAGTTCCATGCCATGTTGGCTCCCAAAGAGTAAGGGGCAGGCACGAAAGGAACAGGGCACTGGGACCAAACTGTGGGCCTGCTGTAGGTGGTTCTGTAGCTCCTTGCGTTCTCTAGTCAAGAACTCGCATCCTGGCTCAAAACAGGAGAAGGCCTCAGGGGGAACCTGATGGCTCTTGAAGTGGCTTTTCAGTGCCTGTGGCTGGGCAAATTCTTGCCCACACACTGGGCATGGCAGGGGATTTTCATTTAGTGGATTGTGCCCCTGTAAGGGATTGGGGAGGCTAGAATCCCCAGGATTCAGTTCTGCAGACTGCTGGGAACTAGATAGGCTGCCCTTGGACTGCAAGAGAGTCTTGGGACAATGGTGCAGGGCCAGCAATGCGGGCTCAGGAAAGCTCTGCTCACAGCCTTCACAAAAATACAGCTTCACCACCTTCACCAGAACACCTGTAGACAGGATGGTACAGAGATAGAAATTCAGGAAGAGAGAAAGTAAGGACACAAAGCCTTAAGCAAAGTGAAGATGGATGAGAAATAACTTCTGATTCTGGGATACAAAATCATTTACTTGACAAAATATTTACTGAGTAGTTTGTTGAAAGTACAAAGTAATATTACATACAATGAAGGAATACAGAGGACATAGACTATGTGGTCCCAGCTTCATGGGTAGACAACTAAAAATCATTTTTCCACTCTCCTCAGTCAGACCTCAGAAGCTCAGAATTCCAAGTTCAATTCTGAGCTTCTCAACTGAAGAAGGGCATAAGAAATATGGAGAGAAAAAGGAGAATGCACAGAGATAACTGAAAAACAATGATCCCATGAGAGAAAAGGAAAGAAATGAAAGCAGAGAAAGCTGAGAGGAAGAAGAGATGGATAATAGGGCTTAAAGTCATGGTAACATCTTAAGCAGAGGACATTGATCATCTCTACAAAAACAACCAAGAAAAAAAAATGCGCGCTTTAACACAAAGTTGTTGTAGTTACCAGAACTTCCTAAAAAATGAGTAATAGCTGAGGGAAATGCTAATACATGTTCAACTCTCACCTTCCAACAATCTATCTAGGTTGAGTTCGGGGCAATCCTGCCCAAGAACGTAGGCCAGGGAGTGAGGGTGGGAGTATACAGCTAGATTACTTTTGGAAAATTTTTACTTTTACTTTCTAATTTATTTTTACTTTAAAGTTAAAGTAGATTACTTTCCTATCTAGGAAACCTTAGCCAACCTAAGTACAGCCATAGGTCTGAATAGTTTCCCTCTCATCCATTCCTTCCTAGATAATCATTTCACGAGTAGAACAGGAATACATTGTATACAATAACAAAAACAATGTGTAATGATCAGCTATTAAAAAGACTCAGTTCTTCTCAGTGGTTCGGTGATCCAAAGCAATCCCAATAGACTTTGGAGAGAAAATGGCATCTGTAATCAGAAAAAGAACTAAGGAGACTGAATGTAAATCAACATATGCTATATTCATTTTTTTGGTCTCTTCCATGATTTTTCCTTTTTGCTCTGATTTTTCTTTCCCAACATGATCTATAAAGCATTTTGTATTACAAATACATAAATTTACTAGGAAAAAAGTTAATTGGATAGTTTCATCATTTCCTCCTTATGGGAGCTGAAGAAAATTCCAAGAAAACTGATTGTACTTAGAACCAGTTATAAAGCTAAGACATTCCTCAATTAACACTAACTGACCAATAGCCATTTATTTTCTTCTCCTTTCCCCAAAACGACTGTTTCTTGAAACATCTTTATAAAAATGGCTAACAATTGTTATAAAATCACAATGTTTATAAGGCTGTTTATACCTGGGGTCTCTCCAGGGGCACTTTGAGACAAGTCTCCCGTGACAGCTTCCACAAAGATTTCCATGCTTCCCGCACTGTCCTCTGTTGCTGTGGCTTCCACAAGCAGGCAATTTGAGTTGGTAGGTAGAGGTGTGAGGGTCTCAGAGTAGGAAGGGCTCTGAACTGACCCTGGGACACCACGGTCAGGGAGGGGTAGGGGCAGTAGCAACAGTTGAGGGCATAGCCCATCCATTTCCTTACTGCTGTTCCCTTGTTGTGGGCCCAATACAGTATCAGTCATCACCTCCCACAGAGATGCTGCATTTCCTTGAGATGCTAACAAGCCAACTGAGAGAAAAAGCAAAAGATGTCCAGTCAGTTTCCTCTGGGTCCCTATCAACTCCAGCAGCTCCCCATAAGCCAAATGAGTCACCTAGTAAGGAGATGGTGAACCTGGAAATGTCCAGTGGTGACTCTTTTTTGGGTATCACCATATAATCGTGGTACCAGCTTATGTGAATAATCCAGAAAATTTTTCTCTTGTTTTAAATAGCAAAAATTAAAAACCACACACAATAGGAGGGATTAATAAGGGAAATCAATACAGAGAAAAGCACTAGATTTTAGTCAAGAGGACCTGGGCTTGAAGTCAGGGTCCCCCACTCACTACCTGTGTGACCTTGAACAAGCCATTTAGCTTCTTAGGTGCTTGGTTTTCTCATCTGCAAAATAAAGTAGGTTGAACTAAATCAGTGGTGTCACATTCAGGCAGAAATGGGGCCATTAAGCTGTTCACAAGAATCCCTGAGGGCCACCTATTGATGTAGTTTTAAAATGTAATGTCCTCCTCATGTGAAAATATGTGTAACGCGATCGAATGTGCATAAGCTCTATCAGATTGCTTGCTGTCTAAGGGGAGGGAGAAAAATTTGGAACTCAAAATCTAATGAAAATGAATGTTGCAAACTATCTTTATATGTAATTGGAAAAGAGTAATATTTCACTTCGTTTTTTTTTTTTTTTAAGTAACATCATCTAGGTTTAATGTATTGTTATGTATTTTGTTAAATGTTTCCCAATTACATTTTAGTCTGGTCAAGCTAAGTTCAAGCAGATGCCCTCTAAGTTTCCTTCCAATTTAAAAACCTTCCCTCCTCTATAACCCACAGGATCATATACAGTAGAATTCTATGTAGCACCATAAGAATGCAGAATCCCTGTAAGTATAAGGCCAAGATAACAAACGTATGGCAAAGCAGTAACCCTTCTCGCCTGACGTTTCATTGAACACAAACGACTAAACAGTTTCTGAATCCAAAATAAGCATGTATTCCCTGAATTGTGGGCATATGGGGCAGCTTGGCGGCCTAGTGGAGAGTCGGGCGGACCTGGGTTCGAATGTAGCTTTAGCTTCTTCCTAACTCTGTGACCCTGGGCAAGTCACTTGGCACAATAAAACTGGGCACAGACACAGGAAGCGAATTGAGAGTTGAGGTAGTTCTTCACATTCAAAACAAACATCCCAGAAAGCACAGAGTGAAGCTGAAACCACTCGGTGCTAAGTGAAACTTGCTCCAGAGGCCGAGGGGCCGTGCTTGGAGAGCTGCCAAGAGTCACTGGGTCTGGAGGCGGGACCTGGCCTGTGCTGAGGCCCCTTTGTACCAGGGAACCATGAGGGAAAGTCGGCGCGTGAAGGGTGGCAGTCCCACCAAAGAGCAAAGGCCTGGATGGGGCCTGATGGGCGAGAAGCCTAACCGCCTCCCTCCTTCCTTCTTCAGGGCAGTCCCCGTCCGGGAGAGGGGCCAGCCCATGGGGGGGCAGGCTCCCAGCCTGGGGCTGCTCGGGAATGCCCTCTGTCTGCTTGGGCGCGGGCAGTCTGCAGCGGGGAAGGGGCCTCCTTCTGGCCGGTGCACTGATGGGGAGGGGAAGGGGGTCTCACGGACAGGCTGCGGGGGCTGGATGGGGACTCTCCCCCAGGAGGGCTGGGGGGTCTCACACGGGGGAGATAGGCGGGGGCTTTGGGCGGTCTCACACAGTACGCTGGGCCAGGGGTCTCACACAGGCGGGATGGGCAGGGAACTCTGGGAGTCTCACTCACGCAGCCAGAATGAGCTGAGGGTTAGGGGGGGTCTCACACAGGCAGGGCTAGGGGGAGGGGTCTCACCTTGGAGGGCGGAGGGGGGCGGAGCCCTGACGCAGGGGCAGGTGTATGTGGGGGGGTGAGTGTGTGTGGGTAACCTCCTCAGGGGGTTAGTGGTGGGGCGGGCCGGGGCTCCCCGGGTCTTTCCTTCCACGCCAGGGAAGCCGAGCGCCCCCTTTCCTATCCCTCCTTACGAAGATCGGGGGGACGCAGGGCCCTCCTCCTCTGTTCCCTCCCAGTCCACTTCAATTCCCTCCTTGGTCACCCACCTCAGGGTCGGGGGCCGGCGGGAGGCGCATCTCTATGGTCAGCGGAGGAAGGAGCAGCCCCGTCAGGCTCCCTGTGGGCGCCCGCCTCCGGCCCAGCGGGCTCTAGAGCTCCAGGCGGAAGAAGGCCTCTCTTTCTCATTCCGCCAGCCGGGGGGGCGGGGCTCTTACTCTATGGTTCCTCCCCTCGGTCCGCAGGAGAGGAGGCGAGGAGGTAGGAGGAGAGTACCATAGAGAGGACGGGCCAGAGCGGCCAGGTGCCGGGGCCGAGAACCGAGAGCATGACGGGACGCGGTCAGAGGGCACCTCTGAGAGTAACAACGTGCCGAGCCGAGGCCTTAAGGCAGGTGCCAGGTAGCTCCGCAGGTGGCAGCTGATCCTCCCCCGGATTTCTCTGGCTCGGCCGCGGCTCCTGCAGTTTGCAGCTCCGAAGGGAGTCGCAGACGAAACCTCCCCGCGCCGCGTTCTCAGTTTCCCCAGCCCTAGAGTAGGGGAGCTGGTTGGGCGCCCCCATTCCCGCCACACCCCCATCCTCTAGAAGCCAGGTAGGAGCCCTACCCAGTGTTACCTTGCAGTTTCCGGGAGTGGGGAGGAGGGATCCTGCCCCTTCCCACGTGCGACCTTGAAGCTCTCGGGGAAGGGAGATGGAGGAGTGTCCGGAGTCCCCCTCCTTCCCATACATGTGCCCCCTCCTCCCCCCAGGTCGGCGATGCTGAAGAGCCCCTGAGAGGAGACCCCCACGATGCCCCTGTCTGACTTTGTGCTGGCCTTGAAGGACAATCCGTACTTCGGGGCCGGCTTCGGACTGGTGGGCGTGGGCACTGTCCTGGCCCTGGCCCGAAAGGGAGCCCAGCTGGGGCTGGTGGCGTTCCGGCGCTACTACATGATCACGCTGGAGGTGCCGGGTCGGGACCGCAGCTACACGTGGCTGCTGAGCTGGCTGGCCCGGCACGGTTCCCGCACGCAGCACCTGAGCGTGGAGACCTCGTACCTGCAGCACGAGAGCGGCCACGTCAGCACCAAGTTCGACTTCGTGCCCAGCCCGGGCAGTCACTTCATTTGGTGAGGGGGGCGTGGGAGAGGGAAGACCTGCCCCACGAGGGGTCGGGCTGTGCCTTGATAGGGACCTGCTCACCTTTCAGGTACCAGGGCAAGTGGATCCGGGTGGAGCGGAACCGTGAGAAACAGATGATTGACCTGCAGACCGGGACCCCGTGGGAGTCCGTCACTTTCACTGCCCTAGGCACTGATCGCAGGATTTTCTGTAGCATCCTCAAGGAAGGTATGGGACCCATTCAATATAAGAAACCAGGTGTCCAGGGAAAGGAAGCATTTCCAAGCTCTTTTTCTCCCCCCATGGCTAGCCCGGGAGCTGGCCCTGCAGCAACAAGAGGGGAAGACAGTGATGTACACGGCCATGGGCTCCGAGTGGAGGCCCTTCGGTCACCCCAGACGCCGTAGACCCTTGCAGTCAGTGGTGCTCCAGAAGGGCTTGGCCGAGCGCATCATCCAGGATATCCGGGAGTTCATCAATAACCCCAAGTGGTACAGCGACAGAGGTGAGCCCTGGGGCTCAGCGGGGAGGAGGAAGTCCTGCTGCCAGGGCCAGGCTCTGGGAGGCCAGTGGTACTGGCATTGCCCCAAGCTGAGGCTGACTGGCCGGGATACTTGTGGGGGGTAGTCGGCAAACCATCCGGCCCCTCATTCCTCAGCACGTCCCCATCTTGGAAAATGTCCAGCTGGCTTTAGGTCCTGACCCTGCTGCCCCGGACTGTATTCCCAGGCATTCCCTACCGGCGAGGTTACCTATTGTACGGGCCCCCTGGCTGTGGAAAGAGCAGCTTCATGTGAGTAGGACCAAGCTCTCAGAGTCCAGCTTGAATGATCCCAAGGACCCCAGAAATGTTGGCCAGGGTGTGGGGATAAAGGCCCTGCCTCACAGGGCCTCATCCTCCTCTCTGTCTTCCATAGCACAGCTCTGGCTGGAGAGCTGGAACACAGCATCTGCCTCCTTAGCCTTACTGACTCCAGCCTCTCTGATGACCGCCTGAACCACTTGTTGAGTGTGGCTCCACAGCAGAGCCTGGTCCTTCTGGAGGATGTGGACGCGGCCTTCCTCAGCCGAGACTTAGGGAAGGAAAGTGAGTGCTAGGTGCCCTGCCATCTTTTCCCAAATCAGATCCCTCTAATTCCCATTTCCCTTTCCTGCCCGCTTCAAACTAAGCTGACTAACTACCCTTCCATGATTCTCATTTTGGTTTAGACCCAGCAAAATACCAAGGACTTGGACGTCTGACCTTCAGCGGGCTGCTCAATGCCTTAGATGGTGTTGCCTCCACAGAGGCACGAATTGTCTTCATGACTACCAATTATGTTGACAGGTAAGGAAGGAGGGAGGGATCCTTGTTAAATAACAGAAATGGGAAACTTGATCTTTTCTTTATACCCTTTTTAGACCAGCAAGTTGGAGGTGACAGGTCCACATCTCAAACCACAATGACACTAGGGTCTGCCACTCTCTGCTTCCTATTTCTAGGCTGGACCCTGCTCTGGTGCGTCCAGGTCGTGTGGACCTTAAGGAATATGTTGGTTATTGTTCGCATTGGCAGCTGTCCCAGATGTTTCAGAGGTTCTACCCAGAAGAGCCTGTGTCTATGGCTGAATCCTTTGCAGAACAAGCCCTGTTGGCCCAGGGCCAGCTCAGTGCTGCTCAGGTACAAGGCCACTTTATGCTCTTTAAAAATGACCCTGATGGGGCTTTGAAGCATGTTGAGGCTCTTGCTCTGACCAAACCGGGCCCAACATCGAACCAATAAACACTGTTCACAGCACCAGTACCTTTCTGATTAATTTTCCTGCTAGTATTTAAAAATGGGGGAGAGGGAAGGGAGGAGAAGGGAGGCAGACGCTGGGTTATTACTAAGGAACTTCCACTTACCCTGAGGTCCTACAGAAATAGCCACAGTTGAGGAGACAGAACAAATTTAGGAGTACATTCCTTTTTCTAACATTCATGGCCGTCACAACTTCCACACAAATACAGAAGGATTTAAAGAATTATCCTGCCACCTTTGCCTCTTCCTTCCATCACAAATTTGGCAAGGATATAGCTTCTAAAGACTAGACTTTTTACTTCCAGAGGCAGCAGCAAGCAGAGTTGGCTGAGCTGGGCCAATACTCTTTATTGCTTCCCTCCCACCCATTATTCCCTGTCCCCCAGCATTCCTGCTAGGAAGCCTCCTCTGGTTCCAGGCCTGGAGGTTCCCTGCGAGCACTGGGACGGTAAGCTCCCCGACCTCGAGGCAGGCGGGGATAAGAGGAGCCAGGCGTCCGGCCTTTGGAACGTTCCCAGCGACCACATTCCCAGTTCCTGCGGTTTGGGGGGCCCTGCCAGTTGCTAGCCCCCTTTTCCTTGGTGGGGCCTTCAACCCTTTGACTCTGAGGCTCTGGCTTCAGGTCCATGGGCTCTTTGAATGGCCCTGTAGGAGGAGGCAGTTCTTGTGTACAACTGGAGCCTTTGGGGGCAGAGTTCCCACTTCCCCGAAGGTCTCTCTGCTCTGACTGTTGCCCAGGGGTCCGGCAGGCCCTGGAGGTGTCTCTTTCTGCTCTCTGGAGCTCATTCAGCCCTGGTTGGCTTGGCCCAGCCCCCGAGATCCTTTCTCTTGTATGCTGTGGAGCAACAGGCAGAGTGTCTGGTGGGGTGGGCAAAGCTGTGGCAGGGGCACCTGGTGGCTGAGATCCTTTGGAGGCATCCTGAGCCACCTCAGGCTCCACAGGGGAAGGCTAGAAAAAGGAGAAGTACAGTGAGTACCAAAGTATGGTTATTCCCATTTATATGATGCACCTGATAGTCTTAAATTTCATTTCAAAATGGAAAGTGCAGCACCCCAACTTTGGCATCCCCATGCCCTGTCACTCCAAACCATCTGTGGTTCTGCGGCCTCAACAGGTGTGATGAGGTCAGGAAGAGGTTTCCTCACCTGTTGGAGGCTGATGAAATAGCGGTTCCGTTCAGCTTCTGGATCTATGATCCCCCCGCGCTGCTGTTGCCTCTCATAGAGCCGCTGCCTCTCCTCCCGCTGCCTCAAGCTCTCTGCATCGGGCTGGTATGGCTCCTGGAAGGAGTAAGAGAGAACTGACTCTGGTTGGTCCAGGGCCACTTGTGGCTGCCTCGCCCTGTCCTTCATAGGCAGATGAGGCACCCCTCTGGAGAAGCCTTGAGGAGCTGGGGCCATCCTCCCCACCCTGCGGCCCTCTTACCAGAGGATGTTGAGGTGGGGGAGCTGCCTGCAGCGTGGCGAGGTCATAGACCAGGAGCTCTCTGCAGACTGGACACTGGACGCCGACACCCTGCCACACAAAACGGCAGGTGAAATTGTCTCCATAGAAAAGCTCTAAGACAGCGACCTTCCCCCTCCAAGTGAGGAATACTCAGTGTCCAATTGTCTGTATTAGATGCTGAACTCTTCTCCCACTGCATCCTCCTTTTATTTTTGCTACAAGAAGTAACTAAGAGAGAAAGGGGGAGGGGAGAAGCATGCTTGGGAAACACATGTCCCGATGTTAGGTCCTGGGGACAGGACAGGAAGAAGAGGTCTAATGGCTGCTCAGGGCTGGGGGAGGTGGGGGTGAGGCCGAGCCCAGGCAGTCGCTACCTGTTCCACTGGAGAGCCGGGGTGCTGCTGCTGCTCCTCCTTCTGGGCCAGGAGTTCTTGCTCCATGTGCTGGATGTAGCGGGCCAGGCAATGGCAATGGAAGTAGTGGTAACAGGGGGTCTTAGTGAAAGCTTCTTTCTCCTGGTCAGAAAGGGAACACCGTGGGGTTGGGTTCTTCTTTTCAGGATCTCACAGGCACTGAAATGTGTGGCTGAGGCCGGACTGGGCATACCCACACCCCCCTCGTCCCCCTTGTTGCACTGACCTGGAAACCATAGAGACAGATGACACACTGGCCATGTGGAATATTGTTGTCTGTGAGGATCTCCTTTCCCTTCTAGAAAGAGAAGCAGGTGGGGGAGGGGAGAAAAGCCAGCTTGCTTGGGAGGATGCAGGCAGCAGCCTTCCATCTAGGAAGCTCTGCTCTGGGCAGTTTCCATTAATGTGGTTAATATACTTGCCACCTCTATGCAGTCACTGCTTGGGCCAAAGCCTTCGCCACCTGGAACCTCCAGGAATAGCTCATTCTTAAATGTTTTCCAGATGGCAAAGAATGCTACATATTTTATTTTTCAAAAAATTTCATTTAGGATGAAGTTTTCTGAAGTACATTCTATACTTTATTATTTTTGCTGAGGCAATTGGGGTTAAATGACTTGCCCAGAGTCACACAGCTAGGAAGTAATCAAGTGTCTGAGGCCAGATTTGAACTCAGGTCCTCCTGACTTCAGGGATGATGCTCTATCTACTATACCAAGTAGCTACCCCACATCCTATGCTTCTTAAATTATAAGACAAATAACTTTCTAGCTAGTTGTCATTATTAATTGCTGTCCTGAGGCATATTCTAATGAGACCCTTAAATCCTGTTAACAAATAATTCCTAGACCGCTGTAATTTTGGGTTTTCTTGATTTTTTTCCTTTTTATTGCCAGGTTTTCAAGTTGTCCCTTCTCATTGCTGTCAGGGGTCTGCCTGTGATAGCCCATCCCTTTAATTTACCTGTCTGTGGTAACCAAACTTGTTTAAAGTGTTTCTTTAACAAGAACAAGTTTGAACAAGGGCCTGAGGGACTCTCCCGTCTGCAGGTGCACAAGTTTTAGGGCATGAACCTTTGTGACATCTACTTTAAGGACACTTTGGCTTCTCAGCTCTAGAAAATTCTAGGTACAAGCTCATTGTGCTAGTGCCTTGCCTTTCTAAAGACCAATCCGTGTTTTCCACCCGCTTTAAAAAGTCTTCCCAGCTGATGATTTCTCTATTTGGCATCACTGCTGCCCTCACAGGTTAGTCTATTCCACTGCTGACTCTGGACTTCGGGGACTGTGTAAGAAGAAGTATGGTTAATCCCAAAGGTAGATAACCTGAAAGTCATATTTTGTTTTTGAAATGTTTCAGTGTTTGAACACAAAAAGATAGCCTCTATTTATATTGGTGTTTTATGATTACAAAGCACTTTCATACATGTTAACTTTTTTGATTCTCCTAAAAATTCCTGAGGTAGATAGTACCAAAGTATGGTTATTCTCATTTATATGACGTACCTGATAGTCTTGAATTTCATTTCAAAATGGAAAGGCACATTATAAGGAAGAAATAGAAGCCTAATTTACTCATTTTCCCAAATACTCCTTACATCCAAATACATCCCTTTCTGACTGAAACAAGGTTTGTCTTCTCCAGAAAACTTAAAATGACTGGGCTGGGATTCTAAAGAAGGTTTTGGTTTTCTACCCATGAAAAGTTGCTAGAACTGATTAAAAAAAACAAAAAGAAAAACAAAAAACAGGGCAATTATAAAGAGGTAAGGTCTTTAAGCAAGAGGTATGACATTTTTAACGTGCCCCTTACTGTTAAGGTTTGTTATGAGGCAGTAGGCCTAAAGGAAAGGGAATTTCTCTCCTCTCATTGAAAGAGAAGAGCCTTGTAAACAGAATGCTAATGTAAATGTGAGGTGTTGCTTTTTTGGATGTTCTGTATACTTGTCCAGAAGGTAAGCTTTGAGTATAGGGACTGTCTTCTGGTTCTTTTCTACCTCCTGTAGCACCATGTACACACTATCTGAAACTGAGTCTCAGACATAAAGATGATCCATATGTTCTTTTCTCTCACCACTGGGGAAAAACAGGAAATGAATGAAGCCCTATGTTAGACAAAAAAAAAGTATTCTTTCAGTCTTGTCAGCTTTCAAGATAATGGAGTAAACAAATGAAAAAGCTTGTAGAACCTCTCCCTTTGGAGCCTTTTAAAACAAGCCTTTCATCAATTTGGGTCAGTCTTTACCCAAAGGGAGGGAAAGGGTTAAACTGACTTTAGGAGAAATGAATGACTCTAGACCCATGGCTAAACCTGCTTTGGCATGACAGGAAGGAGGTCTCCCTAGAGCCCAACTCACCTCAATGAGTTCATAGAGCACAGCAGTGCCTAGTCCGGCCTCAGCCACACAATTCAGTGCCTGTGAGATCCTGAAAAGGAGAACCCAACCCCAATGTTAGGACAGTTCCTTTCCACTTCTTGCAAAAGAGATATTCTATGTTGGTAACAAAACATAAATTATGTTAAGATGTGCGCTACTTCTATCTTATGTTGGTCAGTGCAACACTTACTTGTGAATCTGTTCATCTGAGAGCCCTCGGGGGTTACGGATAGAGATCTTAGGCACCTCATTGGGATACTGGAAAAAAGAGACCAGGCCAGTATGAAGTACCCTCTCTCCACACCCCAGCATTTCTCCTTACTTTGTGGTCACCCAACAGGCACCTCACCTGTGCAGGGACCAGCAACACCAAGGTAAAGCAGACAAATTGTGAATCCTGGTCTTCAGCTGTAGCAGGATGCAGCGTGATGCAGATTTCCCATGGTGAAGACCTGTGGATAGTTATTGTGATGGTTCAAGATGGGATCTTGAATGGGAACCGGGAGTGATGGGTGTGATAAGTTGAGAATTCCCTCCCTAGAGGAAGGAAAAGGGATTCTGTCCTATGCTAACTTAAAGGTATCACCCTTCTTTCTTGGAGAACTCCTTCACTTCTCTCAATCTCTCAGGACCAGATGATGGTCTCAGTCAAGGTCATTCCCTTATTGATTTCCGAAGCCCTTCTCAGTCCCAGTTGAGTACTCACCTCCCATTTCCTTGAACCACCTGTAATTCATCCAGGTAGATAGACTCCAACACCTCTACTTCAGAGGGTAGAACCCTGGGAAAAGAGATGGCTTTTGTACCATGTCCTTCCTTACTGACATTCCAGGAGGAAGGGTGCTTGTCCTAGAGGGTACTGAAGAGCTGAGTTTAAGGTTCTATGCCATTTTCAGTCTTCCTTTTCCACAAGTTGGGGATCATTTTTCAAGGCTATCACAGGCTTAGGGATTTTTACAACTATGTAGAAAAGTTACATTTGCTGTTGTGTTTCTGTAAACTTCCTGAAAATGGAGAAACATCAAGAAACTCTCCTTTTCCCAAAGTGGGACCTTATCAGGACCCAAGCAAGAGGGCCCTAGAGGAGAGACCTTGCTGTTTTGAGAAGCACAGTGGTTCAAGCACATCTCTTAGATCCCAGTTCATTCCTTTTCCAAACCTACTTCAAAATGGGAGGAAACAAGAGTGAGTAATAATAAAAGCAGAATTTTACAGCATTTAGGGGTCTCAAAATCCACTTTCACAGGGGAAAAAAGCAGAAAAATTGTGCCTTGCCCCCAGTTGCTAAGAGGCAAAACCAGCATGAGAATCTAGGCCTTCAGATGGCCAAACCAGCTGGTCTTTTACTGTGTATTTGGGCTGACAAATAATAGTACCAAAATTACCACCTGGGAAACCTTGAGCAAGTCCACATTTTTTTAATATGACAGGACTGGATGCCATGGCTTCTAGCTCTTAAGTCTGTGATTCTACTTCATCCCTCTAAACCCGAAGCATGAATAATGCTGGTCTGCAGCATCCTAGTCACCAATATAATTGCTAGTTACCCAAGAAACTACAGGCACTTAGGTCCTGACTTTTTCCCATGGGTGTTCAAAAATTAAGAGTCCCAGGCTTTTCTGTATCCCCTCCCCCTTTCGCTAAAGTGAGTGGGGGAGGGGATAGCAGAGTGCACATCGGGCCCTCCTGGGGACAGTCCCTACAGTTCGGCCTCGAAGTTTCCCCGGGAAGAGCTGTTTGACGATAGCCGCCAAGGTCGCCGAAAATTTGTTTGGATCCGCCTACATCTCAACCCCTGCAAGAATCCCACGAGTCTGCCCCATTGCTCGGCTTTGGGGGTGCTTGCATCCCCACAACGTCAATGCCTACCAACACGAAACACGGTGGAAGGATGGGGGTGGGGGATGGCAGGGACCCCCTAGTCCTCTGCCCGGGTTGGGGCCCCTTGAGCTTTGGGGGAGCCCCCTCGCCTGGCCCTGGGTCCCGCTGCTGTAGGAGGTCGATGGGGCGGAGGAGCGGGCGCTCGGCTGGGGTCGCGGGGGGCCTGGCCGGCTCCCGCGGGGCGCGGAGCCGACAGGAGGCGGACACCCGGTCGGGCAAGGCTGGAGGCGTGGGCCGGACCGTCAGCCAGACCCCACGGTGTCCCCACCTTCGAGTTCCGTCCCCCCAACCCCCACCCCGGGCCTCCAGGATGGGGCCGTCGGCCCGTCCCGTCCCAGGCCGGGAGCGGCCGCCAGCCAGGTCCCGCGTCCCCGGCAGTTACCAGTCCTCCTCCCCGGCTGCCGCCGCGGCCGCCGCCATCTCCTCCTGCTACCTGCGCCGGAACCGGAAGTGCCTTCCCGCAGACCTGTAGGTGGAGAGGCCGAGGGGCCGGCGGCCAGCCGCCGTTACTAGGCGACCGTAGACGCCGGGGTCCTCGCTGGGGCCTGAGGCGGCTGGAAGACGGTTCGGAGCTGCCCGCACAAGTGCCTCCATGGAGCGGGCCGTCAAGCCCTCCCTCCGCGTCGCCCCGGCCCGAGGGCCTCCGCCCGGCTCTGAGAGAGGGAGAGGGAGGGGAAAGGGCCCTTCGGGGAGGCCGCCTGCCCCTGCTGCGGACTAACTCGGTCAGGCAACCTGGGGGGCTGCTCGGGGGGCGGGGGTGGAGCTCGACCCGGCTCCCGCGGCCTGAGGAGCTCAAGCTCCAAGGCGGGGGGGTGATTGAGGGACTGGTGAGGCGCAGGGGCCCGGAATCAGGGACCCGGAGGGTCCTGGGTCAAAGGTCCCGACCTGGTGTGGGAGGGAACCTTTAGTTTAAAGGCTGGAGAGGTTGGCGTTGCGGGGAGGGGGGAGTTGGTGTGAGAGGAACTTAGAGGTCAGAGCCGTCGAAGTAGAGGGTCAAGGGTCATGGGGTCGCAGGGGCAGGGATGCTCCGGGACTAGAGTTAGTAGTGATGCTAAGGAGGGAGGCTCTGGGTTGGAGAGTCCGGGGACTGCTGGAACAGTACCTGCCTGGGGGTTAAGAGAAGAAATAATGGCAGACACCCCTCTTTCTTCTTCTCTGAATCGTGGGTTGCCCTGAACTGCGGGGACTCCCGGAATTGCCCGAGGCGCTCCAGAGCTTGATCAGCTCTTTGTCCTCCAGACTCGGAGACCTCTGGAGCCTCGATGATGGAGAAGTACCATGTGCTAGAAATGATTGGCGAGGGCTCCTTTGGAAGAGTGTACAAGGGTCGGAAAAAATACAGCGCCCAGGTACGTAGGGAGTACTTCCTGAAGGGGTTCAGACCACAAAGGGAAGAAAGCAGAAGATCTGCGCGATTTAGGGGATCAGCATCATCCTAGGATCTCCCGGGGCCGACGGGGAGAATTATTTCTTTTTTTTGAGTGTTAAGAGCGCTCAGAGACTCAAGGTAGAAAGAGATGCCGGCCCCGGTGCTTTTTCTCCTAGCACTTCTCTTTCCTTCCCGTCTCCCTCCCCCTCTCCTCTCTGCTGAGCCATGGTGGGCAGTCTTCTCTTCAGGACCCCAGGGTGGGCTCGTTTCAGGGAGATTATGCTTTGGGAGACCCGGCTAAGGCAGGAAATAGGAAGCAGAAGGAGAGTCGTTCCTTTAAGTTCCTAAGGCTCTGTTTTGGAGAGCTGGAAACGAGGGTGAAGGAAGCGCTAGAGAGAGCAAAAGCAGAGAGAGAGCGCAGGCCCTGACTTCTCCCCTTGCCTTGGGAAGGTGGTGGCTCTCAAGTTCATTCCTAAGTTGGGGCGCTCGGAAAAGGAGCTGAGGAACCTCCAGCGGGAAATCGAAATCATGCGGGGTCTGCGGCACCCCAACATTGTGCAGATGCTCGACAGCTTTGAAACTGACAAAGAGGTGAGTGAGGGTGTCTTCCCGCTTCCTGCGCACCCTGCTGGGGGGGCCCCAGGCCCTAGCACAGAGGGAGAACGTGCCCATTGCCTAAGAACTGGACTTAAACCTGTGCTTGCATTCTCCCTGCAGGTCGTGGTAGTAACGGACTACGCCGAAGGGGAGCTCTTCCAGATCCTGGAGGACGATGGGAAGCTGCCCGAAGACCAGGTAGCTGTGGTTAGCTAGTTCCTTTGTCTTCGGCACGGCCTTGCTGCTGGTCAGGACTGGTCCACAGGGCAGCGCTGAAAGGAGTTGTGGTATCTTGAGGGGCCTTAGAGAGGGGCTGGTCTGGAGGGAGCTGATGGTGTCCTAAGAAGACTGAGAGGGAAGAGGGGGATTCCTGTCTGTCCCGATCATCTCTAGGTTGCCCGAGTCTCTTGCCTGAGAACGTTCTAGTTCCTGGGCTTCTCGAGCGTCCGGCTTACTGACTGTTGTCTTGGGGAGCCGTGGAGTCAGGGGTTTTAGCAGAGCTCTGCTCCTGGGGAGGGAAGGAGCAAAAGGGGATGGACGAGAGAAGCTGGAGGAAGCGGGGAACGAGGGCAGAGGAGCTCGGCGGCCACTGGGAGCAGCGGCAGGAGTGGCCGGCCTCAGAGGCGTCTTCCCTTTCCCCCATCCTCTCTCCCTTCCTGGCTGGTTGATCCTCAGGTCCAGGCCATCGCGGCTCAGTTGGTGTCGGCCCTCTATTACCTGCACTCCCATCGCATCCTGCATCGCGACATGAAGCCACAGAACATTCTTCTCGCCAAGGGCGGCGGCATCAAGCTCTGTGACTTTGGGTGGGAATCCCAGGCCCCTGGGCTGCTCTGGGGGGAGGGAGACAAGGCCCTCGGCGGATGGCTTGGTGAGGTAGATAAAGGGTCTGAGTGGGGATTCTTCTGGAGTCGTGGGAGCCAGCTTGGGGGAACAGTTTGGCTGAGTGGGAGTGAGAAAGGGTTTGGATGACGGTGAGAGACATGTTGTTGGCTTAGTTTGGAACGGGTTTGACTTTTCTCGCACAACTTCTCACCTTACGCCATTAATCCTCCTCCCCTGCCTTTCTCCACTCTCTGTCTCCCAGTTTTGCTCGTGCCATGAGTACAAATACGATGGTGTTGACGTCTATCAAAGGCACACCATTGTACATGTCCCCAGAGCTGGTGGAGGAGCGCCCATATGACCACACTGCTGACTTGTGGTCCGTGGGCTGCATCCTTTACGAACTGGCCGTGGGCACGCCGCCCTTCTACACCACCAGCATCTTCCAGCTCGTCAGCCTCATCTTAAAGGACCCAGTGCGATGGCCGCCAACAATAAGCCAGTGCTTTAAGGTGGGGAATATGGGGAGAAGGGGAGTGCAGGGGCACAGAGGGTCTTCCCTGGAAATCCATTTTCCTTCTTTTTCCCAATTCCATTTTCTGGGTTTGGGACAGAATGTGGAAAAAAAATCATTTGGCATTGATAAATTGTTGAAGATGAACATGATTTGCAGATACTGTTCTGAGGCTGAGATAGTATTCTGATCTCCTGAGGCTGTCAAGATCTAGAAAGTCTTGAACTTCTGAAAACAGAAATAAGGCTTATTGAGATTGGATGGAAAGGATGTGACCAAGAGCAGCTCAGCTTCTGGAGAAATAATCAATTGAGCATTTAGTGAGCCATCACTTTGTGTAGCACTCTAGACAGAAGTAAAACTGTCCCTGTGCTCAGGGAATGTAGAATGGGGGTGAAAGCATGTATACCCAAAACAAATCTAAATCAGACATGAAATAAACTTGGAGGAGATGACACGAGCAGCTGGTAGAGGCAAAGGGGGAATAGCCAAAAATAAAAATGCTCATTTCAAAAGTAGCCTGTCCCCTGAAAAGAAACTAGGACTTTGAAGGGAAGTACCTTCCAAGCGGGGGAAGAGGATGGTGTTCCTTGGTTGGGGAGAGGGATGCTGAAAGCAAAAGAGAGGAACGATGGAGTGTTTTCCCCACAGAGTTTCCTGCAGGGACTGCTCACCAAGGATCCTCGTCAGCGGCTGGCCTGGCCTGAGCTCCTCTACCATCCATTCATTGCTGGCCGAGTCACCGGTGAGCTCTGTTCCATCTCCAGGATCTCATTCCCTGCTTTCCATCACTCAGTGATCCCAGATTCTCAGAATGGGACAGGAACACTTTGTTTTTGTACCAACCTTTATTCCCTTGTCTTCCTCAGATCTTTGTAGGCTGGGGCTTTGGCCATCGTTTTGCTGTTTGTAAGTTCTAGCATGGCATTCTCTCCAACTTTCCCAAACAGTGACCTCTGAATCAGTGACTTCTGATCTGGGCACCCCATTCACCAGCCGATTACCCCCAGAGCTTCAGGTTCTCAAGGAAGAACAGGCACACTGGCTGGCCCCCAAGTCGGGTCAGTCCCGTATTTTGCACCAGGCCCGGAAGCGTATGACTGAGGAGGCTAGGCAGAAGGTATTTGGGGCAGAGGTGAAGTCCAGGTCTTTAGTGTTGGAGAGGGTCAGAATGGGCTAGTGATGGAAATTGGAGAAGAATTTCAAGAGTTTGAATGAGGTGTAGGACAAGATCTAGGATATCCTGTAGTGACCACGCCTCTGTAATCTAATTCCCTCCCATAGAAACATCTAAACCCTGGAATCCCTTTTGAGCAAGTAGACAAAGCAGGCAAGGCCATTCCTATGACAGCCCTCCTGTCCAGACTGAGAGCTACTTCTCACGATCTCAACCTCTCATCTGGAGCCTCTTCCCCAGAGGACAAGAATGAGTGGGCAGACTGGGTGGCAAGTGAGCCTCCCCTTCCTACCCGGTAAGGGGACACTGTTAGCCCTGCCCTGGGGGAGTAGAGGAAGCTCTGGGTGGGCACCAGCTCTTAGCACTAATTTTGTAAAGGGGATTTTTGTGGTTCAGGATTCCCAACTGAAAGGGAAAAAAATCTCTCCATCAGAAGATTAACTAGTTTTCCCTTTCTTCTTGTGGGAGGTAGGAGTGCAGCGCCCCTACAATCTGAAAAAAATCTGTGTAAAATTTTTTGACCCTTTGTATCAGAGAAGAAGTCTTGATTTTTTTTTCTCTCTTATGGGTTGTTTACAGTACCTTATTGCAAAATTTGTGTTATCTTTTTCTGTGTCATCTACTGGGCTTTATCTGTATGTATGTAAGGCTCCTCTTCCCATTTAGGACTTTTGGGGAGGGAATGGTTCTTGCATCCTGAGCCTCCCAGTACTGGAACTCAATTTCTTCAGCATCTTCCTGGACAGGGAACCCCAGGTCGCCCAGAATACGATCAGCAATTCCCAGAACTAAAGCGAGAAGCTGAGGAGAACATGAATGCTGTGACCTTGGAGACTGAGGTGAGATGCTGATGACTGACTTCTTGCCTGCGGAGGTCTCCAGCTGATGTTGCCTCAGGCTCCAAGCCATACTTTCCCTTCCTTTCCTTTTCTCTGGGCTAGGAGCCTGACAGTGATAATGAGTGGCAGCACCTGCTGGAGCCCACAGCACCTTCAAATTTCCAGCTGAAAGCCCCCCTCACCCTGCTCTGCAACCCTGACTTCTGCCAGCGCGTCCAGAACCAGCTCCATGGTGCTGGTGGGCAGGTAGAGGAGAGGCCAGGGAGGGACAGCCGTGCATCCCAGAGAAACTGGAAGAGATGGATAGGAGAATGGGATGGAGGGAAGCAGTGAGAGGATGGGAGATGCGATCTTCAGGGGTCTCCTTGGAGAACTGGGTTCATATGGTTTATTCTGTCCATGTTCCATGTCCATGATTCAGAGGTCAGAGGGAAATGAGGAGATCCTTGGTCTTTGCCTATTTCTCCTTTAGGGATATTCTGGGTCCCTCCTCCTTTTATCACAGATAATACTTTTTAATTACTTGTTCTCCCCTGACATCTCCTAGGTCCTCGAGGGCATCCTGGATGGGGCTTCCCGATTGCTCCCTGCCCTCCGTGTTGTAAAAAGCCTCCTGATCTCCTGCAGTGACTCAAGTCTGTTGTACGCCTTCTGCCGGGAAGCTGGGCTGCCCGGCCTCCTGCTGAACCTTCTCAGACACAGTCAGAGCAGCATCAGCATCCAGCAGGTGAATACCTGCTCACAGAGAAGCCCTCTGCCCCCAAGTCCCTTCTGACCACCGCCCTTGCTCTGTCCCCCTTCTCTTTGCTCTCTTCTACTCTGTCTTTAGCCAAATATTGGATGAGATGGAAAAGAGGATAGAGGATCTGGTTTGCATCAATGCTCTGGTACTATCTTCGTGATCTTAGACAATTCATTCACTGTTTGGGCCTCTGTTTCCTCTGTAAAATGGGAGAGTGCTAGAGAAGTGTTGAGGTCCTGTAGTGCTTTCTGTCCGTGCCACTGTGAATCTGTTCTTTTCTTCCTCTCTCCTAGGTTTGTCTGTCTGTCTGTTTCTTCCTGATCTCTGTCTCCACTTTAATTCTTCTCTTCCCTGGCAGCAGCCCTGGTGTGGAACTTTCTTGAGGGACCTGGTGGCTACAATCCAGGCCTACTTTGCCAGCAACTTCAACCTGGAGAAAAGCCAGACGGGCGACAGGTAGGTTGAAGGTATGGGGATGAGGGAGTGGGAGATGTAGCTTCCCCTGTTCTCTGACCATCCTTCAGCCTGGTTCCCTGTCCTGTACACCCATAGAACTACAGGGAAGAGTATGGGGAAAGATACACAGCAGCTAGAACAATGAGTGACATCTCTGAGATTCTAGCTGGAAATCCTAAGAGACCAGAGACATAGAGATAGTCCTGACTTATGTCCGTACCTTTGCAATACCAAAGAGATTATGGCACCAAGAGGTTCCCACGAACTAGAAAACTAAATTGAGCAATGCACAGAGCTTGGAGTCAAGAAGATCTGAGTTCAAATTCAGCCTCAGATCCTTCCCAGTTGTGTGATTATGGACAAGCCACTTCATCTCTGATTGCCTCAGTTTCCTCATCGATAAAATGGGGATAATAATAGAATTTCCCTTTCAGGGTAGTTGTGAGAATCCAGTGAGATAATACTTGCAACCCTTAAAGCCTTAGATGAATTCTGGCTGTTAGTTTGTTGGGGGCAGGGGAGCACATTACTGTGTCCTTAGGAGAGTGATCCTAGAGTTCCCTCCAGAGCTACCTGTAGCATTTGAGGGGATGTCTTTTCTAATTCCTTGTTAGGAAATCCTCTGAAACCAAGCTTTGCAGTAGCTTGAGAGAAATGACTAGGGAGTACAGGGGAAAGCCAGAGCCTTCAGCGAGTAGATGGAAGCTGCCCTTAGCTAACAGAGGCTTATTCCTTTTAGCCTCCAGGTATTTCAGGAGGCAGCCAACCTTTTCCTGAACCTTTTGGGAAAGCTGCTGGCCCAGCCTGATGATGCTGAGCAGACCTTGCGCAGGGATGGTCTTATGGTAATTTGGCCCCGTTCCTTAGATTAGTATTTTTCCTGCTGTCCTGCCCAGTCCTTCTCCTTAAGGTTTTTCTCAACTCTTGTTTCTCTCTGGCTACATTGGCTCCAACCCCAAATCCTCATTCCAGCAGAAGATACTTCAAAAGGCCGTTTAAATGATTTTCTTTCCTCTAGCTAGTTCTAAACCTAACTGAGAAGCTAGCCCTTTTCTTCTTAAAAATTACAAAGAAAGAGGTGCCAAGGCTTCCTTGTGCATCTCTCGTGCTTCAAAGTCAAATTCTTTGCATATAACTTAAAACCTTACATTCTCTTGCTGTAAATGGAAACTTTTCAGAGTCTTAATATCTTGAACCCGAATCAAGTGAGAGCCTGATAGTCTGTTCTCCATGGCTTTTCTTTTATTGGAAGAGCGTGAATTATTAAAATGGAGTAAATCACAAGTCATATAAAGAACCATAATAAAGTCTGTTATAAGAAAACAAACTTTTGGAGCTTTTCAATATTTGTTTAGTTTTTCTATTGTAAACTTTTCTTTACCCTGACAAACACAGCTTTTTTGTCTTCAGGATAGGTGCTGAAGGCCTCAAACTCAGTGCTGCCTGTTTATGGGTAGCACAGGGTATCTGCAGGGTGACTTCTCTGCCAGGCTCCCAGTCATTGGTACCTGTTGTCTCCCAGGCAGGAGGGACCACAGACCACTGTTTGTGATCGAAGTCATTGACCAGTTTATTTAAGCAGGATTCCTCTCAAGCTACACTAACTCTCCTTTCCCCCAGTGCTTCACTGACTTGTGTAAGACGATGGATGGCAGCAGCCTCAGCATCTCCAAGTCCTTCTATTCCAGCCTTTTGACCACTCACAGACCTGTGCTGGATGGCCTCCTTCATGGGATGGCCCTCCCACAACTCCCTCTTCACACACCACCAGGTAAGTAGTCATTCACCTTTCCCAGGCAGCTTCCCACTTCTCCCAGGTTTTCAGTTCCTCTGTCTCTGGAGGGTGAATGAGCTAATCTCTCTGTATTCTTTCTTCTTTGACTTATGAGGTGCCCCACAAGTTAGCCAGCCACTGAGGGAACAGGATGAGGATCTGCCCAGGGCCTTTGCAACTGCACTTGCTGCCATCTGTACTCTCCCAGTGGGGCTGCCTGGCTGCTGGGATTCCAAAGAACAGGTAGGTGTTTTGATGGTCGCCTTCCCTCCTTATCGGAGGACCCTGATACAACTTGCAGGAATTCTGACTCCAGCCTCCCCCGCCTAACTTGGCATTGGTCCTCTGGCCTTCTTAACACTGCTCACTGAATATCTTTATTATGGAGCCATTTGTGGGAAGTGAAACAGTAATTCCTTAGGATTCCCCTTAGCCCAGTTATCTCTGAATGACTGAGAGGGGAGATTTGAGATGGCCACAGATCAGTGATAAATTTTCCATCCTGTAAAACATGAAAGTAATCCCACATGCAGTCATAGAGTTCCCAACTGATTTGTTTTCCTAAGTCTTCAGAGCACGTGTTCCATGTTGCGTTTTCCCTCTCCCTCATGGGGAAGAACTGGATTGTGGTCTTTGGCTTTATATTTCTGGAGTAGTATGGTGCCAGGGGAGGGCAACAGGGTAGGTTAGTAAGGGACTAAAAGCAGATGTGAATCCAAGGGAGTGTACATATATTCATAAAGTAAGTTAATGTGATCTTCAGGTTTCCAGGTATTTGGCAGATCAGCTGACAGAAGAGGGCAGTCAGCTTCGGCCATACCTTTTCTCCAGCCTGCAGCATCCCTCTCTTTCCCTGCATCTGCTCAAGGTATTGGCTATCTTTTCTACCATTGAAAATTGCCTAGTCCTACTATAATACTACCTGAGACTCATAGGAAAAACAGATCCTTGAGGAGATTCTATTTTAAAATGTTTCCCAAACAGATATCCCCACTGGATTTTAGACAAAATTGTTCTCTTTTTCCCAATCCTTCCCCCATCCTCCCAGCATATTTTAGAATATAGACATCTACTATGAGCTATGGGGCCAATGCCAGGAGTACAAAGATGGAACAGGGTGGCTGGTCCTTTAGCTTGAGCATCCTATCATTTGAATGATAAACTGCTCTGCATATCTCCCCAGGTACTATATGCTTGCTGTCACGTCAGTGAAAATCTCTGCAGGCGTTTAGACCAAGAGCCCGTGGCCTTAGAGTCACTGCTTTTGCTGGTGCAGGGTAAGGTAGGTAGCACCAGGATGGGAAGGCACCAAAGTTCTGGGATCTCCTTGAGAGTCCAGGCATCTTGATGCAGGAACTTCTCCTGAGTTCCTGCTTTCTTTGACAGGTAGATGTAATGGATCCAGAAGAGGCTGCCGAAGCTACCCTTCATCTTCTTTCTCTCCTGGTCCTCCGGCTTCAGGTCTTACCTCCTGGGTAAGTTATAGAGTGTGGAATGTAACCACGGAGTCCCTCTTGCCCAGTTTTGCCATAGTGAGGAGTACAACCATGGAGTCTTCCTGCTCAGCTCTGCCCTAGCACAGAATGCGGCTATGGAGATCTTTGTGCCTAGCTCTGCCATAGTGAAGAATGTAACCATGGAGATCCTCCTGCCCAGCTCTGCCATAGTAAGGAATGTAACCATGGAGACCCTTCTGCCATAGTGGGGAGTATCACCATGGAGACCCTTCTGCCCAGCTCTGCCATAGTGAGGAGTATCACCATGGAGACCCTTCTGCCCAGCTCTGCCATAGTGAGGAGTATCACCATGGAGAACCTTCTCCCCAGCTCTGCCATAGTGAGGAGTATCACCATGGAGACCCTCCTGCCCAGCTCTGCCATAGTGAAGAATGTAACCATGGAGACCCTTCTGCCATAGTGGGGAGTATCACCATGGAGACCCTTCTGCCCAGCTCTGCCATAGTGAGGAGTATCACCATGGAGAACCTCCTGCCCAGCTCTGCCATAGTATAAAGCATGACATGAAGACCCTGCTGCCCTGCTCTGCCATAGTGAGGAATGTAACCATGGAGACCCTTCTGCCATAGTGGGGAGTATCACCATGGAGACCCTTCTGCCATAGTGAGGAGTATCACCATGGAGACCCTTCTGCCCAGCTCTGCCATAGTGAGGAGTATCACCATGGAGAACCTTCTCCCCAGCTCTGCCATAGTGAGGAGTATCACCATGGAGACCCTCCTGCCCAGCTCTGCCATAGTGAAGAATGTAACCATGGAGACCCTTCTGCCATAGTGGGGAGTATCACCATGGAGACCCTTCTGCCCAGCTCTGCCATAGTGAGGAGTATCACCATGGAGAACCTCCTGCCCAGCTCTGCCATAGTATAAAGCATGACATGGAGACCCTGCTGCCCCGCTCTGCCATAGTGAGGAATGTAACCATGGAGACCCTTCTGCCATAGTGGGGAGTATCACCATGGAGACCCTTCTGCCATAGTGAGGAGTATCACCATGGAGACCCTCCTGCCCAGCTCTGCCATAGTGAGGAGTATCACCATGGAGAACCTTCTTCCCAGCTCTGCCATAGTGAGGAGTATCACCATGGAGACCCTCCTGCCCAACTCTACCATAGTGAGGAATGTAACCATGGAGACCCTTCTGCCATAGTGGGGAGTATCACCACGGAGACCCTTCTGCCCAGCTCTGCCATAGTGAGGAGTATCACCATGGAGAACCTCCTGCCCAGCTCTGCCATAGTATAAAGCATGACATGGAGACCCTGCTGCCCCGCTCTGCCATAGTGAGGAATGTAACCATGGAGACCCTTCTGCCATAGTGGGGAGTATCACCATGGAGACCCTTCTGCCATAGTGAGGAGTATCACCATGGAGACCCTCCTGCCCAGCTCTGCCATAGTGAGGAGTATCACCATGGAGAACCTTCTTCCCAGCTCTGCCATAGTGAGGAGTATCACCATGGAGACCCTCCTGCCCAACTCTACCATAGTGAGGAATGTAACCATGGAGACCTTTCTGCCATAGTGAGGAGTATCACCATGGAAAACCTCCTGCCCAGCTCTGCTATAGTGAGGAGTATGACCATGGAGACCCTGCTGCCCAGTTCTGCCATAGTGAGGAGTATCACCATGGAAATTTTACTGCCTAGTTCTCCCATTGTATAGAGTAGAAGCATGGAAACTCTCATGCCCAGGGGTTTATGGAGTTTATAAGAAGGAGTGTTCATCCGCCAACAATGAAAAGGGCATGGAATAGAGGGTGCCAGTGCTTGTATTCCGTAATATGAGTGGAGTAGATCAACTATTATCTTAAAAGTTAGTGGTCTCAAATATATAAGGAATTGGGTTAATTTTATAAAAATAGGAATCATTCTCCAATTGACAAATGGTATGAATAAGCAATTTTCAAAAAAAAAAATTAAAGCTATCAATAATCATATGAAAAAATACTCTAAATCACTAATAGAGAATTGCAAATTAAAACCACTCTTAGATATCACTTTGCAGCTATCTGATTAGCTAACATGATAGAAAAGGAAATTGATAGGTACTAGAGGGGATGTGGAAAAATAGGGAAACCAGTATACCATTGATGGAGTTGTGAGTAGTTTAACCATTCTGGAGAATTATGCCCAAAAGGTGATAAAATTATACACTCTTTGATTCAGCAATATCACTAGTAGGTCTTTATCCCAAAGAAATTAGAGAAAAAGGAAAAGGACCTATAAGTACAAAAATATTTAGAGCAGTTCTTTTTTTATGGTAGCAAAGAATTGAAAATTGAGAAGATGCCCATCAATTGGGAAATAGTTGAACCAGTTGTATATGATTGTAATGGAATACAATCATATTATAAGAAAAGATGAACAGATGGTTTCAGAAAAACATGGGAAGTAACGAACAGATGAAAATAAAACGAGCAGAACCAGGAAAACATTGTACATAGTGCAGTGATTAACTGTGGATGACAGCTCTTTTGGTACAGTGAACCCAAAATAGTGCATCCAGACAGTTCCAAAGGACCCATATGAAAAATCCTATTCACTTCCAGAGAGAGAACTGATTGAAGCATACTTTTTTCACTTTATGTTTCTTGCTTTTTATTATTTTATTTATTATAATAATAATTAATTATTATTATCATATAATATTATTGTTTATTAAATTATTATTTATTATTGTTGTTTTGTTTTTAACATTAATATAGAAATATATTTTGTACCTCTTTACATATATAATGGTTATATTGTCTTCTCAATAGATTAGGAGGGTCTAGAAGAGGGGAAAGAATTTGGAACTCAAAATAAAAAAAAATACTAAAAAAAAGTGAAAAGTACAAATGGGAAATTTTATCAGAGCAAAGAAAAGTCTTGGTTCCTCCTTTATGTAATCCACAATAATCCTATTGAGTCCCTTTATCCTCTTTTTCCAGGGTTAAGAAGATAGGGAATGAGCTTGCTGTTCTTTTTGTCCATTCACCTGTTGTCTCTCTTGTTGTAAGTCTAATCTAGTTTCTTCCCAAACCCCTCATTGTAGCTGTAGGAGAGGTGGAACAACTGTCCCAATTTTAGCTGTTTCTCAAGAAAATGCTGCTATTCTACATCAAGATATAGTCCTCCTTTCTCATCCGATCCCATAGCCATTCAGAATCTTGATAGCTAGCATTTGCCTATTTATCTAAGTTTCTGGTACATGGTGGATACTTAATAGATACTTAATAGATATTTATTAGCTACAGTATTCAGAGATCTGTAAAACACTTTACAGATATTTCATTGGCTCTTCATAACACGCCTGTGAAGTCAATGTTGTTATTCTCTTTGGACAGAAAACTGGGGCAAGCAGAGGCTCTTGTCTGAGGCCAAATTTGAGCTCCTCTTCTGGGGTCCAGCTGCAGCGTAGGGCACTGAGCCTCCCTGCTTCCTGCTCCTTACCCCACCTTGGTCTCCTTTTCAGAGTGCAGCAGCTGGCCTGCTGTCCCAGCTCAGCCAGCAGGGTGTGGCCTTCAATCTCCAGCCCAAGGAGTGGACTGCTGCGGCTGCACATGCTCTGTCTGCTCCTGCAGAGGTAAGGTGCTCTCAGAGGGAAGCGCAACTTTCTCCCATTGTCTGGAAGCAAGATGCTGACCTGAAGGAACAGAATGAGGCTGCTGTAGGTCCCTGTTACTGTTGAAAAAGTCTTCCTGCTGTTGGATCTTCATCACTCCCACTGTCCGTTCCCTCCCCTTCTGTTCCTCATGAAGATGGAGAAGGATCACTGTCTATCACACACTCAAGGTTATTTCCTCCTCCAGGCCGCACAATCTCGGTGCCTTTTCCATTTCCTTTTATTTAAGGCCCCAGATTTTCTCACATCACTCACTGTGCGATCAGTGTTAATACTTCACTGCATTTAGCTGCTTCATTTTTAGTCAAAAGAAAAAGAAATTTAGCCTTCTTACGATAACTGCTTTCCATCAATTAAATTTCAGTAGAAAATAGTGATAACAGAAGTCAATATCTTTGCTATTTCTCACTTAAATTTGTGTGTGTGTCAGTAGTTCCTGAAATAGATTAGATTAAAAGTATTGTGATTTTTGTGGAAGGTAATCTTATTTCTTCTCATTCGCTTCTGATTTTAATCCTTGCTTTGATTAGCCAAGTGATATGGTGTAAATAGGGACCTTGTCAAGAGGTACATTAATTGGGGTTAGCACCAAGTCAGCCAAGCTAGAGGCTACTACACATCCTTTCTGTTAAGAATTGATGAACTTGGTCAAGAATATTAAAGGAATTAATGAAAACAAAATGCAAAGGAAGGTGGACTAGCTGTACCATATCTAAAGTGGCAATTTTCAAAACTGCTAGGTACTGGCTGAGAAATAGAGGGGTGAATCAATGGAATCGGTTAGATACACAAAACCCATTAATCAGTAACTATAGTAATCTATTATTTGATAAACCTAAAGACTCCAGCTTCTGGGATAGGAACTCACTATTTGACAAAAACTTCTGGGAAAATTGGAAAATAGCATAGCAGAAATTAGGCATTGACCAACATCTTATACCTTATACCAAGATGGGTTCAAAATGGGAACATGATATAAACATAATGATACCATAAGCAAATTAGAAGAGCAAGAAACAGTTTACCTCTAAAATTTTTGGAGAAGGGAGGAATTTATGACCAAACAAGAAATAGAAAACATTATGAAATGCAAAATGGATAATCTTGATTACATTAAATGAAAAAGTTTTTACACAAAGACAATACAATCAAGATTAGAAGGAAAGCAGAAAGCTGGAAACAATCTTTACAGCAAGTGTTTCTGATAGAGGTCTAATTATTAAAATATAGAGAGAATTGAGTCAAATTTATAAGAAACAAACCATTCCCTAATTGATAAATGGTCAAAGGATATGAACAGGCAATTTTCAGGTGGAGAAATTAAAGTTATATATAATCATATGAAAAAATTCTTTAAATCATTATTGATTAGAGAAATGCAAATTAAGACATTTTTTGTTGATGCATTGTTGATGAAATTGTGAACTGATCCAATCATTCTGGAGAGCAATTTGGAACTATGCCCAAAGGAGCCAAAAAAGTGCTCTTTGATGCAACAAAACCAACTACTAGTTCTGTATTCCAAAGAGGTCATTTTTAACAAAGGTGGGAAGTGAAGGGGGAGAAAGGACTCATAAGTACAAAACTTTATAGCAGCTCTTTTTTGTAGTGGCAAAGAATTGGAAATTGAGGGGAAGTCTATTCATTGGGAATGGCTGAACAAGTTGTAGTATATGAATGTAATTGAATGATCTATAAGAAATGATGAGCAGGCCAATTTCAGAAAAAACTTGAAAGATTTGCTTGAACTGATCTGTGAAGTTAGCAAAACTAGGAGAACATTGTACACAGTAACAGTACTTTTGTGTGAGGATCAATTTTGATATACTTAGGTCTTCTCAGGAACATAATCATCTAAGACAACTCCAAAAGACTCATGATGGAAAATATTCTCACATCCAAAAAGAGAACTGTGGCATCTGAATGCAAATCAAAGCATACTTATTTAACTTTGTGTGTGTGTGTGTGGTTTTCTCCTTTTATTCTGATTCTTCTTTCACAAAATGGCTAATGTGGAAATATGTATAATATGATGGTACACACATAACCTGTATTAAATTGCTTGTCATCTTGGGGAATAGGAGAGGAGGGGAAAAAAAATTTAGAACTCAACATTTTAAAATAAGTGAATGTTGAAAAGTATCTTTTTAAAATTAAAGCTTTTTTATTTGTATTTTCAAAATATATGCAAGGATAATTTTCAACATTCACCCTTGCAAAACCTTGTGTTCCAAATTTTTTCCTTCTCTTCTCCCAACCACCTTCCCTAGATGGCAAATAATCCAGTTTATGTTAAACGTGTACAATTCCTCTGTGCATGTTTCCATAAATATCATGCTGCACAAGAAAAATCAAATCAAAAAGGAAAAATGAGGAAAAAAAACAAAATGCAAGCAAACAACAAAAAGAATGAAAATACTGTGTTGTGACTCATACTCAGTTCCCACAGTCCTCTCTCTGGGTGCAGATGGCTTTCTTCATCACAAGACCATTGGAACTGGCCTGAATCATCTCAGTGTTGAAGAGAGCCACGTCCATCAGAACTGATTATCATATAGTCTTGCTGTTGCCATATATAATGATCTTCTAGTTCAGCTCATTTCACTTAGCATCAGTACATGTAAGTGCTTCCAGGCTTTTCGAAAATCATCCTGCTGATTGTTTCTTATAGAATAATAACATTCCATTACATTCATAAGCCATAACTTACTCAGCCATTCTCCAACTGATGGGCATCTACTCAGTTTCCAGTTCCTTGCTACTACAAAAGGACTGCCACAAACATTTTTGCACATGTGGCTCCTTCTTTATGATCTCTTTAGAATACAAGCCCGATAGAAATACTACTGGATCAAAGGGTATGCACAGTTTGGTAGCCCATTGGACATAGTTCCAAATTGCTCTCCTGAATGGTTGAATCAGTTCACAACTCCACCAACAATGTACTAAGTCTCCCAGTTTTTCCACGTCCCCTCCAACATTTATCGTTATTTTTTCCTATCATCTTAGCCAATCTGAGAAATGTATAGTGGTATCTCAGAATTGTTTTAATCTGCATGAAAAGTATCTTTACATGTATTGGAAAAAGCAATTATTACATGGAAAATTAAAATTAAAAAGTTCTTAAAAAGAAGACTCAATAAGCTTTTTGAGGAACATACTTTTTAGATATTTGTTGGGAAATATCTATTGTGTTAAGATAAAATCAATAATTTTTTTCAAAGGAAAGTATTTATTACATATAGTATGAGGTTTCCTCTGGAACTAAGTCTGGAATAACTATTACATTCTAGATTTTCTGGCTGCTCATCTCTCTTAACAGAAACAACCCTCTGCTACTCTGGGTGAGATTGGACAAACCCCTAAAATGTGTAGTTTCTGTCCACACCTAACCTTCTTCCCTTCTTTTTTTCAGTTACGTCGTACTCCACCTGGTGGTTCTGGATTCTACGATGGGCTGTTGTTTCTTCTGTTGCAGCTCATCACCCAGGTATCTGCACAACCCAAGACAGACAAGAAATAGGGACAAGGGAACTAGGTTATTCTGCTGTGTAGGACAAAAGAGGAATTTCAGTTTTACTTCTCTTTTTTTAATTTGTTGTGCCTGCTTGCAACTAGCTGCTCCCTTCCATCATCTTAGAGATCTGAAGTACCAAGTCAGCTATATCCACTGTGAACTTAAAGGGCTAACAGGGAAAGTGATTTCTCCCCCCGGGCAAGGTCACAGATGTTGGGGGTTGTAGGAATGGATGGGGAAGGCTAGAGAAACCGGTCAGTGTTGATATCATGAAGAAGATACTATTGTTTTTAGGGTACCCTTTCCCTATATATTGGGGGCAGGGAAGAATAGCTTGGAATCCTGGCAGCTGAAGCCCAGTCCCCACCTGGATGCTTTCTTTCTCAGGGTGGGGCTGAGATAGTGCAGGATGTGGCCAACTCAGAACTGTGGACCATTTTGTGGCACCGATTCTTCATGACGCTGAGGCTGTCTGAGGAGGTACTCTCCTCAGAGGACAAGCCCATCCAAACCATCCCAGAGCCTGAATGGACTCTCATCTCTCCCCGAGGTAGAATTCCCAGTTTTTACGTCTTATTTGTTAACTTCCCCAAGATCAATGGGGTGTGGGCCCTCTCAAGTTTCCAGCCTGTGACATCTGCATGGCCCTGGCCCTTGGTTCCTGACCAGTCCCATCCTTTGTGTCATCCCCATTCTAAGCCCAGGTTGGTTCTCTTCCTATGAGATTTAGGGTCGAATCATTTAATGTTCCCAAGTGTCCTTGTCTGTAAATTGAAAGAGTGGGGCTAGGTGGTCTCTGAGATCCCTTCCAGCACTGGATCCAACAACTTATGATGGATCCAATTTGCTGCTTGTAATATCTTGGTAGGCAAAGGCTATTCCTGTTGCTGATGCCCACCATAGGCATTTCATGGGAAGGGGAGGCTGGCAGAACTTGAGAGATGCTGTAGGATTATCTTCCTAGTTATTCAGGGAGGAGAGGCAGCGTGGTTTAAGTGAAAAGAGCTCTGAATTTGGAGGCCAAGCCACATCCTCTTTCTGGGCAATCTTGGGCGAGTCCCCTTCCCACCTTGGCTGTCACTTATTCAAAATGATCAGGGACTTGGACTAAGGGATTCCTCAGGTCTCTTCCAGCACTAGTGCTTGATCCTGTGAGTCTGTAAATAGCTCTGGGCCACAGGACTCACTGGGCTCTTCTTTTTCCTAATGGTCTGTTTCCCCACCCTCTCACCCTTGTATTCACAGGTATAACCGCTCTGCTCAACCTTGCCCTGGCAGTCTTTACCCAGGAGCCCCACCTTTGTCTCCCCCACCTGATTCAGCATGGCAGCATCCTCATGTCCACTTTGAAGCACCTGTTGTCTCCCAGCTTCCTGCAACAGCTCGGGCAGGCGTGAGTCTGGGCCTTAGCTGATGGGAGGCCAAGAATGAGTCTGTTAAAGGAGAGGAATGAGATATCTGGGAAATGAGGGGGGTGAGGGATTGGGGGACTGGGAGATTGGGTCCGAGCCTTAGGGAGAGGGGAAGCAGTCTGCTGCAAGGAGCCAGCCAGTGGTCTGGCATTGGAGTGGGTGAGAGAGACTAAGAACATCGGCCTCATCTGCACTCCCCAGACCCCATGGGTCCGAGCTGCTTCCAGCAGTGGTACTTCCTGTCTGCCAGCTTCTCTGCTTTCCTTTTGCCATGGATGTGGATGTTGACATTCTTCTAAGTATCCTGACCGACCTTAGGGATTCTGAAGTGCCAGCCAATCTGCTGCAGGTATGTAGATGCTGCTGCAGCCTTGGAGGAGCGGGCAGGGGGGCCAGATATCCAGTAGAAGATTGCTGTTGGAAGGCTGGGTTGTGTGTAGAGGCAGGCAATGGATTAGTTTCCACAAAATGTATTTCCTCACCCACCATGGGACAGGATTTGATTACTTCTGCTTTCTAGCCTATTAGTCTCTCCCCTTCTCCAAATATGTCTCTTTCCAGGTTCAAAACCATCCCACAGAAATCATTTTCAGTCATTTCAGCTGCTTCTAGTAATGGCAATCATTCCAGCAACCTCCCCTCAATATGCCCAGCAACTGCTAGTTATCTTCATAATTGTTTCTATGATTTCTGTTGTAATCCCACCTTTCAAGGACAAAGATAGTGTCTCACTAGGCCTGGCAAAGGGAAGGAAGGTCAAGGAGGAGTTGGTATCGGTGCTTGGGCTTGGATGAAGACCACAATGGGAGTTAGTCCCCAGTAATGCCATAAGCAAAAGCCCAAAGGGAGCATTTCCCCATTTTGGGGTCCTTGGCCAGTAGTTTCCTTGATATCTTTTTAGTTTTTTTTAATTAGTAATATAGTATATATATTATATAGAGAGAGTATAGTATATAGTAATAGCTTTTTATTTTTCAAAATACGTGCAAAGATAGTTTTCAACATTCACTCTTGAAAAACCTTATGTTCCAAACTTTTTTCCCTCCCTCTTCCTCTCCCCTTCCTCTAGTCAGCAAGTACTCCATTATAGGTTAAACATGTGCATTTCTTCTAAACATATTTCCACATTTATCATGCTGCACAAGAAAAATAGACCAAAAGGGGGAAAAATGAGAAAGAAAAATAAGCAAACAATAACAACAAAATTTGAAAGTACTCCGTTATGCTCCACATTCAGTCCCTGCAGCCCTCTCTCTGGATGCGAATGGCTCGTTCCAACCCAAATCTATTATAATTGCCTTGAATCGTCTCATTGTTGAAAAGAGCCTCATCCATCAGAGTTGATCATCGCATAATCTTGTTGTTGCTGTGTACAATGTGTTCTTGGTTCTACTCAGGTTGCTTGGCATCTTTGAAATTTTTGTAAATTATATTTGATATCTTGTTTTTACATCCTCCAATTTCCTCCCAGTATTCCTTCCCCCTTCCCAGAGAAATATCCCATATAGTAAGGAATATTTTAAAGAAAAATTTTAAAAGAAAAAAATTGGCAGCAAAAATCAACTAATACATTGAAAAAACATGAAAACATATTTAATATTCCATCCATGTGGGGCAAGGTAACCTATCCCATCTCTTTTTGGGGACATCACTCTTCTTTGATTAGAAATTCCTGGGGGAGATGTGTTGCACAGGGTGTGGGAAGCCTATCCATTTACATTCCTTGTTCGGGAAACAGAGGCAATGATACACTCTACTTCCTCTTCTCTCTGGCTCTACCCTAGGATCTACCCTAGGTCCTGAGAAACTCCTCTCTGGGGAGTCCAAGGACAGTCTTCTCTTCTTTTTATGTGCTCACCTTGATTCCCCCAGGTCTGTTGCCGCTACCTCCTGCTCCCACAGGCTGAGCTGCCTGTCAGCCTTCTCACCCGCCTGGCCCTTACAGATTCCACCACCCTCAATCAGTTTGTAGCTGCTGTGGCCGCCTCACCGAACACCATCACCTTCCTGTCAGCCGCCTTGCTGGGTGACCAGCCCCTTCTGACCTCTGACATCCTGTCCCTCTTAGCCCATGCAGCCCGAGTCTGGCCTCCCACCCACTTGTTTTTCCTACAGGACCTCTTAGCTGGGCCTGATGAATCCTACTGGCCTCTGCGCTGCCTCCTGGGCCACCCAGAGAATCCAGTGCGTGCCCGAGCCTATGGGCTCTTGGGTCACTTGTTACATCACAGCACTGCCCTTCGGGGGGCCCTCCAGAGCCAGGCAGGACTGCTAAGCTTGCTTTTGGCTGGGCTGAGGGACAAGGACCCTGCTGTTCGCCGCAGTGCCAGCTTTGCTGTTGGGAATGCAGCCTACCAGGCTGGGCCCCTGGCAGCAGCTCTAGCACCTGCAGTGCCTAGGGTAACCCAACTGCTAGGTGATCCTCAGACGGGCACCCGTCGTAATGCAGCTTCTGCTTTGGGCAACCTGGGCCCCGAAGGGTTAGGAGAGGAACTACTTCGGTGCCAGGTGCCCCATCGGCTCCTAGAAACGGCATGTGGGGATCCCCAACCCACAGTGAGAGAAGCTGCCCTCATTGCTCTGCGGAGCCTCCGGCAAGAGCCCTGCATCCATCAGGTATATCCTCAGAGACCTCACAACTGAGCTCCCCTGTTGGCTATATTACCTCCCAAACAGCCACTGAGGAAGAGAAGTCTCAGGGTGGAAACCTAGCTTGTGTTTTGGCTATTAAAAAACAAAAATAAAGCTGTGGAGCTGGGAGGAGCGTCCAGGGATTGAGAAGGAAATGGGCCATCTCAGTCTTCTGTGTCCCTAAGGGAGTGAGAGTCCTGCAAGTGAGAACCATTAGGCCGAGAAGCCACCACTTTGGGGAAGAAAGCTCTGTCTCCTGTAGTACCTCAGTGGCAGTGTTGTATAAGGCATACAGAGAGCAGTATCCTTGTCCCTCCAGGCCTCTCAGGGGTGAAATCTAGCTTTGCTCCCCCATGGCCTCTTACAAGCAGATCCTGTCTGTAAGGACCCATCCATATCTCCATTGAAGGGAGAGGGGGCACCAGAATTGCCCAAGATTTGCCAACCGTGCTGCAGGATCGTTTGAGATCATTAGGCTCCCTTGACTTATTTCTCATTTTTATCTGCAATAGGGAAGGAGTGTAGGGGCCTAGCCCATTGTCCCCCTCTTTTCAAGGCACCCCTCTCCTGACATTTCAGAGTTAGCAGTAAAATCACCAAGAGGAAGTGCCTGCTCTGAAGGTTGACCCAGCCATGGAGGGGTCAGTCAGGAGCACCTGACAGCTTGAATGTTCCACTCTCTTCCAGGTGTTGGTGTCCTTGGATGCCAGTGAGAAATTAGCTTCCCTCTCATCATCCGGCCCACTCCCTCCTGGGAGCCCGCGACCTTCTTCTGCCAGGCACTGCAAGAAACTCATCCACCTCTTGAGACCAGCTCACAGCACGTGAGCCTGAAATCCTGGGTCCCAAGCCACCAGTCTCTTCAGACACCTTGGAGGGCTTTCCCCAGCTACATCAGCCTCTTCCTTTCACACAAACCACTAATTTACCAAGAGGCTAGAAGAGGGGAGATAGGGGCCTTTCATGATCACAGATCCTAAGTGATCCTGATTAGAAAAGTCTTATTTTCCTTCAGCCACAGAGAGATTTCTGCTTCTCAGGCCAAAATCAGACTTTTGGGGCCCTGTCCTCTAGCTCACTTGGTTCCATGGGACCCTTTGTTCTTTTCCATATCTTGGGATATCAAAATACCTTTAGTCCTAGGAACTAATTTTATGGACTCAAGGGAACCAACCTTATTGGAGCTCCAGACTCGTCTCTCTTTTGGAGGGTCTTCATTGTTGCCCGCAAAGGGTTCTACTTTTGGTGTGCCAGACCCCACATCCTGAGCTGGGAGCAACATCTGTGCTCAGTTCTGAAGCGTATTTATAAATCCCTGTGTGTGTCTCTCTGTTGCTGGGGGCCACCCTAATACCTAGTCCCTGTTTTGTACTCATGTTTCCATCTATGGGTGAGGGTAGTTATATCAATTTTTTGTAAAGTCTTTTAATAAAAAAAAAAAGTGCTTCTCATCCCTCCTTTTGAATTTCCTTAAGTTTTCCTGAGTTTATATTTCTCTCCCTGATTTCTCAAAAAATTAAATCAACTAGGATATAAATAATGATGACTCCATTGTCTGATGCCGGTGGTAAGTGTTTGAGGTAAGGGAGTAGAAGGTGGTATTTGAGTGACTGCTCTCACCAGAGCAAGTGAAATGATTGGTGATGATTCCTGAAGCACCTATATTAAGTATCACAATATTTTAAAAGAGAAATATGTGGAGAAAAATAAAGATTTTGAAGTGAACAATGATACAAGGTTTCCATCGCTCCAATGGCCAGTTTTGGTTTATTTTGGTATATTATATTTGGTATATTTCTGTAGTGACTGTCTAATTCTCCTAGATCTCTCAAGATTCTTCATCTTCCCTTATTTAGTCCCATCATTAATTTGTACCTTAGGAGAAACCTAGTTATTAAACTTTGGCAGTCTGGTGAAGCTTTATGGACCCCTTCTCAGGACAGTGTTTTTAAAATGCATGAAATACATAACAAAAGAAACCAATTCTATTGAGATAGTTATGAAAATTGTGAAAATATTTTCAAAAGCAAATTCTGGAGTCCCACGTTAAGAACTTGTGCCTTAGCTCCTCAGCTTACATCTGGTCAGAGCCATCACTTCAACTGAATAAATAAGCTGGGGAGTCAATGTATCTTAAAGGTTCAAGGAAGGCAGGGAGAGGTGGATTGGGTAAGCCTTTCCACACTTTGGTTCATAGGATGAACCTCCCCAATGTTCCTGGAATCCAGCATGTCATGCTTTGTCATAACTATAATCATAAGCACAGCAATAACATGTAACACTTTGTTTTTGCAAAGCACCTCATTCATTATACTATACACATAGATAATGCATATTGTATGCATCTGTATATGGAATATACTCTACAATATGCAAATAATGTATAAAAATAAAATGTATAATGACAAAATATAGCCACATAACTTTTATATATATATAAAATTATACAATATATAATTGCATTATTATAGATATATTATTCAGGCATTTTAACAGCATCTGACTCTTCATGGTCCCTTTTGGGGTTTTCTTGGAAAATTCATTGGAGTGGTTCGCCATTTCCTTCTCTAGATTGTTTTTTACAGATGAGAAAACTGAGGCAAGTTGTGTCTGAAGCTAGAGCTAAACTCAGGAAGATGAGCCTTCCTGATTCCAGACCTGATGCTCTATATCACCTTGTAATATAGAATAAATACATTATATATTATGGTATGTAATAAGTATTAAACTTATGTCATAAATATAACTAATCAAATACCAATAAAATAACACGTTATAAATAATATAATACACATACATTTATATAATATACTGACGCATTTGATTTATTCATCAAAGGGGAAAGGAAAGCTCTTTGGAACTCACTTGCAATAATAGCGGACTTTGGGGAAGTTTCAGAAGAAAGTCGGTGTACGTACTATAAAGTCTTACATTAGAAATTCACGGTAGTCGAATCGTTAAGACTACAATTCCCAGAGTACACCACTCCAAAGTCAGTCACATTGCATCTTGGGAGCAATGGAATGCTTTTGCACACGCGCAGGTCATCGGGAGGAGACTTTCCTTCTCTCCCCCTCCCCCTCCCCATCCCCCACCCCTTTTCCCTCCCTTCCTCCTCCAGTTGTTCTCTTCCCCCTATTTAACTTTCCCCGCCTTGGTCCTGCCTTCATTCGTTTTCACGTTCGTCTGTCAGGGGCGCGCACGTGGTACGTGGCCGGCGGCGCCGGCGAGCGCGGGTCGCGTGGCGGTGCGTGGTTGCTAGGGGCGCCGAGGCCGCCCGCCCGGCAGGCCAGGGAGGAGCAGCTCGGAGCCAGGCATCGAAGCCGGGACGTAGCGGGGGCCAGCAAGGTGAGTGAGGAGGGGGTTGCGGCGAGTGCTACCTCGGGAACGGACGCTCTCCATTTCGCTCTCCCTCCCTCGCGTCCTTCCTCTCTACTTCCGCCACTTTCCCTCCTGGACCCTCGATCGCCAGCTCCCTTTCCCGCCAGTACCGACCCTGAAGCGTGTGCCGCGTCCCCCGCCCCGCCCCGCCCTCCGCGTCCGCCCCCGGTGCCCTTCCTTCCTCCCCTGCGGGGGGAGGGCCTGTCCTCCGCCCCCCACCCCCTCCCGCCGCGGTCTCCTCCCTCCTCGGACGCTGCTTCTGCCCCCAGCTCGGCCTATTCGGTCCTGCAGCCCCTACCCCTCCGGGCCCCAGGGGTTCCCCTCCCCCACCCCGCCTAGCCTCTTTGGCCGCCCTGGACCTCCTGGTCTGCGTGGCTACGGCGGGGACGGGGTAGGCTGAGGGCAGTGTTTCCTCTCTCCCCACCCCTTTCCCTCTCGCCAAGTGCTGCCCTGTGCGGGTCTGTGGGTTGGAAGAGCCGTGTGATGCCAGGACACTCAACAGTCCCGGAGCCCACATTCCACGAGAAGTGTTGGGCCAGGGGGCCCTCCCCTCCCCCTTCTCAGGAAAAAGTAAAGCTGGCAAAGGGATTGGAGGCTTCTCGACCCGCTCTCCTGCGAGCCCCCGCCACCCCCCTCAGCCCTCTAGCAAAGCGGGAGGACCCTTTTCTCTCCCCTCCCCAGACCCCGTCCTTTTGAGAGCCCCTGCTTACGGAAACCGCTGCCAACTAGGAGATGAGCAGAGTTTATTCTGATGAGGAAGAATAGAGCGCATCTGGGTCCTTTGATTTCAGCTCAGATTTTTTTTTTACTCCCGCGGAGCTGGTGTAATTTCTCTCTCCCGTTGCTATTCTGCAACTCCAGGGACAGAGTTAGCCGACCTGGACTAGCTTGTGGGTAAGGGGAGTTGAGAAGCCAGTTTATTGTCCTGGTTTTGGTTTTTGTTGGTGTTGGCGGGTTTTAGTGTGTGTTTTATTTCTAAGCCGGAAATAGACCTGAGAAATCTAGTTCAGCTGCTTCATCTGGTTAGGTTAAATGGCTTGTCCATGACACACAGGCAAATTTGATCCTGGATCTTCTGAATACTCAGCACGATTTTCGTTAGGATGGGTACCTACGGAACGGTGCCAACTTTCGGGTGTTGGGCAATAAGGGCATGTTAAATTTAAAGGAGTTTGTCAGGCTGCAAGATTGGGTTTCTGGGACACATACATTTTATTTAGTTCACGTAAAGTACTATAGATAATTTCTTAATGTAGAACACTTGTATGAGAAAGAGAAGTTAGTGATAAACGTCATGAACTTAGCGACTAAAAGAGGGCACCACGTTATTTCTCTAATTGTCTATATAACTCAAGCAGAGTGGAGGAGCGTGTGATTGACTTTTTAGTCATCCTAGAACCTTAGCAAATTGGGGTTTTCAGTTCTTTTCTAGCCAGCTGGAATAGGAGTTCTTTGGGGATTATTCACCTGGTTTCAGGTACTCTTGTGTTTTGAGAATTTTGATAGTGGTTTTTTGGACCATTCTTCCTTCTTTGGGGAGGGGGCTTTTTCCCCCCTGAGGCAATTGGGGTTAAGTGACTTGCCCAGGGTCACACAGCAAGGAAGTGTTAAGTGTCTGAGGTCAAATTTGAACTCAAGTCTTCCTGAGGCAGGTGCTCTATCCATTCACTTCTCATCTTTTAGAAGTTATGGACATGTCTGTGACCTTTGTGTAGTAGTGTTTTATTTGCTGAAGGGGAATGATGAAAGTTGGCCTATCTACGGAAGGTTTTCCTTTTCCTTAGGGTCATGACCTCAAGGGTCAAAACCTCAAGTTTACTTTTACAATTATCTCTTGTTCCTGGAAGTTTCTGGTAATTACTTTTCTAACTCACAATCTGCTGTTTTGGTCAATTAGCATGATGCTAAGTAAAAAAAAAAAAAAGGTGTTTTCCCCCTTTGGTTTGAAGTTTTTACTTTCTCTTCTTGGCACCACAAGATTTGACTTAATTGTTGGGCTAGCTGTTAGAGCTGAGGCTGAGGGAGGTTATCTCACTCCTGAGGTAGTTCAGGGTTAGGATCAGGAAAGCAGTTCACTTTTTGAAAATAACTTTGCTTCCTTTTCAGTAATTTGGAGATTTAGCTTCTATAACTGTGGGTACCTTAGTTTATTCCTTTTTTTTAGACTTGATAACTCAATATCTCAATAAATCAATAATAGTATATTTTCTCCTGATGTTCCTGACCCATCTTCCCTGTTTGAGCTTGTAGAAGCTCACTGCTTTTATTTTATTTTTTATTTATTTTTTACTATTTGTACTTTCTGATTGAAGGAGAACCCTGGGCATTATCTCTCAAATAAAAATAGGATCTTATTCTCTTTCCTCTTTTCAAACTCCATTTGACCCTCATCTTCAGATAAGACAATTCTACCTTGACTATAAATACTAAACATTTTTCAAAGACCTTGTGGATTGTAGATTTTTTCATTTTTTTGTATGTGTGTCTAGATTTTCCTTGATGACCTAGAAAAATACCTAGATAGAAGGGAAAGGAAACTTTGGATCCTAAGAACCACACTCTCCAGTAATGTAGTAGAGATTTGGGTATTCTAGAAAGTAAGGAAACTGATAGATTCTTGTCTTGAGTTGTTGAGCAGTCTTGCTATATTGGGCCCCTGCCCTCAAGAGGTTACATTCTGCTGAGGGGATATAGACATTTGGAGGAGGGAGAACTAATAGTTAAAGGATCAGAAAATGTTTCTTTTGGAGGTAATATGGATAATAATGGATAAGTGGATCTTTGAAGAGATTCTAAGAGGTGAAGATGAGATGAAAAGAGTAGGTTCCAGGTATGAGACATAGTTTGCGCAAAGGGCTGAATTTGGTGAATGCTTTGTTGGAGCAGAAGAGTCCATGAAGGGGAAAAAATCTAAAATTTGCAGGAAACTCCTAAAGGAGTTGCAATAAGAAGGACTTTAAGATAAAGCATTCTCCAGAATGGAGGGGCAAGCCTATCAACCTCTTTGGAGTGGGTAACTACCAGCAGAGCCATTCAGGACACTTGTCTTAAGCTTAACTGCCCCTATTTTAACCTTAAACACTTCCCTCCTTCCATTCCCCCTGCACTGCCTCTTTCATTTGAGGCAGCCTTTCAGGACAATCATAACTTAATTGATAGTGGAACTGCCAGGAGAAGCTGTGCTGGTGCCACTGGAAAACTTCCCCTTATGCATGACATGCCCACTACCTCCTCTTTGACCTGGACCACTGTCATACTCTCCTGATTGGGCAGCCTTCTTTAAGTCTGTCTCATAATCCTCCCTAAAATTAGTTTCCAAAAATTCTGCTCTATGTCACCCTTCTATTCAATAAACAACAGTGGCTCCTTATTTACTGGAGATTTTTTTTTAATTAAAAAATATTTTTCTTATCCTCTCAGATTGTCTTATTTTTTGTTTTATAATATATAGTAGTACATATCTATTCTATATAAGTAAATATGTACATTTGCATCTTCAAAACATTTTAGAAATCAGGGCATGTGATTAAAAAAAAAGTATGGAGGACTCTACTTTAGAGAATACCCTGTTTTCCTTCTTTCTAGGCTTAGCCCCTACCCATGACACTTAGGCTGACAGGGCAAAATAATTTTGCTTTGTATCCTGAAGCTGCAGAGGACCACAGTGGATTCTGTAGCAGAAGGATCTCTGGAATTATAGGCAACCAAAAGTCTGCAGCAAGTTGCCCAGTTTTACGTGATGCTGCTGTAATTTCATCCCACAGAGCCCACTTGTCAATATTCCTTAATATCCAAAGACTTCCCTTGAATTCCTGTGACAGTATTTTGTTTTTCCAAATACATGTAAAGATAGTTTTCAACATTTATTTTTGTTAGGCTTTGTGTTCCAAATTTTTCTGTCCCTCCCTCACTGGCCACCTATGTGAAGTCTTAACAGATGTTTCCATATTTGCTTTTGTGGTTACTTTAAGAAACTGTATCCTATTAAGATCAATTTTCACACCCCCAAAGTGGCTTAAAAGTAGGCGAGTAAGCTATCTTTGAATTCCTAGAGAGCCCTTTGGGTCCCTAAAACTAGCTAGCCAGAACTATATAGATCTTTTTCTAGTCATAGTCTTTAAAAGTCCCGTGGCCTACTTATTAGAGCTGATAGTTTACTCTGGATTAGTTGTTCTCTCATGTGTCATTGTGTATACTGTCTCCCTGGTTTTATGTACTTTGTATAAGTTCATGTTTCACCCAGTAATTCTCTGTATTGGTCATCATTTTTCCTTATGGCACTGTAATTTTGTTACATTCATGTACTCTAGCACAACTTAGCAATCTCCCAATTGATAGCCATCTACTTTGTTTCCAGTTTTTTGCAATTATAAACATTTTGTATATATAGTGCCTTTTTTGTTATTTACCTTCTTGGAGTATATGCTAACCAGTGGAATCTCTAGATCAAAGACATTTCAGATATTTTCTACAATTTCTAATTTATTTTCAAAACTATTGGACCACTTCACAGCTCAGCTAACAATGTGCTTGTTTTATCACTACCCTTCTAAAATGGACTATTTTGACTTTTTGTCAACTTTGCCAATTTGCCAAGTGTATTGAAACCTCAAGATTCTAAAAAAGTTGTATTATGAGCTAGAAAACCATCAGCAAACATGAATATTTGATAAAGAAAGTTGGGAAAAAAGAGGTTTGTATATGAAACCATGGATTTTGTATAAGTAACTTATTTGTTTACTGTGATCAGACTTGCGGAATTTTGATTGGTTATCATATTGGTCAGACAGAGTTCAAATCATTCAAAGCTGTAATTAACAATTTTGTGCACATTGTATTATTCTTTCCTTTAGATCATATAAATTTTCTTCATCCATGATTTTTCCTGAGTCCTTTGCCTTTAATTCAGATGGATTTCTTGGCTTATTGACTATGTTCAGGAACTGGCAGATGCTTTAGCATTTAATCATAGAGTGTAATCCTATAGGCTAGACTTAGATTAATTCTTCATAAAGGCCCAAACTATACGTGTTCCATGAGGTACTTGACTTCTAAAAGCCTTAGCATTAGTTGAGTAACATTGTTGTATAGTGTTTTTGATCCATTTTGTACCTTTCATTTCAAGTTCCAAAACTCATTGTAACCTTCAAGGGCCCCTGAGCTTCCTTCTCTTTGGTTTCAACTCTTGTTCTCACTTCTGGACCAATGGAGATACCGGTACAGGTGAAAAGTAGGAGGAAGAGTCAAAAAGGAGCTAATAGACTATATGAAGAGGCAAATGAAGAGTTTTTTATTTAGAATAGAGGGATTTAATAGTTGGTCAGATAGAAAGTTTATAATATCTATATATTATTATATAGATATATATTATATATATAAGTTTGGGGAATATATGCTGGTTGTTGGTTAATATAGGCTTGAGACAAATGATCGGTGAAGTTCGGTAGAGTGATAACTAACTGTTAAGGGCAGAGATGTTTAATGTGCCATAATGATACGACTTCTTGTTCCTGGGCTGTTTAACTCAGAATAATAATCCCTAATAATCCATTCTATGAACTTCCCCTTCGGTGACAGGGAATCCTTACTGAAGTTTCTCTGGTTTTAGACATTTCCTCTTGTTCTTTTCCTAAAGCATTATGGTCCTCAAACGAGGAGAAAGTTTTATTCCTTACCTGATTGTTCTTAACTTGGGATCATCAGATGTCTTGTATTTCAGGGTCTTGACCAATTTTCAGATGTTAGAGTCAGATTAGCCAGTGAGTGTAATTCTTTGCCCTATTTGTCCAGTCACTTGAGGTCAACAAATTAACAAATTTTGCTTAATTGAAAAAGGATTAAGAAAATATGCCTAGGAGCAGCTAGGTGGTGTAGTGGACAGAGGACTGGCCCTGAAGTCAGAAGGACCTGAGTTCAAATCGGACCTCAGACACTTAATATTTCCTAGCTGTGTGACTCTGGACAAGCACTTAATCCCAGTTGCCTCAGCAAAAAATAATATATACATATGTGTATTTATATATGTGTGTGTATATATATATATATATATATATATATGCATATATATATAATATATGTATTTACACACACACACAAATATGTAAAGAAGAATTACACATGTTTAACATAGATTACTTGCCATCTGGAGAGGGGGTGAGGGAAAGAGAGGGAGAAAAAAATTATAGCACAAGGTTTTTTTTTTCTTTTTTTTTTTTCAGCACAAGGTTTTGCAAGAGTGACTATTGAAAACTATGCATGTGTTTTGAAAATAAAAAGCTTTATTTAAAAAAAAAAAAAAGAAAAGAAAAAAAAGGATTAAGAAAGATTATGTTCCCTTCTACCATTGCTTTGGTTACAGAGTAACCAGAAAGGCTAAAAGTTTCCCAGGACTCCCTTTATATTCCAGAGAACATGTTCATTTGCTCTTAAATCTGTGGCTCCTATCATGACCAGCACTCTCCTTGAGTTAGAGAAATGTCAGGATAGGATGCTGTGTGGTGACTCCTTAGAGTTAAGTCAGGTGAGTCAGTAATCATTTAGTAAGTGACCTCCTATGTGTCATATATTGTGCTGAGTATACAGGTAATTTGGTGATGTTAGGAGATGAGTGCTGGGCCTGGAATCTGGAAGTTATGTGTTCAGATTTGTCCTCAGCCAGCTTAATGCCAGTAAAAGCTAGGCAAGTTACTAAAATACTGACTGCCTCGGTTTCCTTAATTGTAAAATGGAGATAAAAATTACACAGGATTGTTGTGAAGATCAAATGAAATCATCTTTGTAAAATACTTGGTGCCTGGCACATAGTAGGAGCTTTATAAATTCTTTTTTCCTTCCTTCTTAAGCACTGGACAAAACTCTCTGCTCTCAAGGAACTCAGTCTAATGGGAAAGACAACATGCAAACAACTCTGCAGGACAAACTGGGGATAATTAACCGAGATCAAGGCCTTTAGAAGCTGAACTTTGTAGCATTTGAAGGTATATGGATATCAGTGATCTCATGCCAGTTGGCATCATTTCTTACGGAACTATGCCCCTTACTTTGGATCTTTTCTGGACTTTTCCTTTTCTTTTCCTAAAACTTTGTATTATTATTATTAGTATTAGAAACATCTGCAGGCTTCTTATCTAGAGAATTTAATTGGCTTGGGTCTTTTATAAGTAAAAATCCTGGAATCTTGAGAGTGGCTGAGAACCTAATCTCTGTTAGTTGCAACCTTTACTTGGCAGTAAATCATCTCTCAGGGCCTTTTTCCTTGGCTGAAAAGAGAGGGAGTGGAATAATTTCCTAAGCTCCTTATCACTCTCATGTTATGTGACCCATCTGAAAGCAGTCAGAACTTTTATTCAGGGCTCATCCTACTGTAGCTGAAGGAAGTAGGCGAAGAACCTTTTTTCACTGTGTATAGTCCCAACTTTTTTCCTGGAGTTGTAATGAGTGAGGTTCTTCCATGTTGGAACTTTGAACACACTGTTCTACAGAAACATTGTTACCCAATGTGCTTGGGTTCTGTGATGCTGCTTGTACATAATATTCTGGCCTGGGAACCGAACCCCCACAGGTCACATGGCTTATCTTTTTTTTTTTTTTTAAAGAAAAGAGATCAGTGTAACAATTATTTCCAGTTGTTGGCCTATAGAAATAATATTTGACTCATCTGGTTACAATGAATTCTATGTAAGTCTTTGGCCACTCTGTATCACAAAGGATTTGTGACTGTATGTTTTGTAAGCAGAAAGAGAACTTACCCAAGAAAAGACCATTTATTTCTTTGGTCCTCATATTAAGTAGTAATTACCTTTCAACTCCTTATATGTACGTCAGCTTTCAGAATGCCAACTACTGATACAAACCCTATAAAAAACAATACCTTACTAAAACCCAAGGAGGCAGATTATATAAGTGTAATCAGAATCCTCTATGTTTGCCTGGGATCATACAATATCAGAGCCTGCCTTAATAACTTAGATCCCACAAGTGAGGAGAGGGGAGAGGGTTGGCTTGGTAGTAAATAGGGAGTTTGGTTACTGATAATGTGTTTAAAAGGTTTTTTTTAACTTGCTATGTTTTGTTTTTATATCACCTCCATTCCCAAATATATGTCCTTCCTCTCCTCCCCAGAAAGCCATTTCCTGGAACAAAGAATATATGTATTTTAAAACAAAGTTACATTAGAACAAAATTATTGGGGATAGACTTCATAAGGGATTTTATCTGTAGTGCTAGGAAAAATTTTATTGTATAATCCTTATTGGGCCTCTTTTCTAGCATCTCTCCTTTATTTGTGGTTAATGGACTGGATGATTATTGAGGATGAAGAGGGAAAAGTTGACTATCTGAACTGGATTTTTCAATCACTTATTCAGTGGGAGCTAAGATGGTAGAAGACTTTAATTAGCATTTGGCCTGTTTCTTCTTCTACTTCACCACCACTACCAAAGGGGTGATGACCACCAGTGTAGCCTGATTCAAAGAGGTATCAGGAACAGACACTAGACATGTGATTTCATCAGTATAGAAAACTTCTAACAATGGCCACCTTCTCTTTAACTTCTAGGCCTAGAGATTTGCCTCTGCACTGTTAAGTGACTTGGCCAGGGCTCTCACACCTTAGGTTATCCTGATTCCAGACCAGCTCTTTGTCTACTTTTATGGTGCCTTTAAACTTACCACTTTTTGCGAGAGCTGTGGGAAGACCCATCTCCAGATGTTCTAGGCCTTTGGCCCTTATAGACAAGGATTTTCCTTCTTCTAGCTCACAGAAGGTTCAAGAAAGATGTCTGTCATGTTGATGGTTCTAAAAATAACATGTTGGGTTAAAAAATGCTATTTGGGTAATATCTTCTAAAATAAATACTATTAAGGCTGTTCAAAGTATGAGTAGAAGGAGTATTCATTCCATGATGAGTCATTTGGATTGCTCCAGGAAACAATTATAAGTATGAAAATCAGTTCATGTGTATTAGGAATCTGCAGTATGCCAAGTTCTAGTGATAAAAAATTATAAAAAAACGAGACCTTTACTGCCTTGCAGGAGCTTACATTTTGCTGGGGAAACGCAAGTTATAAAATAAATACAAAACCTTCCTGAAAAGTTATGTGAACATTTGTAAATCAAATATTTTAAATGTAATGGATAACTTATAAGTAATAATTTTCGTATGACTAAACACACATTTTACATTTGATGACATTGATACTTGAGAAAGTTTAAGTGGCTTGCTCTGAGTTAACCAGAGAAGAGCATGATTAGGAGGGACATTACAAGCCAGAGGAGCTTGTTATTTATCCTATCAGCAATAAGGAACCATGAGAGTTTTTTGAGCAGGGGAGTAATGTGGTAGGAGCTGTACTCTTAGGAAAATAAATTTGACAAATGCATGGACTTGAGGTAGAATGAGCACTTAAGGGTTTTTGTACGTCTCTGTGAGAAGTGATTAGAACTTGACTTAAAAGTGATGGATGCTTGAATAGAAAGAAGGAATGGGATGTCAGAGCTGCCATGAAATCATTAAAAAACTAACTTGTAATTGGGTATTGTTTCTAGAATTCCTGCGACTTATCTTTAAACCTGTGATTTTATACCAAGGACTCATTTCTTAAAATATTTAAGTTTTGAAATTTCTTTTTTTTTCCCTTCATTTCTTAAATTTTAGGCTCTTCACTTGCTCAGGAGGTGAGATATGGCTTTCAGAGGAAATGGTACTTGGAGCTTCTGGAGGTAGAGGAAATAGACCAGAATGCAGATAGATGCTGCTGAGGACAAATGGCTACTGGGGAAGAGAGAGTCCAGTTTGGAGTCTGGATGCCAGGCCTCAGTTAACCCCTCTGTGAAATGAAGAGAAAAGCTTTCTTCTTGTAGCATAGATCTGACAAGAGTTAGACCCATATCAGAAATCTTTGCCTGGAGAAAACTGTTAGTCTCCTATCCATAGGCTTGAGAATAGAGAGCAAGGAAGAAACTAGGGTGGAAGAGTCATCTCTCATAGAGATGATTGACAATACCCTCTTCCCTTAAGCTTTTGTAGAGCCTATGTGACATCCTGTCTTAGTATCTTTCTTGGTAGAGCACACGTACCTCTTCATATCATAGCATTGTGGAATTTTAGAATGAGAAGGTCCCTTGGCAGCCACATAGTTCAGCTGATACCTAAAGAAGAAATCCCTCCTATAAACATGCTTACCAAGTGCTTGTTTGGCATTTGTTGAAACTTCTCAAGGCAGGCTAGTCCTTTTTTGGATAGTCTAGTGGCCAGGAAGCTTCTTGTGACACCACACCTTAATTTACTTCTTGGCAACTTCCATGCCTCATTTTATTTTTGCCCTCGGAGGCCAAAAAGAAGTCTGATCCTCTTTCCACTGAAGCACTCTTCAGAGACTGGAGCACAGCTGCCAGGAGCCCCTTAAGTGTTCTTCTTAAGGCTGAACAGCTCCATTCCTGTCTTCATAGGACATGAAGTTAAGGCATCCTAACATCCTTGAATATTACCTTAAAGCATCTCTTCAGTTTATCAAAGCTTTTCTTAGTGTGCAGTGTCCTGAATTGAATACAATAATTTTCCCTTTCCATAGCTCTAAAGTTGCTGCTCAGATGGTGTTGCTAAAATATCTTCACATCACCTGTTTGTTTCTTAGTGCCTGGACATGTTCTAGGAAGGCAGGTGACATTTATTCCCATCCCTCCATACCTTATACCTTCTTAAGAGATAAAAGAATAGGATAAATAGGTTGGGGAATTCTTTGCTAGACAGACTTTTACTGTATGATTTCCTACTAGAATTTCTTCCTGCCTTCTATAGCTCGTTAAGTATCAAAGCTTAAATTCAGAGCCCTTCTGTATCTTCTGTTTATTTACTCTGAATTTTTAGGAGGTGAGAAATTCATCTATCACTGAGACAACTATTTGGCTTTCCTCTCTCCCTCATTATTTCTTAATTTTTTATTTTTACTTCTCATTGGTTTCCAAATTGCCTTCCTTTTCCCCTTATTATCAAACTTTAAAGATTCTTTAAGAAAAAATTACGAAGTTGATTGTTTACATCATCTAAATATCCAACTATATTCCTTTCCCCCTTTTTCCTCCCAGAGAACCAAGTGTTATATAACTAAGAACTTACAAAAGAAAGAAAAAAAAAATTCATCCCCCCAAACCTAATCAATACAACAACAGCAACAACAAACAAGATGTTGTGTACAATATTCCAAACTCTTGAGTTACACCTCCTCCTCCCATTTCTGCAAAGGAGTGAAATGAAGTATTGTCTCATATCTTTCTTGGGGACTATGACTATTCTTTATAATTTTTCTTAATTTTTTATTTTGTGTTTGCATTGTTATTGTTATATACTTTTCTGGGATTCCATTTATTGCTGTTACAATAAAAAATCAAGGTAAACTGAGGTACAGAATTCTGAGCATATTTATTTCATTGGTAAGGCTAGCAATTATTAATAAAAAAGGTCTTTAGCTTCTCCCCAAGCAAAAAGATCTAGAACAAGGATAGATAGATAATTTCTTTTGCACTTAATAGCATTTTGTTTTTTTACAATTACATGTAAAGATAGTTTTCAACACTGATTTTTGTAGGATTTTGAGTTCCAACTTTTTCTTCCCTTTCTTTCTTCTTCCCTCCTCAATATGGCAAACAATCCAATATAGGCTATACTGTATGTTTATAAACGTGTTAAACATTTCCATATTAGACATGTTATGAAAGATGAATCAGAAAAAAAGGGAAAGACCACAAGGAAAGAAAAACCCAAGAAAATAAAAAACAAAGTGAAAATAGTATGCTTTGATTTTCATTCAGACTATAATTCTTTCTGTGGATGTGGATAGCATCTTCTATCATAAGTCTTCAGGAATTATATTGCTGAGAAGAGCTAAGTCTATCAAAGTTGATCATCACATAGAGTTGTTGTCACTATATATGATGTTCTCCTAGTTCTGCTCATTTCATGCAATAATAATTCAGCTAAGTCTCTCCAAGTTTTTCTGAAATCTACCTATTCATCATTTCTTGTAGTACAAGAGTATTCCATTACATTCCTGTACCACAGTTGGTTCAGCCATTCCCTAATTGATGGCATTCCCTTAATTTCTAATTCTTTGTACCAAAAAAAAAAGAGATGTTATCTATATTTTTGTACACGAGATTCCTTTTTCCTTTTTTATGACAGGATTCAGAGCTAGTATTGTTTTGTTGCATCAACAAGTATGCACCATTTTTTAGTGCTGTGGGCATAGTTCCAATTTGCTCTCCAGAATGGCTGGATCAATTCACACCAACAATGCATTAGTGTTCCAATTTCCCACATCCTCTCCAACATTTATAATTTTCCTTTCTATCATGTTAACTAATCTGATAGGTATGAGGTAGTACCTCAGAGTTGTTTTAATTTGCATTTCTCTAATTTGTAATGATTTAGAGCATTTTTTCATATGACTGTAGTTAGAGTTTAAATTTCTCCATCTGAAAACTGCCTGTTCATATTTGACCATTTATCAATTGGGGATGATTTGTTTTTTTTATAGATTTGACTCAGTTCTCTATATATTTTAGTAATGAGGCCTCTATCAATTTTTTGTCACCACAAAAAAAAAAAACTGCTACAAACATTTTGGGGTTTTCTTTGCAAAAATACTGCAGTAGTTTGCCATTTCCTTCTCCAGATCATTTTACAGATAAAGAAACTGAGATACGTGGGGTTAAGTAGAGCCCAGGGATATAGCTGGCTAGAGGAAAACACAGCACAAGGCTTTCTCATTCGAGGCCTGGCTCTCTATCTGTTATGTGCTTCTATATCACAGTATTATTTCACTACCTTAATGTAGCACAATTTCTTTAGTCTTTCTTTAATTGGTTGATGTCTACTTTGTTTCCAGTTTTTTGCTACTCCCAAAGTGCTGCTCTAGATATTTTCCTGTTACTTCCTGTCTTTCTGTCAGTGACCTTTTTAAAGGGTATATGCCTATAGTATCTCTGGGTTAAGATGCCTGAAACATTTTAGCTACTTGATTGGCATATTCCCTAATGGTTTTCCAGAAGAGTTGTAATCGTTCCCAGCTCCATCCCACTACATTATTATGCCTTTCTGACCACACTCCCACCAACATCAACTATTCCTATCTTCTGTTGTTTTTGCCAGTTTTCGGGAGGCAAAATGAAACCTCTGGGTGGTTTTGATTTACATTTCTCTTATCATTTGATTTGAAACATTCTTTCACATGTCAAAAAATAGTCAAATTCTGAGAGCTGTTTGTTTTTGTCCTTTGACCATGAGTTCTGCTCCTCTTTGTTCCATTTACTTCATTGTCATTGTTTTGTTCTCCTAGTTCTGTATACTTTGCTTCAGTTCCTATGTCTTCCTATACTTGTGAATTCTTCGTATTCTGTTTCTTAAGACATATGATTTTTTCCCTCTATATTCATGTAGCATAATTTGTTTAGCCATCTCTTAAGTCAGTGAACATCATCTTTCTTTCCTGCTCTTTGTTAGCACAAAATTTATTTTGCTAATATTTTGGTTTTTATGGGACTTTTTTATGACCTACTTAGGATGTGCTTTGCAGTTTCTCCCTTCATTACTTTTAAAGAATTGGATTTTTTTTTAAATTTGATTCAGATGTTGTGAAGGGTTAGCATAAGGACAATTGGATCTAGAAGAGCAAAACATAAAGCAATATGTATTCAGAAACAGCCCAGTCAGTCACCTATCTTCCTTTCAGGGCAGAACTTTGGCATTTAAGTTTATCTCTGATCTGTCAGAGATTTTTATCGTCTAGAGAGTAGTTAGTTATTTGTTCTTAAGTTTGTTTTTTTTTTCCCCCAATAAAAAATTTCATGGCTAGCCTGTGCTCTGGGCCACAGAGTATATGAAGTGTCAGGAATTAAGTATATTGATTTTATATCTATTTTCCATATTTGTCCTATGTTTTTGCATTTGCATATATCTCACAGAAATTATATGAATATGGCATGGCTGACAGCAGGTTGGGTAAGCTAAGAATGTGCACCCTTTACTTACTCTCTTACAACTTGGGAACATAGGAAGCATTTCAGAGTTCATAGAATGCTATTATTGATAGTTGTGGAAAACCTAAAAAGATTTTTAGGGCAGTTATGCCAGACATAAAAGATTAAGTGGGACTGAAATAAATTGTGGTTAAAGTGACCCAAATTCTCTTCCAGTCTGACTACATAAACAAGTATATTCTGTGTTAGACAGATTTAAAAGGGTTGTTTAGAGGGCAGGTAGAGAGAGCAATATTAAATCCATTGTGCCATTTATACTGGATAAAGGATTTAGAAAGTCAAAGTTGTTTGGGTCTAGTGGACCAGTTCTAGTTACTGCTTATCTGGGTATGATCATCTTCCTTGGCCTGCTCCAAAGCTCTCTATAGCCAGTTGTTACCTGCCTCATGAAGTCCAAGCTTTTTTTTTAAGACTCTCTGTAGCCTGGTCCCCACCTGTTTTCAGTATTGATATCACACTTTTCCATTGTAATCCCTGTGCTTGTTCATTTGGATTATTTGATTGTCTCAAAAGATATCTTCTTTTACTTTGCCACTTTCTTGCCTTTGCTCCTGGAAGAGAACTAATACCAAGACTGAATAAATGTCCTTAGGCCTGGAATGTCCTCTTTATCTTTTCTGCCCTTGCCTCTTGAGATATTAACCTTTTTGTAGGGTTAGTTCAAATGCCACCTCCACTAGAAAGCCTTCCCCTTCCACCCTTCTAGCCAAAAAGTAATTCCTTTAAACTCATGAAAACTTGGCAAGTACTTTTCCTTTTCCCAGTTAAAATAAAACTCCTTTACTGAGTCCTTCCCCCTAGACCAAGATGAGAATACTTTGTTTCCCTGCCTTATATGCTAGTCAACTTGCCTAGATTAAACAGTATTCTCAGAATCTTTCCAGATCCTCTTGACTACCAGATAGAAGCATTTTTCTTTTTGATGACAGGAGCTTAGCAGTCAAGGACAAACTGGGGAAGTTTTATTTTATGTTGTTTTCCACTTTTTTCCTTTCTCGATTGTGAAATATTGAAGTTACTCTGAATTATAGTATCATAGGTAATTTCCAGTGCTGGTCAGCACCTTTGAGCTCCCTTAATATTGAGCCAATTGGAGTGAAAAGCATCTTGCAGCCTAGCTCTAAATTACTTTGTATCGGGGGCACTGAATCAGGAAAAATGGGGCTATGGTTGGGTTCCCATCTCAGCTCTGCTGTAACTCTTGGATTTAGCCTGGAATTTGAAGAAGGGAGAGGAATAGATTTATCTCTTCCTTGTGCCTTGCTGGTTCTATTCGGGCTGTTTGAAAATATCAACAGCTGTACTACATAGTCTCTTCCTAACCCAAGGCTCTGAAATGGGATTATTCATACTTAGAAATTTTGAATTAAAAATGGTTTAAGGTCCCAGCAATAATCATTCCATTTCCTAAACTTGCTTTGCTTAATCAAAGAAATCAACAACTCAACCATTCCTAATTCATTTTGGCATGACTTTGTATTCTAGCCTTAGATATTTGGGAGTTGTTTAGGAGAGTGGTAGAGAATTAACTCCTTCTCAAGTGATCTTTTATTCTTTCAGAATAGTTAAGGGGGAAACATTATTTGCTGCTTTCTCTGCTGGATTCACACTTACCCTTATTTCAGCAGAATCTGTGATGGGATGAGAAAGGGGACCCCATGGATAAGGTCTTTGGAGGGAAAAGTTCTTCAAATATGAGCCATTTTTTGGAAAGAAGAAAGAGGGAGTTTTTGCAGGAATGCAAAAATACTTTCTTCTCATTTAATAAACATGTTTAATTTGTATTTTATTTTCTCCTTAAATACACGTTAAAGCAATTTTTAAACACATTTTTGAGGTCCAAATTCTATCCTCTTCTCCCTGAGAGATATAGATTATATATGTACAATCATGTAAAACATTTCCATATTAATCATCTTGTACAAGAAGACTGAAATGAAAAAAAATGAAAGAAATAAAGTGAAAAATGACATGCTTCAGATAATATCAGTTCTTTCTCTGGGGGCAGATAATATGCCTCATCACTAGTTCTTAGGAATTGTCTTGGATCATTATTTTGCTGAGAAAAGCTAAGCTATTCACAGTTCTTCACTGAACATCTTGCTCTTACTGCGTACAGTTTTCTCTCCTGGTTCTCCTTCCTTAACAAGTACATATGTCTTAAAAGTTCCTTTCTTCTAGAAGGTTTGCTCTGGTGGATTGGTGATGGGAAGAAAATCTTGACTTCATTGAGAGCTGTCTTTCCTTGCACACCAGAAAAAATGTGGGTCAAGTCTGATCCCTAAGCCAAGAAAATCAGAAATATGTGTGTGTGTGTGTGTGTGTGTGTGTGTGTGCGCGCGCGCATGCGCATGCATGTGTGCACCCTTCTCCCCCCTCCCCCCCGCCCCCCCAAATGATGGCATCTCTCTGTCCCTAGCTTTTCTTTGTGGACTCTGATTCACCTCCTCCTTTTTTCCTTTTTTTCAGGCTGACGGATCCAAGGATGCTGCTGCTGCAGCCTGAAGCGCAGGGCACCGTGCATGAGCCAGGCCATATGTGGCTGTGAAATGGCTCCCTCATGGCCTCTGCAGGGACAGAGCACTATAGTCTTGGCCTCCGCCGGGGAAACAGCTTTAAGCAGGGTGGTCCCCCGGGCACAGTGCCGACCCCACCAGCCGAGAAACCCTCCGAGGGCAAAACCTGGTACCAGGCACAACAGCAGGTGAAGCCGATCTGGAGACTAGAGAAGAAGCACGTGGGTACCCTTTCATCAGGGCAGGGCCCAGGTGCCCTGGGGATCACTCCCCAGCCAGCTTACTTTTTTTATCCCAACACCCTTTGTAATTCTGGGACCACAGCTGTCATCGCAGGCCACGGCAACTCCCCCTGTCATCTGCACTCCCTCCCGGACCTTTTCAGCAGCACTTTGCTGTACCGGCGCTCCAACTACAGACATAAACCTTACCAGCAGCTTGAGTCTTTCTGTTTACGGTCAAACACAGCGGATAAAAGACCATTTACTCTCTCCAGAAGGAGCCTTCCTATCGGTCTCCCTGCCCCTAAAGTCATCACCCCAGCAGCAGGTTCCACCCTTCCTGGGACTATGGCTTCCTCAGCCACAGACCCGTGTCTCCCTCTGAGAGCTGCCGGGGAGCACTCTTCAGGGAAGAGCATGACCCCTGCCATCTCAGGGAAGATCCCTCCCTCCTTTTCCCCCTCTTCCTACAAGCCTGTGCTCAACAACAATTCCTTTCTGAGGCCAAATAGCACAAAAGTGCCTTCACAGCAGGCCTCAGAGGGCCTGAAGCCAGTTCCCCCCCCCAAGATCCCATTGCCTGTCTCTTGGCATCATTCAGGAGGCACTGGAGATTGTTCCCCCCTGCACCTTGACCACAGGGTCTCCAAGAGCAGTGGCACTTCCCCTGACCATGCCATTGCCCATACCACCACCACTCCCACCCTTAACACCCTCACCGCGCCCTCCACCAGCCCCCCACCAGAGGTGCCTCTCCCAACTATGTCCAGAACGTCTCATCCTCAAGGGCAGAGCGGCCTTCCTGGACCTTAGAGGTTAAAGACACTCCCCGGGCCTTTTCCAGGGAGATTCGATTGACTGAGGCTGTGAGAAAGTTGACAGGGAGGGGCCTTGCCAAGGTGGGGCAAGGCTACCGACTTGAACGGTCCTGCCTCATGAACCCCAGCTTCCACTGGAATCTCCTTAATGGGAATGGGCGGTGGCAGCCCCCCGTGGTGAGTCCTCGGTTTGCTCGAGAGGATTCTATTTTGGAGACCAGACCAGTCCCCGACGGCTCTGACAGCGTGGGGCTGGACAGCACCGTCTTCTGCACAAAGCGCATCAGCATTCACCTCCTTGCCTCACACCCCACTCCTCCCAACAACGAACCTGCTGGGGGGAGCCCTCCTGGAGACAAAGCCCCAGTTCTCAGTGTGGCAGACATGGCCAGCCGGATGTCTTCCATCCATCTGAGTCAGCCAGCCAGAGGACCGAAAGAAGGCAAGCAGCAGCAGCAGCAGCAGCCATTGCCATTGCCGCCACAGCCACAGAACTCATCTATTAGAAGCTTCAGGTGAATTAAAGAATATCCTGCTTAGGGTCTTTGGGGAACAAACATTCTTAACCTGGGAAGTCTATGGACTCCTTCTCAGAAGACTCTTTGTAAATGCAAAAAATAAAATGTATGGGACCACAAAAGAAACCAGTAATACTGAAATAGTTTTCAAAATACTTTTTACAAGTTTGTGGGAGCCCTTGGTCCAGAAGTGGAGGGTTGAATGCCGTAGCATCTTAAGTGAGTAGACTCGATTTTGTACCTCTAGTCATTGATTTGTGCCTGGGGTCAGGCCCAGTATAGTACAGACTAGAGTTTGATTTCTTGTTCAAGATGGGCAAGGGTCAGGGTGGATTCGAGAAGTTTCTCAGGTTAAAAGGACAGGTTCCTTTCCATCTTTGGACAAGTTGTATCAGTGGTTAGTCTGTGCATACACAGGCCTCCGCCCTTATCCACTCTGCAAGTTTGTATCCTACAATTCTCAGAGAAGGGTCTTTCAAGTTCTAGGAGCCAATTAATAGTCATTTGATTGTATTCTGCTATATTAGGTACTCTGGGCAAATAAAGAAACAGAATATAGGATTCCTACCAAAGGAAGCTTTATAGATTGTGCTTAGACCTTAGGAGTATTTGGAGCAAGATATCAGGGGAACCTGGGAAACAGAGATTGAATAAAAGGGGGACCAATGATGTGTGGAATTGCTTCCTTATAGTTCAAATACTGACATGTTCCGAGGTGAAGCTGAGGATGTGGAAGAGGAGCTGGGAGATGGTTTAGAAGACTGTTGTAGCCAAGATGAGGATGAAGAGGAGGATGGTAAGTTTTTGGTTCTACTGCCTTAAGGGCACCAGGAAAAAGGCTTTCTAGTGACTGCCTGATCCCCAAGTCCCTTTCAGACTAGTCTTTCTTTTTTCCTTCCTGCCATTTGTTCCCTTCAGGTATCACATGCATAACTCCTGGGGCATCTGAGAAGTCACTGCTTTCTCTTTTTTCCCATTAGAGGACTCTGAGTGTTCTTCAGTCAGCGGTGTCTCAGCAAGTGAATCAGTTGCAGTGATCTCTCGGTGAGTGACTGGGAAATCCAGAGTCTGCTTTATTATTATCAATTAAGCTACTCTGCTTTCCAGGTTGTGAAGGAGTGAGGCCTTGGGAGTCCCTTCCACAGAGTACCCTGCTTTCAGTTCTGTTTAGAACTAGGTAGAAATAGAAGAGGATCACAGAACAACTCAGAGTTACTTTGTCTTCAAACCTGGAATCCTTTGACCCTTTATCACATTACCAGTCTTCCTTTTCCAAAGCTGACCAAACTTAGATATTCATTGTTGCTTGCATGCTGCTGAATGCTGCAAAGCAGAGTGCGCTACATATTTTTATACTCTGATCATAAAACCTTTCCTGCTGTGGTATGATACCTTTACCCTTCCATGATTGATCCTCTGTCCTACTTGCTATTCCAATTGGCTATTCCAGACCCCTTCAGAATTTGATTATATCAACCTTTTCCTCTTAGTAGGGGATCTTGTTTCATATTTTACTGGAAAAAAAAATCGAGGGTTAGTTTGAATTAGCTTTCATTCTTCCCCAGTTTCATACTTCAGATCAGTTGAGCATTGTCATTTGTTCTTTCTTCCTTTGCTCCTTTCAGTTAATTCATTCTGGGAATGAAAAAGCCTTTCTCCCAGCCAATTCTAATGTGTCTTTCTGTGCCCATGATTCCCATCTCTTCTGGGACCTTGCTTTTTTGATCATCCTCTCATTCTAAATTTCTTTTTATTGACAGCTTTTTTTTTTTTTGGAAGACATTATATTTATTTCTGAAAATATGCCTTCCCTACTCAGTGAGCCTTTCCTTCATGGCTTTTTATGACACTTCAATATCTTGTTACTTGTATGACTGACATCCTCTCTAGGAGGATCATCATCCAGAGCCCTCTCCTCACTCTTATGTTCTCTCCCTCTTGATAATCTTGGCAGCCTCCCTAGTTTCAATTATCATGTCCATGCAGATGACTCTCAGATCTGCATACCTAATTATTATCTTTTTCCTGAGGTCCCATGGATCTCTCAAATCTAACATGTCTAAAACTCATTGAGGGCACTATCATTCTTTCAGTTACCCAAGTTTACAATCTAGAGGTCATATTTGATTTCTTGTATTCACTCATTGAATTGTTAAATCTTTTCAATCATACCGCCTCACCATCTTTATCATCTGGTCACTATAATCGCCTTGATTCAGGTTTCCATTACCTTTTTCCTGGATTATTCTAATAGCCTTTTGCAGATTCCACACAGTTGCTGAATCCAGAGGCACTTCAGTGGTTGTGTAGGGAATAGGATAAATTCCCTTCCATTTAAAGTCCTTTTTAGTACTTCTCTCTACTTCTTCATGGAGTGTGAAGCAGTGAAAAAATGTGAGACTTCTTGATTTCAAAGGATCATAAACTTAGAACTAGAAGACCCCATAGGGACCGTCTAATTCAACCCCCTCATTGTACAGATGGAGAATCTCAAACTCAGGCAATGAGGTGATTAGTCTGAGATCACATTGGGAATAAATAGCAGAGCCCTGGGCTCAAGAGTCATCGTGTCCTCACAACACTCCCCCTTCAAATCCAGTGTACTTCCTGTTGTACCATGGATTTCTGAATACATATTCCTAGAGAAAAAAGGATTTAGAACTTGTAACAAAAATGACAAGGACCTTGAATAGGTTGTTATTCTTCATTCTTGAAGACCAAAATGACATCACTATGTTAGAGTTGAGTTACGTTATGTCCAGCTGTGGCTGATCAGACCACTATAAGTTCAGAGTGCTTTGCCACATGTTGGACACAAATAAAGTAGCTTCTCTATTTTTGTGCATCTTATGTTTCCTTTGGGCTAATTCAGTTCTGCATTGTTCATAGAGCACAGCACCTTTTCTGATGAGGGCACGCTATGCTGGGTTGTCCTATGTCAGTGTCTCCCATGTCATACAATAGATTCTTACGTTCTTAAGAAATACCTTGAGAGTATCCTTGTATCACTTTTTCTGACCACCTTGTAACTGCTTGCCCTGTGTGAGTTCTCCATAAAATAAAATTTTTTTTTGCAAGCATACATTTGGCATTCAAACAATGTGACTAACCCAATGGAATTGAACCTTCTGTAGAAGAATTGAAATGCTTAGCAGTTTATATCCTACCTGTTTTTACTTAGGAAGTTGTTGATGAGCATCTTTTCTTTTTGGGTAGCAGGGATATTATCTGTACCTCCAGCATACTGAAGAAGCATGTTTCTGATATCAGCGGGTCGCCTCATTCTTCTGCCATGTTCCTGTCTTCTTATTTTAGGAACTGCATGGAAGTTCTGGCCAAACCCCTTGCCAACCATGAGAAAGTTGTCCGGCAACCCCTTATCTACAGCCTCTTTCCTAATGTACCCCCTACCATCTACTTTGGCACAAGGGATGAGAGAGGTAAACCTGGAAAACTATTTAAAAGCACAGGAGCCAGTGAAAAACAATTCAGTATGTGGGGTGAAGAGAAAGAAGCCTTATATAAGGATGATCCATTGGGGGGGTGGACATGGGGGGAGGAGAAAGGCTAGCTACCTTCCAGGAGCCAAGTATAATGAATATACCATTTGTCAAGCTTTCTGTGTTCATGCCTTTGTTTTACATGGCTTTCATTCTAATCCCAACTATATTTTCTTCTTAGATTCTTCCTCATTTCCCTATATTTCCCTCTTTCCTTATCAACCCTGTTCCTTTACCTCTTTCTTCTAGTCTTTGTTCCTTATTTCTTCTTTCATCTCTCCCTCTTGATTTTTATTAAAAAAAGGATCTTGCCCATGAGCATCTCAGTTTGTTGTAGGAGGCATTGAGCCAGAACAATTCCAGAGGCTCATGTGGCTGTGGTGGCGTTATTGGTAGCCAAATGTAGTTATATCCTCTCTCTGTTCACTGTGGTCTTTTCTACCATCCGTGATTTTTGTGTAGTGGAGAAGCTACCCTGGGAACAGAGGAAACTGCTTCGTTGGAAAATGAGTACAGTGACTCCCAACATTGTCAAACAGACCATTGGACGCTCTCACTTCAAAGTCAGCAAGAGTGAGTGTCAGTTTGTTCTGCCTCATTTACCAGACCTAGTGTTGCCAAAGTGCTTTGACCTCACTGTGGGATGTGAACCTTTGCATCTGGAGCCCTTCCTGCCTTCTGAGGGAAGTGCTAAGATTAGGATTCAGCATAATTATTTTTAGAGGAGTCTATTAATGGAGGACTTGTGGGAGGAGGGACAAATATTATAAATATGAGAAAAAAGGTAGCCCTGCGATCCCGGCCTTTTCATGCTATGTGTGGAATTGGGGACTACTAGTAATAGTGTCCCAGTCTTGGCTATGGAGCCTTTCTCTGACGTGGGCACAGGGCCATCCATAGTCTGTGATCTCCCTGGGCACATATGGGGTTTTATATCCACCACAAAGAAAAGAAACTGCAAAAGGGACTGACTCTGTAAAATGTCTTTCACAGAAAACGATGATTGGCTGGGCTGTTGGGGTCACCACATGAAATCTCCCAGTTTCAAAACAATTCGGGAGCATCAAAAGGTAGGCGCCATCCCTGAGAGACTGTACCAGGTGGTTCCTAACTAGGAAAACAAGGAAAGGGAACACAAAATTAGAGAGGAAAAATGAGAAAAACCCAAAGGCTTTCAGATAGCGCTGGAGAAGAAGCATAATAGGCTTTCAAATGAGAATCAGCTGTAAGCCCCTGGGCTCCAATCCAGGTCAGTCACATAGTACCTGAGAGTTGCTCAATTATTTATTTAGCAACAGTTACGTATGTTCCAGCCACTGTGTTGGTCAGTAGTTATAGAAAGAGAGACAGAGACAGTGATAGAGAGAGAAGAGAAGAGAAAAGAAGAAGAAGAAACTGGCCAGTCTAGTCCTGACCTTTCTAGGTACCATCCTGTGTGTATCAAAGGAAAGAGTTTCTGGTTTACAGTTGACCACATACTCCAATCTAAACTGCCATATAGTCCCTCCATTTGTTTCCCACGCTGGTCATTTTTTATAAAACACAGAGGCTTGTGGTCCCTTGTTGGAAGAAATAGATTCACTTTCTTGTGATGAAGCCTTCTAGGAACTAAGTATGTCTCCAGTTCTTGTCTCAGACTGGAGGGAAGAGCCATCAGGGTCCAGATGCAGAAGAGAGATGTTAATAGGGCCAGCTAGTCTTTTACTTTCATGAACATAATCTGTTTCCAAATTGCCACTGTCTGCATGTTTCCAGAAGCTACTGAGCTGGTATGGGCAGCTGGACTGGATGGCATCATCTTTCTGGCTGCCACCTTAGCCACCCTCAACATTTTTCATTTCTCTTCCCTTCTCCCTCTCCTGTGTAGCTGAACCACTTCCCAGGCTCATTCCAGATTGGGCGGAAGGACCGACTATGGCGTAACCTGTCGCGCATGCAGAGCCGCTTTGGAAAGAAGGAGTTCAGCTTCTTCCCCCAGTCCTTCATCCTCCCACAGGATGCCAAACTTCTGCGAAAGGCCTGGGAGAGCAGCAGCCGTCAGAAGTGGATTGTGAAGCCGGTAAGGAGTCTGGAGGGAGCAAGAAGAGCAGGGAAGGCAAGGGTCCCTGAGCTAACACAGTTTTCCTTCCTTCTTGCTCTCTAGCCAGCATCAGCCCGAGGCATTGGCATCCAGGTCATCCACAAATGGAGCCAGCTGCCTAAGAGAAGACCCCTTCTCGTGCAGAGGTGAGCCAGCCCCTTCTCATGTCGCCAGTGATTCCCCCACCTGCCATCTCCCAGTTTTTCTAGCCAGTCCCAGACTCATTCACATTTCTTCTTTCCCATGTCTCCTTTTCAGAGGTGGTTTTCTTAGCACCAAGGTATCTTTTGTTTTTGCTTTAAGAATCTGTGGGCTTAGCTCTTTTAGAAAGGATCTAGTCCTTTCTCCTTCTCTCCCGTCTCTTTTGTCCATTCTTATACTTTATGGGGCTACCACTGTTGGCCCCTTTCTTCTCTCCTGGGAAGGTATCTGCACAAACCCTACCTCATCAGCGGGAGCAAGTTTGACCTTCGTATCTACGTTTACGTCACCTCATATGATCCCCTTCGGATCTACCTCTTCACAGATGGACTCGTCCGCTTTGCTAGCTGCAAGTAAGTGGGAGATATCATACTGTAGTATAAGGATTTGTTTAGCTGGAACTAAAGCAAATAAGATAGGTGGAAAAAATGGTTTGTTTGAGTTTTTTGGTTTTTTGTTTTTGCTTTACTTTTTTTGAGGGGAAGGTGTTGGGGGCAAGCAGAAAACATGGAGGGAGGTGATTGGAAGAGCTGGGGAGAAACTCTTCTCTATATCAGGAAGGCTGCTTGGAGGAGGACTAAGAGAGGAAAAAGCTTGAGTATTTTGGGGTTCTGACCCCCGCACTTCCCCGGTTATTGCTATGACTGAGGACACCAGTTGGCTGTTCCTCAGGGATTGGAGAGGCTCTAGAGAGCCTGAATTCTGGGTGGGGGAGCAGCAAGAATGGTTCATGTGTGCCATTTAGCCTGTCTGGAGCCCAGGAAAGCCTTGACCCCCTTTCCTCCATGTTCTCTGTCCTGCTGACTCCCAGATACTCCTCTTCCATGAAGAGCCTTAGCAACAAGTTCATCCATCTGACCAATTACAGCATCAATAAGAAGAACACCGAATACCAGGCCAACACCGATGAGAACGCTTGCCAGGGCCATAAGTGGTACTGTCTGAGGGCAGGGGACTGAAGAAGGGTGGCCTTCCAGGATAGAGGGCACGTGTGAATGCAGGGAGTGAGGCAGCCAAGCCTGGTCACCCAGTGGGGCCAGGGCCGCTTCTCCTAATAATATCTCCCTAGGACACCCTTCCACTGTGAGCCCATGTATTCAGTTGTTTACATTGTGAAACATTATCCTGAGAAAGACAGCCCAAGACTCCATGACACCTCAAGGTTCCAGAGCTCCGGCTCAGGGTTGGTGTCCGGGGGGTCTGCTGACCTCCACGTTCTCCTTCTCCCCCGAGATGTTAGGGGGCCTGAGAGAAGAGAGCTTGTAGACAGAGGTTCCCTCACACCAAGGAGAGGTTCTCGCCCAGAAACATGACACTGAACCAAGATTCCTTTCCTCTTTTTTGGTTTTTTTTTTTTTTTTTTAGGGCACTGAAGGCCCTGTGGAACTATCTGAGCCAAAAAGGAATCAACAGTGATGCCATCTGGGAAAAGATTAAGGATGTTGTCGTCAAAACCATCATTGCGTGAGTCACTGGAGACTCTAATTTGTTGTGCACTGGCCTCCGTGATATGGTGTTTTGGGCTTCCTTGGGCCTTTCCAGAGGAACCCGCTGGGAAGTCGGGATAGGGGAGGGAGTGGAGGAGTGAGAGTTAATGTGTGTAGGATGGGTTTCATTTCCCTCTTTTTTTCCCCCAATTATCTGAGAGGTCTCAGCAGAAGCTGGCTCAAGGTTGATAGGGATCTACTGCAGACGGGTGCTTCCCCTCCTGGGGCTAGTCAGTGGGCAAGGCGCTTCTGCCTGGGCCATGGGAGGAAGCCCACAATTTACTGCCGTCCCCATCACCAGGTCAGAGCCTTACGTAACCAGTTTGCTCAAGATGTATGTGCGCCGGCCCTACAGCTGCCATGAGCTCTTTGGTTTTGACATCATGCTAGATGAAAATCTGAAGCCCTGGGTCCTTGAAGTCAACATCTCTCCAAGGTGAGTGGGTATCCTCAGAGATACCCAGCAGACACCCCCCTGTCTGTAGTCTCTCCGCAGCTTCCTCTCCTGAAGTTTGGCCCCATTCCAATCCTTATTTTGCCAACTTTGGTAGAACCCTTTCCTACTTTGGACCTCAGTTACGACCTCTTACATTAAATGGATAGACTGTTCCCTGGTCATACTTTTCCTCCTTCTCCCCCCATTATCTATTGGAAGATGGTAGAGAAGAGGGGTGGAAATGATTTCTTTAACCTGACTTCCAACCTGGGTTACTCTTGGCAGTTCCTAAAAAAGGGTGGACCTTTCTTACCCATGGGGCTAGGGGGCCTTTGTAATGGAGCTATTGCATAGCACATCTGGGCTGGGCAGTGCAACAGAAAGAGCATCGGTCTGGAATCTGAGTCCCAACATTAATTGATCCTGGGACAGCAATAAAAGAACTTACATTTTTGAGTCTCTTTCTTCATCTTTAAGAAATAGTTGTGCTAGCTCCTCCTTCCTTGTAATGAAGCACTAGGTAAGTGCAAGTTGTTGCTGTAGGCATCCTGAGCCCTCCTGGATTCTGCAGGATCAGGCAAAGGCATGAGGCAGAATTAGGGCCACACTATAATTGTGGTCAAGAGAAAGTCTGGGGAAAAAATAGTTAGTTGCTTTGATTACCCTGTGTCTGCTTCCCTCCTGCAGCCTTCACTCCAACTCTCCACTAGACATCAGCATCAAGGGCCAGATGATCCGAGACCTCCTGAACCTGGCGGGCTTTGTTCTCCCCCACGCAGAGGACATCAGCTCCAGCTGTGGCAGCTCTAGCAGCTCCACCATCAGGTCGGGCCTCTGCCCCACTATAGCCCCTGGAAAGGGGCCACCACAGGCCTTGGGCTGCTGGGGGGGCCTCAGGTCACTGGGGGTCCTCCACTGAGATTTCCCCCAATCCAAGTGGGACTGGTAAGGCTTGTTTACCTTGATGTAGAGACCCTGTCCTCTTCTCTTTGCTAGTATTGGAATCATGAGCTTTACAGCTGCCTGGTTGGGAGCATGTTATGGCTCCTCACAGCTCTTCCCCCCCACCTCCCTCAGGTCCCAGCCAGGCTCCATCCCCTTCTCTCATTGGGAAGGCATCTCTTTTCAGAGCTCTTAGACCTGCCTAAACCCTTCTTGTTTTTGCTCTTAGTCTTAGTAGCTCCACAAAGGAGAAGAGTAGGCTGGCTCCAGAGTACTTCACAGCAGAGAAAATGAAGAAAGCCTATTACCTGACCCAGAAACTGCCTGATCAGGTGGGGAGCCATCCCAGGAACAAAATGGGGCCCTCTCACGCCATCTCTCTGACAGACGGGCCGGGGGCTGGGCAGAGCAGTCAATCAGCCTCCTGGAGCGTGGGCTCCGTGCCTTTGCTCCATCCAGTTGGCTGTCTGACCTTGGGCAAGTCTGTCTGGAATGCCCCATGGCCAGAAGGTCCAGAGCCGGACTCTCTGAGACCCTGCCCTATCCTTTCCTGAGGAGGCTGAGCCTGATGAAGTGGTGGTGGCTGAGGGCCTGTTCCGGAGCCCCCCCAATCCCCACCCTGCTCAGCGCTGCCTTCCCCCCACGGAAGAGGCTTAGTGCCCTCCGTCTCCCCAGTACCGGCCTCACGGGCTCCATCCTGCCAGTACTGGGTTCGGTGTGCTCTGTCCCCTCAATGCCGCTCTGGTTTTCCTCTTCCGCCCCTCTCCTCACTCCCATTGACTGAGCTCTGTCTCCCTCTCTTCTCACATGGGGCACACAAGGATTTCTATGCGTCGGTGCTGGACATCCTGACGCCAGATGACGTTCGGGTCCTCGTTGAGATGGAGGATGAGTTCTCGCGCCGGGGCCAGTTTGAGCGGGTCTTCCCCTCTCGAGTCTCTGCCCGCTATCTCCGTTTCTTTGAGCAGCCGCGTTATTTTAATATCCTGACCACGCAGTGGGAACAGAAGTATCACAGCAACAAACTTAAAGGTGCGTGTGCGCCACCTTGTTGTCTGGGGACAGGCAGGAGGCTTTGCAGAGTGACCCACCTTGTTCTCTCTTCTCCTTTTCTCCAGGGGTGGACCTGCTCCGCAGCTGGTGCTACAAAGGCTTTCACACTGGAACCATCTCTGACTCTGCTCCCATGGTGAGTGAGCTCATTCCCGGGGTGCCGAGGAGGAGCCTCCCTGCTCACCTCCAGGGTCTGTCCCAAGATTGATGTCTCTCCTCACCCTGCCAGGCTTCTCTGGGTGCCTGCCACCCGGGCACTGGCTTGGCCTTGGTCTCGCTGAGTAGGAAGGGGATCCTTGTTGTGCCCCGTGTCGGCGAAGGGCTGGGCTGTCGGGGACGTCCCTGCTCACTCTAAGCGGGGAGGCCTGCTCTTCTCTTTTGTTTGTAGTGGTCCCTGCCGAGATCACATATCGTCATGAAGGGTGACATCCTCCTCAATGCCTTCTGTAAAACAGACCTGAACAAGCTGGGGTAAAGGCTGCTGAAGGGCCGGATCCGGGCAGAACCTGGGGGAGGAGGGCATGGGACTGGGTTCAGTTCTGAGGAGTCAGAAACGTAGGAATGGGGAGAGAAGTGAGCCAGTGGCTGGGTTTGACAGAATTGGGGTCAGGGAGAAGCTCAGAGAATAGAGAAGGCTCCTCCTACTGGGACAAAACCAAGCGGTGCAAAGTGACTAGTGGCAGGCGGCGCTGCATCGGTCCCTCCAGTGCCAAGGGGTGCGAGGAGGACACTTGTGGCCGCCTGGCTCCTTGTTGGGTGTGTGCCTGCACCCGCCTGTGCTTGTGGACCAGGCTGTCCTTTCAGGCTTTGGGGGAGCAGTAAAAAGGAAGCTCCTTTCCAAAATAGATTGGAGGCTGACTCTAGGACAGGAGACTTTACTAAAATTATCAGCTGCTCTTAGTCCCAGCCATGTTTAGGGGAACAGAGCTGTTTCATGAAGGGAGAAACCCCCATCTTCATCATCTTATACTTGTCTTCTCCCTTTTCTCTTTCTCCCAGGAAAACCCCCCATTCTACAAAGGAAAATGAGGATGCCACCCACAACTCTAGCCCCTGCCCTCCAGTGTTACCTATGCTCAAATATTCAGGGCAAGCTCAGAGACTCTCTGTTTCCCCTACACCTCCAAAAGCCAACAACAACCTTGTTGCCTCTGTGAACCCATGATCAGCTTCCTTCCATTAACCCCACTCCCTCCCCAGGAGCACCAGCGATAGCTACCTCATGGGAACCGGCCTGCCGGCCAGCCTGGAATCCCACCCCTGTCCATCCTGCCCCTAGTCAGAGTATTTTTGGAAAAGGTTGAATTCCAGAAAGAGGATTTCTCTGGGGCTTAGAGGGATGGTGGGTTTAGGGAAAGCATATGGAGGGGGCTATGTTCCACTCTCCTGCTGCTTGCCCAGCTCCTGTTATCCCAGCTGAGAAGCAAACAGTGGCCATCGCAGCCTTATAAAACAGGGTTTGATTTCTACCCTCAGAGCCATGTGTGATTTGTTTCCTGATCTAACTGAACTCTTGCCTCACCCATGCTTTGGGCCAGAAAACTTGTTGTTCTCCATCTAGCCCCTGGAGAGAGATTTGATAATCCACACAAGTTTTTATGGGATGGAGCATACCAGGGCATAAGGATGGGACGTTGGGGGTCAGAAGGGAGAAGAGCAGGGAGAAGTCGGCTTGCTTGATTTTTGCCGTATGTCCCATCGTTTTTGTTTTTCTCCCTTTGTTTCTTGTGGGTCAGCACATACATGTATAACATAGGCTTCATGGTGCCCTCCTTTGAGAGAACGATAGCTGGCTTGGCAGGATCATATTGGACATTTTTTCTGCCGTTAGTGAGGTAGCATCTCCAGTAAGTCTTCATTCTTCTTGTGACCTGAGGGTAGAGCTAAGTGAGGTTAACACTGAAGTCCTTTCTTCTTTCAGTTTCTATTCTGAGGACTACTTTGTGGTGAGGTCTCTCAGCGCCTATTACTGTGGAAACGAACAGGTTTCTCTCCCTATGCGATACCCTTCTTCTCTTCTCCAGGGCTCAAATGGAAAACATAATAGGTTCCATTCTAGACCCATTGCATCAACCATCATGTGCCAGAAGCTTCTACTCGGGCCTGCCCTGGGAGGAATGACCCACTTCAGATGAACATAATATCTAAATCTTCATGCAAATGACCATTGTGGTTCTCACCTTCTCAAACTGTTTCATCCACTCCTCCTGGTCCACCCTCCTGCCCATTGTCTTACTCTGATAATCTGATTTTAAAACTGTTTCTTCTGCGGAATTGATGCCATCACTCATCACCTTCTAACTCATCTGCTGCTGAATCTGTGGAAGTCCAGAGCTTTCCATAAAGTTAAATTACTGGATAAGGGCCCTCAGATGGGAATTGTTACCCAATTTTGACCATAGATCTTGGATTCAAGATACAGCATTGGACTCTCGAGAGCCTTCCTATCCCTCACTAGAGCCACAGAATTTCTGGGTTGGAAGGGACCTTTGCAGCCCTTTTATCCAACCTGTACCTGAAAAGGGAACACCACTTGCCTTTATAAACTCAAAGGAAAATTCAGTACTTCCCTAGATAATCCACTCTATTTTTGGATAACTGTTAGCTATTTCCTTAAGTATTTTATTGAAACTTTTTTTATTGGTGTCTTTCCCTAATACTATACCCCAGTAATAGAACTCAATTTTGTAGCATAGAAGTACAGAACAAACGTACTCCACTAATGAGACTGAACAGTGTATACTCCATCCATAGATGTCTGCCATCTCTAGACCAAGAACAAAGACAGAGAATTCATCATCAGTCCTCTGGAACCAAGATCACTGATCAGTATTGTTTAAATTACTGTGGCCTTTATGCATATTTTTCCCCTTGGTTCTGCATGATGAGAATTAACAGCTAACATGTAGCTTATAAATTACATGCTTTGTCTTTTTTGAACCTCAGAATTTTGTGAGATAAGTACTACTAGTGTTATCCCTATTTTACAAATTACTGAGGCTCAGAAATTAATGATTTGCCCATGGTCACAATCTGTATCAAGGATAGAATTTTAATCCCTCTGTTTAGTCATCCAAGTCATCCTACTTTTTGGAAGCAATTCTGAATTTTTCATGTCTCCTGCTACTTACTATGAAAGAATATTCCATTGTATCTCTGTCACAAGTTTGTTCATTTTCCTGTCAGTGGGCACTCAACTTGTTTTAGTTTCTTGCTAACAGAGACCTGTTAAGACTATTTTGTTATACATGGGATCTTCCTGTCATGGATACCCTTGGGATATGTGCCGAAGAATGAGATTTAAGTGTAAACATCCTCATTTCCTTGAACCAATTTTTTTAAGGGATGGTATAATGTTTCTCATCATCTTATTGGACTTTTTCTGGATGAATCCAGATTTTTGGTGCCTTTACTAAAATGTGTTCAGAACTAAATACAGTCTTCTAGAAGTGGTCTAATTAAGGCAGAATACAGTGGAATTATCGCCTCCTTCATGTTGGACACTATCTCCCTAATTCAGCATTGGCAGCCAGGTATCACAGAAACTAGAATGCTGGGCCTGGAGTTGGAAAGACTGACTTCACTAGTTGTATGACCAGGCAAGTCATTTAACTCTTTCCCCCTCAGTTTCCTCCTCTGTGGACAGAACTGGAGAAGGAAATGGCAAACTACTCCACTATCTTTGCCAAGAAAAAGCTCAAAATCAGTCAGAGTTGGATGTTTCTCAACATAGCTTTTCTGCCTGCTGTAATGTTCTGTTAACAGTGAGCATTTGCTTTAGCCTTTTGATCTACTATGAATCCTTACTCTATCACTCTTATCATGCAGTGGATGTCATTCCTAATTTTGGGTCATCCAGAAATTTCATAACTATACCATTTATTCATTGTAAGAACATCATAGAAATGCATGGAAATTGAGGCTTAGAAAATAAATGAGGGTCACACAGCTAGTAAAAAGTCTGAAGATGTGCTATTGCCTCTAGTTTAAAATATTCCTCAGCCTGAGGTCTAAGGCTTGCTCCAGTCTACCTCCAGCCTACCTTTCTGGCTAGATATTTCACACACTTCTCTTCACATAAATGCTAATGCTGCAGTACTGTGAATTGTCCCTCAGTCTTGTCCTTCCATCTTCCACTCCACCCCACGTTCGTGGAGACAGTGCGTCCCCTATGCTGAGAATGTATTCTCTTACTGATAACTACTTCTGGACTTCTCTCAGAGTTCAGCTCAGGTGCCACCTCTTCAGTGAAATCCCTTCTGATACCCTCACCTCCTCACTATCCTCTTCATAATTTCCTAGAGTACTTTCACTCACTTCAAATTTATAAGAAGCTTTTCTCAATTTTGTATTATACTTAACTTGAATATGTCATTCCCTGTCCTCAAAAAAGTTATGAATTCCTTGAGAGCATTGACTTGCACATGGTAAGCACTTGATATATCATCCAATACATGTTGAAGGAAGAATCAAGTAAGGTGATTGCCAACTCCCTGTTAATAGGTAGTAAAGGAGTTATGGGGCTTGGGAGGAGGGACATACACAGGCTCAGGTGGAGAACCTCCCTATACTATAAAAATTGCCAGTTATATCACTTAGGGTAGTTGTTGGAAGACTCTAAAATGCATTGTAAAAGATGATCGTCTTGGGTGAAAAGGGTTGTTTTTTAATTGGTTTCATCATTGCTGCTGATTGAAGTCTAGGGCGTATTGGGAAGAGCATTTGATAATGTGTATAAAGATTTTTTATAAATCTTCAAGGGCTATTAAAGTGCCATTATGTTGTTGTCTTTACAGCTGTTAAAGACAGCTATTACTGTCTTTGCTCAGAAGTTCCAAGTTCTCTGAATTCCTCATATTCCTTAATGAGCAATATTTCATTACATCCCTGTACCACTGTTTGTTCTGCCACTTTGTTAATATCACAAAATATTAGATGGAGTCTTTCCTTATATCTTTGACCTCATTCCTCATATTCCTTATTGAGCAATAATATTTCATTACATCCCATACCACCGTTTGTTCTGCCACTTTGTTATATCATAAAATATCACAATATATTGATATAGATGGAGTCTTTGTCTTTGACCTCATTCCTCATATTTCTTATTGAGCAATAATATTTCATTACATCCCTATGCCACTGTTTGTTCGGCCACTTTGAAATATAAAGTATCTCAATATTTTGATATAGATGGAGTCTTAAGTCTTCAACCTCCATTTTGTTTATGCCCAGTAGTGGGAGTGCCGGGTCAAAGGGTCTGAACAATTGAGTAATTTTTCTCTTATAATTCCAAACTTTTCCAGAAGGGCTGAATCAATTCACGGCTTCTCCAGAAAGGCATTAATGTACTTGCTGACCTTAGCCCCTCTGACATTGACTGATTCTTCTGTCTTTGCCAGATTTTCTTTTTTAAAAAGTTATTGATATCTTTGTGTGTGTGTGTGTTTTTAAAATAACTCCATTTCCAGAGATTTAACAGAATAAGACAGGAAAAAGTATGTTAACAAAATTAAAATATTTAAAAAGTTTGACATTCTATGCAGCATTGCACATCCATGATCGCCTGCCTTTGTAAAAAAAAAAAAAAAAAAAAAAGCCAGTTTGTGAAAGTTTATAATTGAGCTAACATTGCCACTCCCCTTCGACCACAACAACCAATCTACTAATCCAAGAATTTATGGTTGAATTATGTAACACTACTGTGCCTTTTCATTTTCACCACAATATACTAACTCGGGTCACAAGCAAGGCTTTGAGGGTCAGTCCAGCTTGGAAGGCAATTTAAAAAAAAAAAAAAAAAGGTAGCAATTTGAGCACAAATCACAACAGGGATAAAGTTCTGAAGGTGTTTGGGCTAAAATTTGTGACATTTCCTCTTTGAATAAAACAAAACACAGTTTTGTCTATCTGAAATCACTATTAAAGTTATACAGATCTCTAAGGGCTATATGCAGTGGAAAAGGAGTCACTCAGGGAGATCCTTGAGATGGGAGAGGCCATCAATCCCACATTCTTTGCCTCGGGGCTGGTGAAAGAATGTAGCTGACCTCAAAGATAAGAACCCCACCTCAAGTGTCTCATTTTGGGTTTAGGAGATCAGATGAATACACACGCTTATAAAACAAATACTTGATTATCAGGAAGTGTATTTCATACATCCTGGGAAGCTACTGGAGAAGACATTTCCTTTGCCCTACCCACCCCAATAGATTAGGACTTCTACTGGACCAATAGGGTTGCTGAACTTTGCTCTTCTGGGAGAGGTCTCTCTTGGCAGTTCTCCTGCCCTCTGCTCCTATTAAGTTTAAACAGATGAGGTTCCTCTTTTCCAGTGATGGGAAAGGTTGAATGTCTAGCCCCTAGGCAGTACCTAATAGTAAAAGTTCTCATACTTGCAATCTGTGGCCTGATATTCCTCCAAGAATCTGGGCTCCCATGTTTGGTATCGACTCCCAGAAGATAATCTCTGCCTTCTTATGCCCGGGCTCTGGAGTTTACTTTAGGGATCTCTCAAAAATATGGGGCATAGAAATAGCTTTTGTCTTTTCCCACAGTTTCCACGTGAGTATTCCATGTAACTTATCAGTATTGGAAATGGGGCAGCTGGAGACAAAGGTCCTAGAGGAGGTTTTAAGGCGATATAGAAAATACACAAAGTCCCCATGATAGTTGACAAGCTTTCTTTGAAAGGGAACTAAACTTGGGAGTAGTTGTTGGGGTCACCTGTTGATGTCTCATCATAGGCAGTTTTCCCAAACTTTTTAGTAGTACCAGGTGGAAGGAACCCCCACACAATTGGTACCAGATACTTTGTGGCCTGGGGACACCTCCATTTCCCAAAGCAGATTCTAAGGAAATCTGACTCATGTGCAACTCTGTATTCTTGAATTCACATGTCACTAATACTTAAGTCAGTTAAGCATTAACTGTTGCCTATGTGCCAGCAGTAGGGATACAAAAAAGTCAAAATCAGTCCCTTCCCTCAAAGAGCTCACATTTTAATGGGAGAGAACACAAGTAACAAAGTAAAAGCTAGATAACTGCAGCAGACATGGAAGGCAATCTGAAAGGGGAAGGCATTTGTCACTAGGGTGACTAGGAAGTCCTTTAGGAGTTGGGATTTGAACTGAAACCATGACATGAAGGTGAGAAGGGGAAGCACACACAGTAGATATGCCCTGACTCCCCAGCATCTGATAGGTTGCTACTATATGACTCCAACCCAAATTAAAATCGGAGACTCAAAAGAAGACATTATGATCTGGTGAGAAAGGACAACTCCTAAGTCTCAGTAGAAGAGTGCAAACTGCAAAACAAAATTATATAGACCCTAGCCAGAAGCTCCCCACTTTTTCTCCCATTGTCTGGGGGAGTCCAGGCATATACTGTAAACTTGAAAATTATCCCAGAAACAAAATACTAATAAAGTCTTTACCCATGAAGTACTTAAATGCTTATTAAGGGGGATGGGGGTAGGGTGGAGTGGAGGAACAGGAGGGAAATATTGTTTAAAATAATTTTTTTAAAAAATTGTTTAAAATAAAAAATAGCTTTAGTTCAATTTGTTATTGCAAAGTATCAGGTCCTAATTAGAGCATAAGTAAAGGCCATATTCTTATGAGATGTCACTTAGTTTAATCTCATTCACCATTAAAGTCCATCCAGGTAGCAGAGGGTTGCTGTGACCATTCTGCGTTGGCTTTGTCCTTATATCATATGGCAGTAACATCTGGTCCCCTGGCTTCTCTGAGTGGAATGCTTCTGTCTGGTGGCCCTTCTCTCAGAAGATAGTCTTACCTTTATGGCTGGTTAGATAATCACAGGTAGTCTTTAATCTAGTTTCTGTAACCAAAATGTGGTAAGATGTTATGGATAGCTTAATCCTAGTTTTCTCAAGTTAGATCTTTCTTTGCAGCTTAGAAATTATATTTAAAGTTGCTTGCTTTGTCCAGCTACGGAACATTTATCTGCTTTTGTTTATGTATAAGACCAATTAGAAATAGCTTCAACTCTCAGGAATATGCTATATACCCTGGCATATTTCCTTCAGTTTAATTGCATTTGCTTCCTAAAATTTTATATCTTTGTCATTGTTTATTTGCCAAAGTCACATATTTGAAGGATCTTTTCCCCTCTCCAATGAATGGTATTCTAATAATAACTCTAAGAAACAAAATCTCTTACCAAGAACCTAATTGACTCACTGGTGAATGCAGAAAAGATTTATTTTACATTCTTACAAGAATGGGTACCTTGAACTGGAAACTGAGTGGATGCCCATCAGTTGGAGAATGGCTGAATAAGTACGGTTTATGAATGTTAATGGAATTTTATTGTTCTACAAGAAACGATCAGCAGGATGATTTCAGAAAGGCCTAGAGAAACCTACACGAACTGAAGCTAAATGAAGTGAGTAGAGCCAGAAGAACATTATACACAGCAACAAGATTATATGATGATCAATTCTGAAGGATGTGGCTCTTTTCAACAGTGAGGTGACTCAAGCCAATTCCAATAGACTTGTGATGGAGAGAGCCATCTACATTCAGAGGATTATGGGGACTGAATATGGATCACAACATAATATTTTTTACCTTTTTTATTGCTTGTTTGCTTTTTGTTCTTATTTTCCCTTTTTGATCTGATTTTTCTTGTGCAGCATGATAATTGTGGAAATAAGTATAGAAGAATTGCATGGGTTTTAACATATAGTGAATTATTTGCTGTTTAGGGGAGAGGGTGGAGAAAAGGGTGGGGGGTAATTTGGAAGGTTGAATATTGAGAACTAACTTTGCATATATTTTGAAAATAAAAAGCTATTAAAAACAAAAACAAACAAAAAATAATGAGTACCTAGGTCAGTAGACACATTTTAGAAACTCCAAAGGCTGCATTTATTCCTATCCTGAAGGACAAGTCCCATTCCTGATTCCCCATTAATTGGATGTTTCATGCTATGAATCTCCACCCTCATTACATAGCCAGTTCCTGCTCTTACATTCTAGAGTTTACATTCTAGAAGGGGGAAGGGTAACAAAGGAGGGTTTAGGGCAAAAAACAAAAGATTCTTTTCAAATCTCACTTTACCACCCCAGATTACAAAAGTCAGCCCCTGCCCTCAAGGAGTTTACATTCTTTTGGAAGAAAACCTCTATCTTTGACTATTCCTTGATGTCCTTTTTGGGTTACAGTTTTCTAATTTAATTTTAATTTCTCCAATTTAATTTTCATGACTGTGGAAACCAAATGCCCATCCATTTCTCATATAATTAGTACTATGTGCTATGTGACAGGCACTATGTTAAGTGCTTTACCTACTATTATTCCATTTGATCCTCACAATAACCCTTCAAGGTAGGTACCATTAGAAAAACCATTTTACAGTTGAAGAAACTGAGGCAAACAGCAGTTAAGTGACTTGCCCAGGATCATATCGTTAGCATGTGAAGCTAATTCCTGACATAGGACCAGGTCTCTATCCACTTCCCCACCTAGCCATCTCTATATGAATATGCTTATTGTGGTGTCCCATCACTACTGGAATGCTTTTCTAAATCTCTACAAGTAGAGACTTTTTTTTTTTTTGCCACAAGACTCCAAATTGTGAAATCTGTGCTTTATACACGATTTCCTAGAAGTCTACTTTTTTTTTTAAATAATGCAGATGTCTGGCATTATTATAATACTTTGGTCAGTGTTCCTGATCTGGATATTCCATATTTCTTTCCCAGAGAGATATGGATCCTTTCCTGAGAAAAGCTCTGAGGAATGTGGCACTAATGAAGTGCCACACCATATGCTATGTGAAGTGTGGAGACCTATTAGCAACTATAATTGCTTTTGGCATTTCAGTTGCTTCTTATAGGTTACTACTGATAATTTGTCTTCAGATGATGTGACTCTGAAATCAGCTTATTCTCCCTTAAAATGAAAGAATCCATCCAGCTATTATCTGCCATAATCAAATCCCAGATTGTCCTGTTGTGGCCCAGAACTCCAACCTCAGAGGCTGTATAATTAGCATCTTTAAATAACCTATGAAATCTTGATTAACATATCTTTAGACAGTTCTGGCTTCTCCTTGATCCCAACCAGGAAGAGCTACCAAATTTCTTCTTGATCCCTCCCCCTTCTCTTAGAGATGCTATTCTCCACTTTTCTGGGCTATAATTTTTTTTTATTTCTTCAAATCAAATTGCTCATTCAGAATGACTACCTTGCCTAGCTGTATTTTCTTGAGCCTATGAAGTATTTACACATAAATACAATAGCAAACCTTTGTAACCTGTAATGGATGCCTATGACATAATTTCTTTATGCTGTGAAGTATTATACTATTTTTATATGATATTCTTTCACAATCTATTGCTCTCCCAAATTTATTTCATATTAGTATTCCTGATATTGAGGTATGAGAAATGAGATGGAGAGATCCCCTGCAGGTGTCGTAGGTTCTTGTGAAAGAATTCACAATCCTAAATACAGGCAAGGTTTGTGGCCAAAAAAAAAAAAAAAAAAAAAAAAGGGTTTATTACACTGAGAAATAACTTCCTCAGTGGGACAAATTCAGAAAGGAATTAGCAAAGGTTTGGAGTTCAGCCTTTAATTATATTGGGTTTTTATGGCCCAAAGGTAGGGAAGGATCTCCAAATGAATTTGAGGGACAATGTTCAATTCAATAAAGGGTGGCGATTATGCCCCAGGCCAAGATCTCCAATTGAATTGTAGGTGGAGTTGTATGGAAGTTTCCCCTAGGAACAGGAGGGTGGGGCCCCTCCCAGAGGTCAGGAGGGGTTGAGATTTTAGGGTTTCTCTAACCCAGGTCCACCCCTCCCCCAAAGATCTAGGGGACACAGTTTACATTGTTGGTATACATTTTACCACTTCAGAGACACTATTTGCTCCACAGAACCTTAAAACTATGCAATATCCTGTCATTTTCTACAATAGGTGTAGTAATAAGCTTCCAAGTACTTTCTGAAGCTCCTATCTTACCAGGGATTTTAAAAGATTGTCAGTGCCCTGTCCACTACTCCAGCCACTCCTGATTGTTAATCCTTCCTGCTTCAGAAATGGATAATTTCCTTTCGTGAGGGATGCCAGCTATACTTATGATGCTTAGTTCAGTTACACTTCCTAGACTTCTTTGGGAATTTTTCCAGAGGAAAAAAGATAAAAAGGCTGAGGAAAAAAATATCAAAATGCCCAGTACTTGGATTCAAATTCATTGTCTCTCTAGACTTTTTCTATTTATTCCAGCTATTTGATCCTTTTAAAGGTTTGTAATGTTTCCTTTGTAGATGAAGGCCTTTCCCTTTACATTTGCTTATTGAATTTAACTTTCAGTTTTTCTATTAATAATCATCTTTTATTTTTCTCTCCTCTTGCTATTGAAAAAAGAACCAAAAAATCATGTAAGAAATATATACAATCAATCAAAATAAATATCCACATTGGCCATATTTTAAAATGTGTGTCTGATTGAGTATCTTGAGTCTATCATTTCTCTGTCAACAGGTGGATAGAGTACTTCACCATTAGTCTTCTAGTGTTGTTGGTCATTCCATTGATCAGAATTCTTAAGTCTTTCAAAGTTTGTTTTTATCATGTTATTATTGTATAAATTATTCTCTGCTTACCTCACTCTGCTTCAGTTTATATAGGTCTTCCCAGTTTTCTCTGAATTCATCCCCTTTATCACTTTTATAATGTTTTATGCATTATTTTCATATGTTCTATTACATTCATATAAATATATTTCTTAGTTTCTAGTTCTTTGTGTTAGAAATGAAAACTTAGACTCAAATTCTTGAAGTGAGTGGAAGAAGGCTTTATTACATTTCTTGCAAGAAGCAGGCGTGATACCCTTTTAGAACACACAAGCAGCTTACAGATGTGTGGGACCGCAAACCCTAACTCAAAATGACTACTCAGAGATTTCTCAAAGTGAAGAACAAGAAGCTTTATTAGAATCTCGTGAGAAGCAGACAGTCTACTCACTAGAGTCTCAGAGAGAGGAGGCTCCATTTCACAAAGGCTGAGAGATAATTTAAATGGTCAGAGAAAAAAAAAAAAACTTACAGAAACTATCCACCATCTCCTGTTAATCCTCCTAAAATCATTAGCAAACTCGACCTTTATTCCTTTATTGGTCTCTGGAATATAGGTGGGCTTTTGTGGCACTAGGGTCTTGGTCATGCGAGACTTGTTTCAAAAGAAAGAAAGAGTCTGTTCTGCTTCTCAGGTTACTAATCAATATAGAGATTTTTAAGGAAACTTGGTTTTACCTCAGGCTTTTCTCAATCAACAAATAGACATTAGTCAGTTTGTAGACTTCTCAAATATCTCCAGGCCATTAAATAGTTAGATTCTTCTCTAAGCAGTTATCCCTTAAATGTTTTTTCTTGGAAAGTCTTTGTTCTTCTTCCCAGAGCCTAAAGATTAAACCCTTGGTGCTGAGTCTTATTCTGAGAAGACCTCAGTTTCCCTATTCACCTGTGATTAAAGTGTTACAATATTTGTTACATTCCAGTCTGTTACAGTGCTCACTCAGACCAATATGGTTGACTTATTACAAATGTTTGCTCAAGCTTAGATGGTTACAATACTTTACTTAAATTATTTTAAGTTCTTTATCATGATATTTATACAAAGAATTTCATTTCCCAAACCCATCAATTTACTTCATTCATTAAAATCTTAATGGCAGGTTCAGTCTACCTTAGTTAGTGATTTTATGAGAAACCACACAATCCCTCACAAAAGACATTATTCTGAGAAGTTCTCAGTTTCCCATTTTGCTCATAGAGGCTAGAATGAACAGTTATTTTCTGTTATCGAACCCTAACTCCTCATCCCCTTCTCAGGGTTTCTATTAGAGAAGACCCTTCCAATATCTAATATTTCATTATATTTCTACATACACTCCTCAGTATGTTTCCATGTTCCTCCCTCCCCTTGCCACATCATCATCTGTTTAAAAATGATAGATGTCTCCTTTTTAAGGGAGAAGTTAATATACATGAGGCTTATTAAGCATATTAAATTAAAATTTTAAATTGTTCCGGGCATAAACCCAGATTATTTGCACTCAACCTGTGGTTACTTCTGTTGACTTAAGATGTTCTTTAGTTCCTTTCAGCCAGGATATACTGCCCCTAAAGCATACACCACATTTTTTTCTACCATGACATTGTAGGATGAGACTGTGAAACTTAAACTTTTCAACTGTAGAAACAAAACTTAACAATTTTACTTCTCACATTTGTCATTACCAAAAGAGCTGCTATAAATATTGTTGTACAGATGGAGCCTTTTTCTTTCTTTGATATCTTTGACATATAGATCTAGCAGTGGTATAGTATTGGGTCAAAGGACATAAGAATCTAGTAACCTTTTGGTCAATCGGTCTCTAGAATGACTGGACTAATTAAAAATTCTAACAGTGCATTAATGTGCCTGTTTTCTCATAGCCTTTACAACATCAATCATTTTCTGTTTTTGTCAATTTGGCCTTTCTAAGGGGCTTGTTATGAAACTTCTGATTTATTTTAATATGTATTTCTCTATTAATGAGATAAAGCTTTTTTTTTTTTTTTTTTCACATCTTGATAACTATATGGTAAAGTGGATAGTGTGCTGGGTCTAGAGCCAGGAAGACTTATCTTCCCAAATTCAAATCTGATTGCAGACACTTATACTAGCTGTGTGACCCTGGGCAAGACACTTAATTCTGTTCACCTCAGTTTCTTCATCTATAAAACAAACAGGAGAAGGAAATGGCAAATCACTCCACTATGTTTGCCAAGAAAACTCCTAATGGTCATGAAGAGTTGGACATGATTAAAAATGACTAAACCACAATTGGTAACTTGAATTTCTTTCTTTGAAAACTACCTCTTCAAATATTTGGACCATTTATCTATTGAAAAACAACTTATTCTTATAAATGTAAATCAGTTCCTCATTTTTTAGATACGAGACCCTTAAATATTCTTTCCTAGTTATGGGTTTCCATCCAATTTTCGCTATGTTCAACCAATAATCTCCTTTTAAAAATTTGTTTCAATGAACAAAAATCATTCTTTCCCTCCCACCTATCCCTTCCCATTGAAAAAGAAGGAAAATAAAAACTCTTGAAGAAATATGCAAAGTCTAATAAAACAAATTTCTGTATTATCCATATCCACAAATAAATAAATAAAGTGTGTGTGTGTGTGTGTGTGTGTGTGTGTGTGTGTGTATACAATCTATCATCTCTCTATCTGGAGTTGGGAGAACAGGTAGCATGTTTCATTGTGAGTCTGCTAGTCATTGCATTAATGATGAGAGATGAGTGTGCTTTGGATCTGATATAATCTACTTCTGCTCACCCTGCCTTTCTTCTCTTTTCTGAAACCAAAGGTTGTTATCCTTCCTTCCTTTGTTTTCTTCAAAACTTTCTTTATAACTTGCTCATTATAATTAGTTGTTTGTTTTCCTTAGACTATTTCCTTCCTTAAACTATCCTTACTTTTATTTCCACCCCTTTCCTTTCCTATTTTCTCATCTCTTTTCTTATTGAATGAAACATATTTTTGTACCCAACATTGTTTGTGTACACATATGAGTAAGTGTATAGATGATGTGGTTTGAGGACCAAAATGATATAGTTGATGTAGACACCAGATGATGGTAGTCACCAAAAGTTGGGGTCGGTCATGTGAAAATTTCACATTGGCCATTCTCTTTGGCAAAAGGTAGATTTATTTTGAGAAGAGGTTACAGACAAAATGAAGCAATACAGCAGACCCCAGGAATAGTAAATATGAAATAGATTTGGGAGAGCATATGAAAGACAAGTTCCTTAGTGGAACTCACAATTAGCCAGTGGAAAGGAAGCACCTCATGAGGTTGGGGCATGCCATTAGCTAGCAGGCTAAATCCTGAAAAGGACTTAGCACCCTAAAAGAGTTAGTTAGTTGTAAGGAGGAAAAGTGGGATTGAGAACACAGTGGAGTTAGAAGAGACACTGATGGAGTATAACTTCTAGGGGAAACAGCAGTAAGGAGTTCCCCACCCCTCCCCCCAACCTTAGATTGCTTCTGCTCTAACAGTCTTCTGATTTTAGAATCAGTGATCTCAAGGCCCTCCTGATCTTAGGCTGCTATTGTTTTAATACTCTGTCCATCAACAATTGTAAAAGTCTTCTGGCTAGGAATATAATAATATTTCTTCCCTTAGACTTTAGGGAAGATATATTAGTGATCCTGAGACCCTTTGATCTTAGAGTGCTGTTGTTCTGACAATCTGTCTGTCAAGGATTCTAAAATCATCTGGCTTTAAAAGAGTTCTACAAACATTAGTGACTGACAGATAATCTGTTGGTCAGTGATAACCAAGGTCCTGAGACAATAGTGACTAGACAACTCCTCAAATCTATCTTAAAGTCATAAAATTAGCAAATAAGTAACATGAAGCTTTGATCTCTAGAGGTCCTATAAATCTATCTCCTTTCTCTCCATTCTTTGCTAAATTCTTTTGGAATTTAGCCCACTTCAACTGGTGTTACAATTACAATAAACTTTGTCCCTTGACTTGGAGATGGTTTGAGCCTACAAATTCTTTTGAGACACTTTGTGACATTGGTCTCAAACCCCAACTTTCTGGGGTCTCTTTCTGAACCTCAACATTTGGTGGCCTGTACAGGGAGAATCTGGCCTCCTCTGGCTTGATTTCCTCCTTGTCAAGATAAATCCCTAATTTTTTTCTCCTTTGATCCTATAGCTGGGACACTCTAAGCCACTCTAAGCTTGTCTGGGTCATCATGAGCTCCACACTCAGCAAACAAATTTTCTTTTACTGAGGATGCCCAGACTTGAAAATTCTTGTAATTTTGGGGAAAGTTCCTTTCCACATTCTCTGGAATGCCAGAGGAGTCGAGGCACTATAGGATGGCTTTTGGCAAAGATGGGACAGTCTTCTTTCAGGTTATTTTTCTCTGTGTCTGCATCTCTGTGCAGAATGTCTGTATCATATTTGTTCTGTGAGCTAGATTCTGTTACCTGGAAAGATTTAAAATGCAGCCAGCCACAAAACAACTGTGTTGTAATTGAATACTGTGAAGGTATCTTAACATCCTTGACTCCCACCTTAAAAAAGGAAAAAGTCTAACTGTTTCCTGTGGACCTCAGCTCTGGCCAAGCTGGGGGCTACAGAAATAAAGTTAGCTAATTAAAATTAAAATGACATCTTAGCAGATTCTCAAAGTTTTGAGAACAACAATTAAGACATTTGGCAATTAATCATTTTAAGACTGCAAAAAAAAAATTGAAACATTGAGGATAATTCCAAGAATTTACCTCATTCTGAAAGAAAAGAAAAATAACAAAACAAACTAGGTAAGTAGCAACTTTTTGACTCCTTGACTCCTTCTTTGATTTGTATATTGTCCGAAGTCCCTTTGGGACTCTAATCCTTTGGGAAAGCATCCAAGAAGGTATTAAGGACCCTCTCTACTCTACTCCTCAGAGTCCTGAGTTTATCAGGACTCTGATTGTTGTTGTTGGAAATTGTGTGGAGATTGCTAATAAGATCAATATAGTCCAAGTCCCTCTATTTGCTAATTTCTCTCATCTCAGATCAGATTAAGAAAAGAGAATGTTAAAGTACTGTGGGGAAACTCAAATTCTGCCTCACCTGTAGAAATAGGGGAATCAGCAATAGCTATGGGGACTCCACACAACCTTGCTCAAATATCTCCCCAACCCAGCTTGGGGGAATTAGGTTGGAGAGAGGGTCAAGCTCCATGGTCAGCATTCCCTGAGCCCAGTACCTGAAACTACCATCAAAGGAAGATCCTGTCACTAGTCACTCAACATTCAGTAGGTTCTGTCCAGTAACTGCCTGGAAGAATCTAGGTGCTCCTGGCATGGCATTGTGAGGTGAGAAAGCCAGTTAGTCTCTGCATTTGGTAAACCCTCCATTTTCTGTTTCAGTTGTGGGTATGTATTAGCTATGTAATTTATGGCAAATTATTTTATCTCTGCCCAGTTTTCTGATTTGTAAAGATAAATAGTAATGTTGTGAAGACCACATGATTGCAAAAGTGTTTAGCATAAAACAAATGGTACGTGAATGTTAACTGCTTTATTGGATATAATTGCTTCATATTTTATAATTTTATGGTTTTTTTTTAAGATATGATCAACATACAATGTCAACATTGAGATGAATGATATGTGGGTGGGCGTGTGTGTGTGTGTGTGTGTGTGTGTGTGTGTGTGTGTGTGTGTAAAGTAATTTGGAGGCAAATTCGACTAAATTAAGACCTCTCCAAGACTAGGAGGATAGTGCATAGAGGAAGGAGAGCCTCTTTCTCTTTCTTCCCTCTTCTCTCTTTTCCTGACTACATCAGGGATACATAGACAAAGGGATGAGAGGGAGAGAAAGAAAATACACTCAATTAAGTGAAATTTGTTATTTGAGATATCATAGTAAAAGCAATTTTAAAGAAGCTCTAATTAAAGCCCACTAAAAGAATATGTAAATTGTAATCTATTTGCACTGATAGTGTTAACAGAAGATTTAAGAGTTTGGGAACTTTAGGAAAACAGAAAGTAGCTTGCTATTACTTTAAAGACTCTGGCAACAAATAGGCTACTTTTGAGTTTTCTTGAGTCATACTTCTAAGGTCCCTGTCAGTAAAAATTGACACTTCATCCCTTTCCTGACTCACGAAAGAGAAATGTTTGTACAAATTGGAAAATAACTAAATGGCAATTCAATGTATCTAGAACATTTATTTTATTTTATTTTATTTTATTTTATTTATAATTTTATTATATAATTTTATCTGTCTTTTTGACAGAACCCATGCCAGGGTAATTTTTTTTACAAGATTATCCCTTGCACTCGCTTCTGTTCCGATTTTTCCCCTCCCTCCTTCCACCCCCTCCCCCAGATGACAAGCAGTCCTTTACATATTAAATAGGTTACAGTATATCCTAGATACATAATATGTGTGCAGAACCAAACAGTTTTCTTGTTGCACAGGGAGAATTGGATTCAGAAGGTATAAATAACCCGGGAAGAAAAACAAAAATGCAAGCAGTTTATATTCATTTCCCAGTGTTCTTTCTTTGGGTGTAGCTGCTTCTGTCCATCCTTGATCAATTGAAACTGAATTAGCTCTCTTTATTGAAGAGATCCACTTCCATCAGAATACATCCTCAAACAGTATCATTGTTGAGGTATATAATGATCTCCTGGTTCTGCTCATTTCACTCAGCATCAGTTCATGTAAGTCTCTCCGAGCCTCTCTGTATTCGTCCTGCTGCTCATTTCTTACAGAGTTGTTACCTTTACTAATTGGGTAAAAGCCTTCCCTTGTAAGACTGAAAAGGCTTAAAGGTTTTTGCTAAAGGAGATCAAATTCATTTAAGATTAATTTTTTATCTCCATTCTGCCTATCATTCTCTCCACCCAATGCTTGATGCCTTTTGAACATTATGGTGCTTGCATCCTAGGTCACCTGAGCACTCCTTTCACTGGGTATCTATTCTACCCATTACCCCTACTCCTTTGAGGAGACAAAAGCAGGGATTTGGAGGAAATGTTCTTTGGTATTTATCCTAGGAAGAGCTGTCTGGATGTGAGACATTCATGATAGCTTTATCTATGGCCCCCCTCTCCCCCAGTCTTCCTCGGGTGGAGTCCCCGCTTACTGTTCCTAGTAATCTCCATACTAATTCCAATTTTAATTATTCTTTTTGTTGTTGTTGTTCATATTTGGCATTTTTAACTTATTGTGAGATTTGTTCCCTCCAGACTCCAAGCTATGAACTTCCAACTACTTCTTCAACCTGAATATCATTGACTAACTGATTCTAACACTCAGCACCCCTCTGAATGTTGCTGCCACTGTCTTTAAGTTGTATAGCTCCCCTACTTAGTCTGGACCCCACTAGGCAGGGACAGCTCTATACCCCTTATCAGCATGAAGCTGCTCCAAAAGATGAGATCTCCTTTTGTCCCAAATGAATTTGGGTTCAAGTTGCTTGAAAGGGGAAAAATGATGGAATATAGTTTCTAGGAGAAACAGAAGTGAGGGGTTCCCCCAACCTTAGAGTGCTTCTATTCCAATAAACTGTCAATAACTCTAAAGTCTTCTGACTTTAGAATCAGTGATCCCAAGGTCCCTCTGACCTTAGAGTGCTATTATTCTAACAATCTGTCTGTCAATGATTGTAAAAGTCTTCTGGCTTAGGAATAGAATAATATTTCTTCCCTTAAACTTTAAGGAAGATATATTAGTGATCCTGAGATCCTCTGACCAAATCTATCTTTCAAGGATTCTAAAGTCTTCTGACTTAGAACAGTGCTACAAATATTACTGACTGACATACAGATAATCTGTCAGTGAGAACCAAGTTCCTGAGACAATAGTGAATAGACCACCCCTCAAACCTATCTGAAAAACATAAAATTAGCAAATAAGTAACATGAAGCTCTGATCTAACTCTGTCCTATAAATCCATCTCCTTTGTCCCAGTTCCTTGCTAAATTCTTCTGGAATTTGACCCACTTCAATTATCATTACAATTACAATAAACTTTGCCCCTTGACTTGGAGATGGGTTTAAGCTTGCAAATTCTTTTGAGACACCTCGTGATATGATCTTGACTCCAATCTTTTGGGGTCTCTTTCAGAACCTCAAGAATACTATGTGGCATGGGGAGGGGCAAGGAGAAAGACTTCACAGAGGTGTCTGCTATGGCAGACTGACCCAAAGGAGGGCAGTAGCTATGGGATGGCCCATACATAGATTTTATAGGTAAAATTTAATCTTGGGGTCATGACTGGGATTTTTGATAGGACATGGCAAAGTGAGACTGCTGGAGACTCCTATAGAGGGTGGGTCTCAGGAGTTTGACATAATTTGGATTTCAGACTGGACTACCTCCCCAGAGGGTGTGGGATCATGGAGCTAAACTGATTTCTATCAGTGCCTTCTTCCTGCTTGCCACATGGATCAATTCTTTAGTTTCTCCCTGTCCAACACACTATTCAGGACCTCATCATATTTTGGGGGGGGGGAGGCATGGGTGTGCACACTTGTGTCTTTTTCTCCTTTATGGAATAATCTGTGATTTTCTTCAATTGATATTGTACTTATGTTGTTTATATGTAGTTTTGCTTTTCTTTATATTCCCAGTACTTAGCACAGTGTCTGGCACATAGAAAACACTCAATAAATACTGGTGACTTTAGTTGTTAACTTAATTTGATTTTTAAAATTAAGTTTTATTTTATTTTCAAAGATCATTTTTTTCTCCCTTCCACTTCCCTCTCTGCCCTCTATTGAGAAAGCAAGAAAAACTAAACCTTTGCTATAGTCATGTAGAGTTAAGCAGAACAAATGTTTGCATTGGCTGTGTCCAAAAAAATGTCTCAGTTTGTGCTATGCATCCATCATCTTTCCACCAGCAGGTGGGCAGCATGTTTCATCAAGAGTTCCCAGGAATTGTGTTTGGTCTTGTGTTGATTAGAATTCCTAAGTTTAATTTTTTGTTTTATCCAACCAACGCCCCATTTTTCACCCTGCTAACCCAAGCTCCCCATTGAGAACACACAAAAAAGAAAGCCTATTATAAATATGTATAGTCAATCAAAACAAATTTCTACATTGGCCATGGAACAAAATAATATTTATCTCCTCCTGAGTCCTTCACCTCTCTATCAGAGAGTAGGTAGAAGATTTCATCATTAGCCCATAGGATTATACTTGATCATTGTGCTGTTAAATTAAGTAAAACAGTATTTCATCACATCCATGTACTAAACTTGTTCATCCACTCCCCAATTTATGGATATTCCCTTGTATGCCCCTTTTTTGCCACTTAAAAAACTATAAATATTTTTGTACATCTTTAAAATTTGTTTTATTTAGAATCAATTCCTCCCTTACTCTATCCTGCTAATGCTCCCTCCCTTTTTTTTAAACTGTTGAGTGAAATATATTTCTGTACGTGTGTACACCTTTCTTCTTGTATAGCTTTCTATTTGTGCTCTGTGAGAAATAGATTTATTTGATTTCCAAAAATTAAATTGGAGAAATGAAACTTAAATTAAATTGAAATCCATAGGGTGATTGGGGGGTGGAGATTATTCTCCCAAAGAATGTAAAAATGTAAGCACCTTAGGGGCAGGACTGGGTTTTATAATCAGGACTGTTGGCCCAAGATTTGAAAAGAATCTTTTGTTCTTCGCCCCTGGCTCTCCAATGCTAACTTTCTCTTCTAGAATGGAAGCTCTTTGAGGGCAGGCACTGGATTGAGAGATCAACACCCTACTCTATTAAGCATTTGATAGTCTTAGACTGTCTTACTTCATTTAAATTTTTTTTTTAGTTAAAACTTTTTATTTACAAAACATATGCATGGGTAATTTTTCCACACTGACCCTTGCAAAGCCTTCTGTTCCAAATTATCCCCTCCTTCCCCCCATCACCTCCCCTAGATGGCAGGTAGGCCAGTACATGTTAAATATGTTAAAGTATATGTTAAATCCAATGTATGTATACATATTTATACAATTATCTTGATGCACAAGAAAAATCGGATCAAGAAGGGAAAAAATGGGAAAGAAAACAAAATGTAAGCAGTTAATAACAGAGAGAGTGAGAATGCTATGTTGTGTTCCACATTCTGTTCCCACGGTTCTCTCTCTGGGTGTAAATTGCTCTCTTTGTCACTGCACAATTGGAACTGGTTTGGATCATCTCATTGTTGAAGAGAGCTACTTCCATCAGAATACATCCTCATACAATATTGTTGTTGAAGTGTATAATGATCTCCTGGTCCTGCTCATTTCACTCAGCATCAGTTCATGTAAGTCTCTCCAGGCCTTTCTGAAATCATACTGTTGGTCATTTTTTTACAGAACAATAATATTCCATAACATTCATATACCACAATTTATTCAGCCATTCTCCAATTGATGGGCATCCACTCAGTTTTCCAGTTTCTTGCCACTACAAAGGGCTGCCACAAACATTTTTGCACATGTGGGTCCCTTTCCCTCCAGTAGAAACACTGCTACCTCATTTTTTAGAAACTGCACTTTAGAAACCTAGCCAATGGGGAAAGAAGCCAGGGGATTGGGGAGGGGAGCTCGTGTTGGGGAAAAAAAGGGAATGCCGTTTGCCTGGATGTGTGTCTCTCTTAAGCCACACTTTGTGTGTCAGAGACTGCGTGCACCCTTCCCATGAGAAAGAAATAAAGTTTTTCCTACACTTATACTCGGACTTCTGATTGTTTTAGTGGACAGTGTCCCTTACCCAAATTAAAATCAGAGACTCACAAGATAAAAACACACACACACACACACACACAAAAGATTTATTACAATATGGAAGTAGCTCAGGGCTTCCATGACAACCCCCTATATTTGGACAGGCACTGGCTATTCAGTATGTAGGTGATGTCTTGATCTAAAGCCCAGCCCAAGAGGCTTCTCTGGCTGCAGCCATACAAACCCCTAACTTCCAAATCACCTTCCCCCTGCAGGGCTACGGAGTTTCTTTGTCTAAAGCCCCACAGTAACTATCTGTTGAATATTAGGGCCATGAATTAACTCCCACCTCCTTTTTGCTCACAGTGGAGAGGAATCTTATCACTCCCTGAACCTTCCTCAAAGAAATAGCTGCATATTCAAGACCCTGATACAATTCTCCTCCAATGAGGATTTTAAGACCCTGAAAGCTAAACCAGTCTCTGCCCAGGCCTTAGCCCTACCTAAAGCCTTTCACTTTGTATATTGAAGGAAGGCAGAGCCAGGTCCTAGGGGTCTTAACTCAGTCCTTGGGACTCTATCCTAGACCCTCGCTTACTTCTCAAAGAAACTTGGTGTCTTTGGGGTGATTTGGCTCAGTGGCTGCCATAGCTCTTACTTTAGGCCAACTATTGGAGGTTCTAGCCTCCCACCAATGGCATTTTTGTCCTCACTGAGATTTAGAATTGGGGAAAGGAATGAGAATGAACATCTATACTGATTTCAAATATGCCTTTCATGTTTTTTATGCTCATGGGGCTATATGGAAAGAAAGGGGACTTTTGACAACAAACATAAATAAATAATCCCTGCCCCCCAATTAAATATGAAGGGGAAATTCTACAATTATGGCAAGCTGTCCATGGAGTTAGAGAGGTTTCTGTTATGTTTTGTAAAGGACACCAGAAGGGGGATTCACTTGGGGCCTAGGGGAATGGGTTTGCAGATTCAGCCACCCTTACTGCTGCCTATTGGTCCCTGACCATACACCTTTAATTTCCTTGCCCCCCAACTCCTATACTCTTTCATAGCTCCCAGAAACAAGAAATCAGGTACATCTTTTCTCCTTTTAGGTGGTTTCAAACACCCTCAGACCAACTTCTAAGAGACGAGCCAATGGAACCTTCTCTTTGGCCTATACCAAGCTACTCACTTGGAGAAGAAATGCTCTCCAGTCCTTTGTGAAACCTATTTTTTCTTCTTCACAAGCTAGGAGAAACAATTAAACAGATCTGTCAGATCAGCCCAGTTTGTGCCCAAGTAAATTCTGAAAGAGCTGTTAAACATCCCATCCTGTAGCCTATTTGGAGGAGGGTTTACATACATGGAAGGACTGGTAGGTGGATTTTATACATTTCCCACCCCTTCCCCCCAGGGGCTTCAGGATGCTTTTGGGTTTTGTTGTTACCTTTTTTTTTTTTTTAAATTATTATTTTTTTTATTTTGAAAAATTTTTTTTTACAACATTATCCCTTGCATTCACTTCTGTCTGACTTTTTCCCTCCCTCCCTCCACCCCCTCCCCTAGATGGCAAGCAGTCCTTTACATGTTAAATATGTCACAGTATATCCTAGATACAATATATGTGTGCAGAACCGAACAGTTCTCTTGTTCAGGAAGAATTGGATTCAGAAGGTAAAAATAACCCGGGAAAAAAAACAAAAATGTAAGCAGTTTACATTCATTTCCCAGTGTCCTTTCTTTGGGTGTAGCTGCTTCTGTCCATCATTGATCGATTGAAATGGAGTTAGATCTCTTTATCAAAAAAATCCACTTCCATCAGAACACATCCTCATACAGTATCATTGTTGAAGTATATCATGATCTCTGAAGTATATAATGTTCTGCTCATTTCACTCAGCATCAGTTCATGTAAGTCTCTCCGAGCCTCTCTGTATTCATCCTGCTGCTCATTTCTTACAGAGTTGTTACCTTTACTAATTGGGTAAAAGCCTTCCCTTGTAAGACTGAAAAGGCTTAAAGGTTTTTGCTAAAGGAGATCAAATTCATTTAAGATTAATTTTTTATCTCCATTCTGCCTATCATTCTCTCCACCCAATGCTTGATGCCTTTTGAACATTATGGTGCTTGCATCCTAGGTCACCTGAGCACTCCTTTCACTGGGTATCTATTCTACCCATTACCCCTACTCCTTTGAGGAGACAAAAGCAGGGATTTGGAGGAAATGTTCTTTGGTATTTATCCTAGGAAGAGCTGTCTGGATGTGAGACATTCATGATAGCTTTATCTATGGCCCCCCTCTCCCCCAGTCTTCCTCGGGTGGAGTCCCCGCTTACTGTTCCTAGTAATCTCCATACTAATTCCAATTTTAATTATTCTTTTTATTGTTGTTGTTCATATTTGGCATTTTTAACTTATTGTGAGATTTGTTCCCTCCAGACTCCAAGCTATGAACTTCCAACTACTTCTTCAACCTGAATATCATTGACTAACTGATTCTAACACTCAGCACCCCTCTGAATGTTGCTGCCACTGTCTTTAAGTTGTATAGCTCCCCTACTTAGTCTGGACCCCACTAGGCAGGGACAGCTCTATACCCCTTATCAGCATGAAGCTGCTCCAAAAGATGAGATCTCCTTTTGTCCCAAATGAATTTGGGTTCAAGTTGCTTGAAAGGGGAAAAATGATGGAATATAGCTTCTAGGGGAAACAGAAGTGAGGGGTTCCCCCAACCTTAGAGTGCTTCTATTCCAACAAACTGTCAATAACTCTAAAGTCTTCTGACTTTAGAATCAGTGATCCCAAGGTCCCTCTGACCTTAGAGTGCTATTATTCTAACAATCTGTTTGTCAATGATTGTAAAAGTCTTCTGGCTTAGAAATAGAATAATATTTCTTCCCTTAAACTTTAAGGAAGATATATTAGTGATCCTGAGATCCTCTGACCAAATCTATCTGTCAAGGATTCTAAAGTCTTCTGACTTAGAACAGTGCTACAAATATTACTGACTGACATACAGATAATCTGTCAGTGAGAACCAAGTTCCTGAGACAATAGTGAATAGACCACCCCTCAAACCTATCTGAAAAACATAAAATTAGCAAATAAGTAACATGAAGCTCTGATCTAACTCTGTCCTATAAATCCATCTCCTTTTGTCCCAGTTCCTTGCTAAATTCTTCTGGAATTTGACCCACTTCAATTATCATTACAATTACAATAAACTTTGCCCCTTGACTTGGAGATGGGTTTAAGCTTGCAAATTCTTTTGAGACACCTCGTGATATGATCTTGACTCCAATCTTTTGGGGTCTCTTTCAGAACCTCAAGAATACTATGTGGCATGGGGAGGGGCAAGGAGAAAGACTTCACAGAGGTGTCTGCTATGGCAGACTGACCCAAAGGAGGGCAGTAGCTATGGGATGGCCCATACATAGATTTTATAGGTAAAATTTAATCTTGGGGTCATGACTGGGATTTTTGATAGGACATGGCAAAGTGAGACTGCTGGAGACTCCTATAGAGGGTGGGTCTCAGGAGTTTGACATAATTTGGATTTCAGACTGGACTACCTCCCCAGAGGGTGTGGGATCATGGAGCTAAACTGATTTCTATCAGTGCCTTCTTCCTGCTTGCCACATGGATCAATTCTTTAGTTTCTCCCTGTCCAACACACTATTCAGGACCTCATCATATTTTTTGGGGGGGGAGGCATGGGTGTGCACACTTGTGTCTTTTTCTCCTTTATGGAATAATCTGTGATTTTCTTCAATTGATATTGTACTTATGTTGTTTATATGTAGTTTTGCTTTTCTTTATATTCCCAGTACTTAGCACAGTGTCTGGCACATAGAAAACACTCAATAAATACTGGTGACTTTAGTTGTTAACTTAATTTGATTTTTAAAATTAAGTTTTATTTTATTTTCAAAGATCATTTTTTTCTCCCTTCCACTTCCCTCTCTGCCCTCTATTGAGAAAGCAAGAAAAACTAAACCTTTGCTATAGTCATGTAGAGTTAAGCAGAACAAATGTTTGCATTGGCTGTGTCCAAAAAAATGTCTCAGTTTGTGCTATGCATCCATCATCTTTCCACCAGCAGGTGGGCAGCATGTTTCATCAAGAGTTCCCAGGAATTGTGTTTGGTCTTGTGTTGATTAGAATTCCTAAGTTTAATTTTTTGTTTTATCCAACCAACGCCCAATTTTTCACCCTGCTAACCCAAGCTCCCCATTGAGAACACACAAAAAAGAAAGCCTATTATAAATATGTATAGTCAATCAAAACAAATTTCTACATTGGCCATGGAACAAAATAATATTTATCTCCTCCTGAGTCCTTCACCTCTCTATCAGAGAGTAGGTAGAAGATTTCATCATTAGCCCATAGGATTATACTTGATCATTGTGCTGTTAAATTAAGTAAAACAGTATTTCATCACATCCATGTACTAAACTTGTTCATCCACTCCCCAATTTATGGATATTCCCTTGTATGCCCCTTTTTTGCCACTTAAAAAACTATAAATATTTTTGTACATCTTTAAAATTTGTTTTATTTAGAATCAATTCCTCCCTTACTCTATCCTGCTAATGCTCCCTCCCTTTTTTTTAAACTGTTGAGTGAAATATATTTCTGTACGTGTGTACACCTTTCTTCTTGTATAGCTTTCTATTTGTGCTCTGTGAGAAATAGATTTATTTGATTTCCAAAAATTAAATTGGAGAAATGAAACTTAAATTAAATTGAAATCCATAGGGTGATTGGGGGGTGGAGATTATTCTCCCAAAGAATGTAAGAATGTAAGCACCTTAGGGGCAGGACTGGGTTTTATAATCAGGACTGTTGGCCCAAGATTTGAAAAGAATCTTTTGTTCTTCGCCCCTGGCTCTCCAATGCTAACTTTCTCTTCTAGAATGGAAGCTCTTTGAGGGCAGGCACTGGATTGAGAGATCAACACCCTACTCTATTAAGCATTTGATAGTCTTAGACTGTCTTACTTCATTTAAATTTTTTTTTTAGTTAAAACTTTTTATTTACAAAACATATGCATGGGTAATTTTTCCACACTGACCCTTGCAAAGCCTTCTGTTCCAAATTATCCCCTCCTTCCCCCCATCACCTCCCCTAGATGGCAGGTAGGCCAGTACATGTTAAATATGTTAAAGTATATGTTAAATCCAATGTATGTATACATATTTATACAATTATCTTGATGCACAAGAAAAATCGGATCAAGAAGGGAAAAAATGGGAAAGAAAACAAAATGTAAGCAGTTAATAACAGAGAGAGTGAGAATGCTATGTTGTGTTCCACATTCTGTTCCCACGGTTCTCTCTCTGGGTGTAAATTGCTCTCTTTGTCACTACACAATTGGAACTGGTTTGGATCATCTCATTGTTGAAGAGAGCTACTTCCATCAGAATACATCCTCATACAATATTGTTGTTGAAGTGTATAATGATCTCCTGGTCGTGCTCATTTCACTCAGCATCAGTTCATGTAAGTCTCTCCAGGCCTTTCTGAAATCATACTGTTGGTCATTTTTTACAGAACAATAATATTCCATAACATTCATATACCACAATTTATTCAGCCATTCTCCAATTGATGGGCATCCACTCAGTTTCCAGTTTCTTGCCACTACAAAGGGCTGCCACAAACATTTTTGCACATGTGGGTCCCTTTCCCTCCCAGTAGAAACACTGCTACCTCATTTTTTAGAAACTGCACTTTAGAAACCCTAGCCAATGGGGAAAGAAGCCAGGGGATTGGGGAGGGGAGCTCGTGTTGGGGAATAAAAAAGGGAATGCCGTTTGCCTGGATGTGTGTCTCTCTTAAGCCCCACTTTGTGTGTCAGAGACTGCGTGCACCCTTTCCCATGAGAAAGAAATAAAGTTTTTCCTACACTTATACTCGGACTTCTGATTGTTTTAGTGGACAGTGTCCCTTACCCAAATAAAAATCAGAGACTCACAAGATAAAACACACACACACACACACACACACACACACACACACACACACACACAAAAGATTTATTACAATCTGGCAAGAAAGGACAACTAGACAAGGTGTCAGTAGAAGAGTGCAAAGTGCAAATTGTAAAACATAAGATTAAACAGACCCAAAACACAGACACCCTTCCCCTACTTCTCCCATTGTCTGGGGGAGTCCAAGCTTACATTCTAAATTTGGAAATCTATCCCAGAAACAAAAGAATATTAGTAAATAACAAACCCTTAATTTAAATTTCCCTAGTGAACTGCTATACAAGCAGATGTTCTTGGATGAGAGAATTGTTACCTGAATTCCCCAAGTCATTACTGCTTTTAAAAGAAATACTTAAGTGCTAATTAAGAGGCATGGGGAAACAGGAGGGAAAAGATTCTCCAAGACAATCCAACTCCTGAAGTTTTTTTAGCTATAACTCAACTTGTTATTGCAAAGTCTAAAATCAAAAATAGGACAGAATTCAAGGCCACAATCCCATGAGAGATCTTCACTCAGTTTATTCCTTTCAGGCATTACTCTCCCACACACACACACACCCAAATTATGTGAAATAATTTTCCTATTCTTCCTCTCATGCATTCTTTTTCTTTCTTTTTTAAAGATCATCAAAACATTAAAAAAAAAAACCCTCAAATCCCACTTTCAGGACTTCTTAATAATTAGATTCTCTCCTGTAACTCTTGATGATAATAGGTTTTTGAGGAGACACATATATCATTTCTCTATGTGAGAACATTAAGAATTTATCTTTTGTTCCTTGATTGTCCATTCATATTTATCTTTTTCAGTTTCACTTGATTCTTGTGTTAGTATTTCAGAATTTTTATTCAGTTCTGTTCTTTTCCCCAGGGATATTTGTAAGTCCTCTGTTTTATTAGAGATGCATTTCCCCTCCTATAGGATTGTTGAGGAGAAAGACACCCCAACAAAATTAGGGTCACCCCTCGTGCATGTGGTGGGTTTGGAGATAGAAAGAATTCACTCAGTCTCCAAGTTAAGGGGCAAAGTTTTATTATGCTGCTTGACAATGGGCTAAAATTCCAAGGGAATCTAGCAAAGAGTCAGAATCAAGAAGATAACTTGATGGTTTATAGGAAGAAGATAAATATAGTTTAAAGATACAATTGCTGAGTGGTAGGCATGGGATAGTTTCCATTGTGGAGTTCTTCAGTTTACTGAGCAACAGATTGACCAGCATGGTTTGTGGCACTCCAAGTTCAGGTAGCCTTAAGCTTTGTAGGGAATTGCTACTTTCACACCTTTTCATTTCTCCCCTCAAGGAGGAGGAATTGAATTTGAAATGAATTGAATTGAAACCCAAATTCTTTTGGGGCAAAAGGAGCTTCAGGTTGATGAGCATATAGAGCTAGTCCTGTCTAGCCGAGTCAGCAGCATACAGGGGGTGTTGAGTTTTAGGGTTAGGTAGCAGATGGTATTCAGGTTGGGAAGTTCATGGATTGGAGTCTGGAAGATACAAAGATCACTAGTAATAGGGAGAAAATTCCCTGGTAGTAGGGGGGAAAGTGTAATGCCGGAGAAACTGAGGCAGGAGAGAGATTAGAGAGTTTTTAATATTTTATTAATGGGAGAGTAAGATTGACTGGACAGGACTCTCGTCTCAAATTATCCAGTGCTGAATGGGAGAATCTCTAACCTTTATGTACCTTTTGAGACAAAGAAGAGGGAAAGCCTGGGAAAGCCTCTATCAAGCTAGAAGAGGCCATAAACCAAAAAAAACCCAGAGACAGGATGTCTGAATACACAGAGATAAAGATGTCAGTGAAATATCTTGGAATATTTTAGAGGGATATAGTAAATTCTTGAGGACAGAAAAGAATCAGGAGGTCTACTCTCTTCTTTATCTTGCTTGGACTAACAATTTATAACCTTAGAGTAATTGGTCCTTAGCCTTAATGGACCAGAGGGAGATTTACAGCTTAGGGGAGTAATTAGGGAGACTGAGATAAGGGAAACTTGTACAAGGAAACTGAGTCAGGACAGTTAAAGAGAACTGTGGCATAACAAAAGTCAGAGGGAAAAATCATGGAGAAATTGAAAGATAATGGCAAAAACAAAAAGAAAGCTGGGATGAGGCAGACCTGTTTAATTGATCAATGAAAATTGCTTTTCCAAGGGATTGGAGGGCATTGTTTCCCAAGTGCAAATCAAAATAAAATTTCCACTGGGATGAGAAGTTGACTTGAGGTTGTTTGAAACCATCCAGAAGGAGAAAGTATATATTCCCTTTCTTTAGCAAAGACTCTATTCCTGGGAGTTTATATGAGGGAGTCTAGGAGTTGGGGAATCAAAGATGCCATCAGGGGCACCTAGGCAGTAGTGATGTAAAAGGATTCTTTGGTCCCCTGATTTTTAGGGGTGGCCTGTGTTTGGGACAAATAGACTTACCCAAATTGACTACTACAGAGATCACTCATAGAAAGCAGAATTATTTATTAGAATCTCGAGAAGCAGACCCCATCCTGGTCTGAGAGCAAAATTTCACAGCAGGATAGGGCCAGAGCCTTGAAAATGCTTACAGCTTTTATACTTTTCAGACAAAGAACCTCCAAAATCCCACCCTCTATATGTTGTGATTGGTCACATAAATTTACTATTCCCCTAGTTGGTCAGTGGAATATAGTAGACAAACAGCTTCTTCAGCCACATAGTCCAGACCTTATCTAAAATCACGTGATTTCAGAGAAGCCGAAACTGAGGCCTATAAGGCTTGATCTACTTTAGAATCTGTAAGTTCTTCACCTTTTCCCACACAGTGCCCCCTGTTTTTCATAAATATATTTGTACATATATTTCCTCATGAAGAACTAACATTGTGGTTAAATTCAATTAGCATCTCTACACATTGCTTGTTAATCTCCTCATCTGGATCATCCCCTGCTACTGTCTCCCATCCCTCTTTCTGTAAAATCATCATTTTAGTGGCAACCTCCATATTGTAAGATTCTACACAGTGATCTTTGAACTATTCTTGTTACCAATGTAATTATCCAGGGTAAACATAGTGGCAACAGAATAATACCACTGATTGCAATGTCTGTACCATAGGCGCTGTTTCCACCAGCCACCATCAAACCAAGACCACCAGCTATTTGTGAAGGGAGATTTGTGATGACGGCGTATTTAAAATCAACCGGAGTCAGGAATTCAGGTTAAGGAAAAAATCTTCAATCTTTATTGAAGTGAAGAGATGAATAAGGATTGCGATAGCAATATGGGCAAGAAAGATTGCGATAGCAATATGGGCAGCTGCAACAGGAAGCCAGCTAACAGAGGGGGATCTGAGCTGAAAAGCCGTCGCAATGGTAATGCAAGCAGTCTCTCCTTCCCCTTCCTTTTCCACTCCCCTACCTCCACCCACCAAAATCATCATTTCCTATACAACACATCAGTACTTGCACAAAGAGTGGGCGGGGGCCATTCTTTCTCCAAGCTTATATATTAATAGAGTATGGTCCAATTACTATTTAGCCTCATGTGCTTGGGACCTCAGTGCATCAATTCAAGCCTCAGCCCATTACATCTCCCGCTTTCTTTTGTTCAAAAGAGATTTCCAAACTTCTACAGGCACATGAACTATCCTGCGAATTCCCCTTAGTAATTTCTTTTACTGCTTGTCCGTTGTCATCAATTTGCATACAACAGATGGACAAGTTTTGTTCCTCACAGACCCTTCCTTCCTCCTTCCTCTGCTAACAGATAAATTAAAATTAGTCTAGGTTATAAAACTACTTCTCTTGTCTGGGTGGTTTGATCGGCTAATAGATTAAGGGCCTGAACAGTTTGGTTAGCTGTTATCTCTAAGACTGCTTGCAGCTGAATTAATATGTTATAAATATATATATAATCACATACATACACTGGTGTCCAATATCCCCAACTACCATCTTGAGCCTATGTCGCCGTTCCATATTCCTTGATAATCTGTGCTGGGGCCAGGCATCTCCCCACCAATTTGAATAGATTACGGGGTATTCAACAAATAGGCTTCAACTAAATTCCTTCAAACATCCCTCATTACCCCCTAATAAATGCTGGTGGACACAATTAAGCACTGATCCATCATTACAAACAATATTTGACTTGCTCCCTCTGTTTCTATACTCACTACAATCTATGATATCTACCCTCTCTAGTTGATGAGTACAAGTCCATTCACATTTACTCTCTCCCATCCATAGCCTTGTACCTGATTGATTTAGGCAATGCCCCAATAAGATCCCCCAGATCAATACCACTATCAAGATTTTACATGCAGAGTTCATCAGTTCTTTTTCAATGTTTGTCTCAGCTCGTTCTCTGGGTTCCGTCTGGAAGTCCACACCCTTGGAGTGTCCACCGGTCCTTTAATTCTGGTGTGCTGAGTCCACCCTCTTTCCTGTGTAGCACCAGTGTGTCTGATATCAAGAGGATCTGGAACAGTCCTTCCCAGGTCAGGGTCAGCTTGTCCTCCTTCCATATCCGAACCAGGACCAGTCTCCAAGCTAGAATTTATGCCCTGTGAATCTTAAGGGAGGAGTCTGAGCAATAAGTCCTTTTAGTGGTAAAGTTTTCAGATGTTGCAGACATGACGCATTTCCTTAAAAACAAATCCTTGGTCTCAAATATTGGATCCAAGGAAGAATTTTGAATCCCTTTTGGATAAGGGTGACCATACAATAATTCATAAAGTGATAATCCCACATCCCTTCAGGGTTTTATTCTATTCTTAATAAAGCAAGGGGAAGGCACTTGGTTCAGGGCAATTGTGTCTCTAACGCCAATTTAGTCAGTTGCTGTTTAATTTCCTTATCCATCCTTTCCACTTTGCCTGATGAGGGCAGATGCCATGGGGTATGTAAGTACCATGATATTTCTAGAGCTTGGGCCACAGATCGGAGGATCTTAGCAGTGAAATGGGTGCCTGGGTCCGAATCTTCCTGCTCCACCAACCCATACCCTGGAGTGATATGCTCAAGGAGGAGTACTTTTACGACTGCTGAGGCAGTTGCTCAGGCAATGGGAAAGGCCTCCACCCATAAGGTCAGATGGTCCACTATGACCACATGGGTATTTGAGACGCCCCACTGAGGGCAGCTCGGTAAAGTCCACCTGAATGCTTTGGAAAGTCCTGATACCAGAGGGCCTTCCTCCTTTTTGGGCTTGTCATTGGGCCGCCCTATTTATCCTCTGACAAACAGGACACCCACTGACCAGTTGCCCACTATTGTGTACAAGCCAGTGCCACAGACTTAGTCAGCACCACGTCACACAGCTCTTGGACACCCCAAGGACTGCCCTGATGTAAATGTGGGAGCACATGTCCCATACCTGCTGTGGTCAGTACCTCTCTGCCATCAGGGAGGAGCCAGTGCCCCTCTTTATCCTCCTGAGTACCAAGGCTTTGGATTTCCTGCTTCTCTTCTGGGGTAAGGGAAGGAGGAAGCCTTGGAGGCAGAAATGCCAGAATTAGCACCATCATCTCCTCCATGCTTACCGATTCCTCTTCTTCAGCCCGTTTTGCCTCCTCATCTGCAAAGCAGTTTCCCCTTGTCCGAAATCTCCTCTTTGATGCCCCTGCACATGAATCACTGCAACGTTCTTAGGTAACTTAAGATTAGTCAAAATTTCAGTGACCAATGCCCTGTGTGCCAATCCCTTACCTTTACTGTTTCCATTCTTTCCCTCAAGTAATTTACAGGATCCAATTTCTTTTCCCCTTCACTTATACAATGACTTAAATATTTTACCTCACATTTCACAAATTGCAATTTGTCTTAAGAAATTCTCAGTCCCTGTGCTCCTAAATAATTTAACAAATTGATATTGACTTGGATAAGGTCACTCTTTTTCCTTCCTGCCACAAGAAGATCATCTACATATTGCAAGACTTTTAACAATAAGAAATTTATGCCAGAATGTTCACACAATTCTTATATACCCAAGTAGATGTTCCATAAATTGAATATTATATTAATCATTTTGCTTTTTTTTTTAAATACCTAATACACAGAAAAATCCCAAACTACATATTGTCCATAACAAAAACATTTTCAAAAGGACAGAGGCAAAAACTATTATCTTTGGAGTCCCTTTAAATAATTGGCATCAATACAATTAATTAAAACTTCCTATTTTTACATAAAAGACCCTGAAAAGTTCTTAAAAACATCAATTAAACTTTTTTGAAATAACTCTTCCAAACTATATATCACATTTCTAATCACATTCTTTAAACACGATAACAATTATGTATCTAAAGAAACAAATGTTCAATCAATTAACATCTTGTAAGAACAGCGTATCCCTTTAAATGAGTTTGCTTTTTTCAGCCACACTACACCTTTCCACTACTGCTCTCCCTCTGCAAAAACACATCCCATCTCACAGCCATCTCTCTGTGACTATCCTTTCCAACCAGTTCCTTCTTTTTCCCACTAATTTCCCACTAATTTGCTCCCACTAATCAATCCTTCTTAAATCACTTTCATTCTCCTGTCCCATCTCTCTGTCCCTCTTCTCCCAATGCCTACTTGCTCAAACCTTCTCCAACAGACTTTAAACATTCCCAAACTAATAATTGCTTTTGTAAATCAATCTCTCTTGTCCCTTGTCTTTAAATCACTTAAAAAAAATAAACTTTAAACTTCAAGATTCACAATTAAGTTTGAACCAAATTTCATAAAACTCATAATATAGTTTACAAATTACTCAATATTTTAAAAAAGCAATATACCATTTAAGTAGGGAGATACTAACATGACCCCCACTAAGGTAAGCTATTGGCATTTTGTTTAATAATCTCTTTTTAATTGGAAATCCAACCAAACAATAAGGTTAAAAAAAAGTTTTTCTTTTTGGTTGTAAAGGCCACAATATTCAAACAATTCTTATGATTTTATCCTTTTAATAAACCTGATGTGCAAACCTAACAGTAAAATTATTTCAAAATTATTCCAATTTCAATTTTATTTCAATTTCAAAATTATAATACCTCTTTAAAACACAGTAAGTTCCCCAAACTCTTAATGAAATGTTATAGACAAACAATTACCAATTTAGTCTTCCTAAACTTTCTGTTCTCTAATTCCATGAAAGCAAACTTGCTAATAATGATTTTTCTTACTTCTCCTAAGGAAAAAAAAAATGTTTTTTTTTTTTTTTGGAAGTATGCCTAGTTTTCCCATAGGTCCAATAGGTCAGAGCGCCCCCGTGTTCAACTATTTACCTCTTTTACTCTATTTTTATTCCTCCCTTCCAATATCTGCAACTTATTTCTAATCTTAATACATATACCAATTTAAAGTTATTTTTAAATTAACCAGTACTTTAGTTTGTGAAATTTCCTAAAGTCTATCTAGATATTCCATTCAAACTTCTTTTCTTCAATAATCCAGGAAAGAGTTAAGCACTAGGGATTGCTTTACCTTGAATTTTTTTTTTCCTGACTGAGTCCTGATAACAGGCTCCTTGTTTACAGGAATGATATCCACTGTTCTTCTATTTTCTCAAAACTTTCCAGACTTTCAATCTATGTTCTTATTTTTCCCCTTCTTTCCCTCTCCCCACCCACAATTCAGCCTGATATTATTCCAAGCCTATAACACAGAGGCTGAATTCTTATCTCTTATGAGGTTGCTAACTTTTAACACAGAAAAGAATGCAAAGCAGACAAACATACACACACAGACAGACACAGAGCTCTATTTTTCTTGAATTCCCTAGCTAACGTCCTGATAAATTCATGGACTGCTTCTACCACCCTGAACCCAGTCCAGATTTTCCAGGAAGGTCCTCCCAGAACAAAGCAGCAGTATTTAATTAACTACTTTTGACTTTTCTCTTTGTACTTTGGGACATTGTCCCAGTTATTTAACTGACTCCCAAGGGGGCTATCAGTCGGAATTCCCTACACCTTGTCCTGACATACAACTTTGGACTGCGATCAGTACTGGTGTAGGTCACCCTCACACCAACAGTCACCCGAGAGCGCTCTCGAAAGCCCTTTCCTTGGGGTCTGAGCAGTCCTCCAGTTCTTTTAGAGAGCTTGTCTCTCCCTCCGCCAATAGACCCCCAGGCTTCGACTCGTGCTTACCTCTCGAGCTATGCATAGATCTTCTAGACTGTGCGGGCTGTCAGGACTTGTCTATTTCTTTCTTCAATTCTGCGTTCTACTGAGTACCCCTGTCTTGGGTCATTGTCTAAGAGGGAGGAAGGCTGCACACCCAGAGCCAGAGACCATGGAGAAAACTGCTCCGTGGGGGCCTGTCCCTGTTCGGGGTGCATACAGCTGTCTCCCCCAAAGACTCCATCCCGGATGAGCCCCCAACTGTTTGGGACAAAAAGACCTACCCAAATTGACTACTACAGCGATCACTCATAGAAAGCACAATTATTTATTAGAATCTTGAGAAGTGGACCCCATCCTGGTCTGTGAGCAAAATTTCACAGCAGGATAGGGCCAGAGCCTTGAAAATGCTTACAGCTTTTATACTTTTCAGACAAAGAACCTCCAAAATCCCACCCTCTATATGGTGTGATTCATCACATAAATCTACTGTTCCCCTAGTTGGTCAGTGGAATGTAGTAGACAAGATGATAAACAGCTTCTTCAGCCAGTAGTCCAGGCCTTATCTAAAATCACGTGACTTCAGAGAAGCCGAAACTGAGGCCTATAAGGCTTGATCTATTTTAGAATCTGTAAGTTCTTCACCTTTTCCCACACACCTGTGTCAGGAAACCCTGAATTTCCAACTTTGGAAACTCTTCTAATTCTTTTTTTTTTTTTTTTTTTAACATCATTTGTTTATTTAATTATTTATTATAGCTTTTTATTTACAAAACATATGCATGGGTAATTTTTCAACATTGAGCTTTGCTAAACCTTCTGTTCCAAATTATCTCCTCCTTTCCCCCACCTCTTCCCCTAGATGCCAGGTAGTTCAATACATGTTAAATATGTTAAATATATGTTAAATCCAATATATGTATACATATTTATATAGTTATCTTGCTGCACAAGAAAAATCAGATCAAGAAGGAAGGAAAAAAAACTGAGAAAGAAAACAAAATGCAAGTAAATAACAATAGAGAGAGTGAGAATATTATGTTGTGGTCCACACTCAGTTCCCACAATTCTCTCTCTGGGTGTAGATGGCTCTTTTCTCCACTGAACAATTGGAACTGGAAACTCCTAATTCTGATCAGTCCTTAGCTTCTAGCCTCAGGAAACTCCTAAGATAATCATCGCCCTTAATTCATCTGGAGATTACTCCTTAGCATTGGGTCATAGAATCAACATTACTCCTTAGCCTCAGGCTATAGAAGACTAAATAAAATTGAATTGTCTTTTAGTCACTTCCTATTTTCCAATCAGGAATTTAGCCTGCTGAGAATTCTCATTGAGAAGATAAACCCCACCTTTTTTTTTTTTTGGGGGGGGGGAGACAACTTCACTTGGACACTGGGACTGTGAATTCTTTTGCAATATCTGAGACACCGACCTGGGGATACCCAAATGTTATTAGCTGTCTCATCCCTCACAGCAGCATGGGAGGCTGAATCTGCAAGCCTGTTTCTTGTGGCCTGAAGTGATTCCTCCTTCTTGTGTCCCTTATAAAACATAACAGAAACCTCTCTAGGTGCATGGACAGGTTATTGCAACCTGTCCATTTCCCCTATATACTTAATAGGGGAATGTCTGGCTGTCAAAAATCCCCTTTCTTTCCATGTAGCTCTAGGAGTGTACACGACATGAAAGGCATGTTTGGAGTCAGTACAGCTAGCTGTTCATTCTCATTCCTTTCCCCAGTTCTAAAGCTAGGTGAGGGCAAGGAGTTCCGCCCTCTGAGCAGAGGTCCCAGGAGGGAGCCTCCAAAGTATTAAGGCTTACCACAAAATAACCTTACTTCCTTTTCCATTTAAGTCAGGCAGGGCTAACACTGAAGCAGAAGTGAGTTTGACTTTCTTTGAGGTAGGTTCTGGCAGTGATGAAATCACCAGCTTCTCCTCCTGTGAGAGTGAACAGTGGGAGGTGGGAGTATTCATGGCTCAAATAATTGAGGTAATTTGAAACACAGGCCACATGGGCCTTAGACAAAGAAACTTCATCATCTCTGGAACCTACAAAGTTAAGGGTTTTTATGGCAGCTGCCAGAGAAGCCTCTTGGGTTGGGCTGCAGATAATGAGGCTGCTATTAAGCCGCCCCAGGTTTCTTAAATCTTTAGCCAGTACCTGTCCACATGCACCTGGGGGTCTGAGAAGAGAAAGTTGGGCCCCCAATTTCACCATTAAGTTACACCTCAGCAAGGTTGGCAGAACAGGAGAAGATGTTTGAATAGCAAGTCACCAAACTGACAAGGCAGAGAGAAGGTCTCACAATTCCCATCACCTCAAGAGGGAAGGGAGAGGTGCAGCTGGAGTGCCACGGCAGGACAGAAAACAGTCAAAGAGAAATTCAATGAACTGCCACATCTCAAGGATGCAGCCGTCACGATGGAGCAAGGGGGAGCCTGGCCAAACCCCAGACACTGTGGCTTCCGGTCCTGAGGAGACCAGAGGACAGGGCACTGGGTAAAGGTGGCCTGATCCCATTGCGGGTAGTCTCTGTTTCTGTGCCCCTCCTCGTTGGACTTAGGGCATGAATCTGAGGACACTAGAAGAGACCAATGGCCCTGGCCGTGGCATCTGAGGCATGAACCTACATGGTTCCAAGTTGAATGGAAAATTTGCTATTTCTTCAAAAGGAAAATTATAAATTAACCAAATTATAGGATCAGTTTCCTATTTTCCCCTGCCTTTCCTCATTGGCAAATAATTCCCAAGATATGGGGAGGGAGAACAATTCTAGGAGAGTGTAGAATAGACTGACTCAGTCCTAATCTATCCAGCTCATAAGCACATGTCTTGAAATAGCCCAGGCAATAAAATTCAAGACGGCCATAGTAATTCATAATTTAGAAATAATTTATTTGTAACTGACCTAGATGATGTGCATGGCCAGAACAGACCTCCAGTAGGATTCTGGCATGGTTCCATCCCCAACTGAAGTAGCCTTATAAGCATTCTTGTTCACCCTTGCTGGCACCTTTGACATTAAACAGTGACTCGACTTTACGGGAAGAAAGATACAAAGGCAGATGTTTTAACATAGATAGGGATCAGGGTTAGGTGACCACCCTCAGGGAACAGATATCCTTGGGAACATTGTTGATCTGGCCCTTTGAAGTGCAAAAGAAGTCCCCTAATCTAGCTGAGCAGACCCTTCTCTGGGCCCTTTAAGCTAAGACTGAGGGAGGAGAGGGGAGGCCAGTCCTTTGTCCATTTCAGTCTCAGGGTCAGTAAAAGGAGTGTCTTTGTTTAAATTTGAGTATATATGTTGCTTTCCCATTCACTGTAGTTTTTGCGCTTAGAATATAAGGTCACATTCTCTCTCTCTTTTTTTTTAATTTTAATTTTTTATTTTTAAATAACATTTTGTTGATAGAACCCATGCCAGGGTAATTTTTTACAGCATTATCCCTTGCATTCACTTCTGTTCTGATTTTTCCCCTTTCTCTCTTCACCCCCTCCCCCAGATGGCAAACAGTCCTATACATGTTAAATATATCACATGTATATCCTAGATACAATATATGTGTGCAGAACCGAACAGTTCTCTTGTCGCACAGGGAGAATTGGATTCAGAAGGTATAAATAACCCGGGAAAAAAAACAAAAATGCAAGCAGTTTACATTCATTTCCCAGTGTTCTTTCTTTGGGTGTAGCTGCTTCTGTCTATCCTTGATCAATTGAAACTGAATTAGATCTCTTTATCAATAAGGTCACATTCTCAGTCAATGAGAATGGGTGGGGAGCAGGGGGAATGTTAATATCATATCAGGGAACCTATATATTGTCCCTACCATCTGCGCTCAGGACCTCACTCCCCTACCCCCATATATGATGAGAGTGGCTACCTGCTTCTCATGAGAACCAAATAAACTTTCTCCTTGCACCTTAAGAGATCTCTGAGATTTATTGGATGGGTTGAACACCATACACGGTTATGGTAGCAGCTAAAATTTGAGCTTTCTCTCTGATTCTTGCCCTGGCCCTGCGTTCATTCTTCTCTGCCTTAGCTCGAGCCCTATTATTGAAAACTCCAAAAGCTGTTTCCAACAGCTGTGTCTGGGGAGTTTGAGGACCCAGGGCTAACTTCTGCAGCTTCCTCTGAATATCTGGGGCAGACTGATTAATAAAATGCATGCTGACAGCAGTAGTCTCCTCTGGAGAATGGCGGGGAAGGGTCCCAAGCTAGTGTATTTCTTTAGAGCCTCTAAAGGGGCCTCTGAAAGAGGGCAGGATTTTCCTTAGTTCTTTGGCTAACTTCCTTAAATGTTTCATAATTAACCTGCTTCTTAATTCCCCTCTTCATGCTTTCAATGAGGCAGATTAGAAAATGATCTCATTGCCATAAAAGAACTGCTGTTAAAAAAAAAAAAAAAGAATATGATTCTTCTCTTCATGTCTCTGCTTCTTTCTTGATAATCCCACATAGGATCTGAGGTTGGAACAGCAATAGTCCCTGGGGATATTTATCAGGGGAGGAAGAACTATATCATCTCGAAACTTCTGGGCTAGATCCCAGATTCTCTTTTTCACCTTTATGATGCATCAAGAGAAGATAATGATGTCAGCATTTCCCCAGCTAACATCAAATTGAAGGGAGATGGCTTTAAAGTCCTCAATATATTTAGTGGGTTCTCATAATAAAGGCCAAGTTTTTTCCTTAATTTGGGAAAGGTCTGACACTAAAAAAGGCACATACACCCTGACTATTCCATCTCCAAGAGCCTGTTAACAGTAACAATAACAATAAAAAGAAAGCTACTTTTCTCAATAGGCAGAGTTTAGAAGGGGTGGCTGGATTGGGATCTTGAGGGAGAGAAAAAAGAATTCTTCTCTTATTATAAAAGGAATGGGACTGGGAGGTTTCAAACTCTGACTTAGTAGGTGCAGGTTCAGGGGAATGGTACTGAGTTGAAGAAATATTGCTGGACATAGGATCCAGATCTTGATAAGGGGGTGATCCTAGAAGGGACTCTTGGGCTTCTGCTTTCAATTGTCTTTCAGTTGATTTAAGGATAGAAGTGAATTGTCCCATTTTTGTCACGAGCCTTAGAATTTCTAAACCCTATAGCCTCCTCAAGAATCCAGGGAAAGTGAAAAAAGTGGGAAAAGTTCCTAAATCAAGAAGGAACTTTGCCAAGAAATGGCAAGATATCCCAAGTTAGGTGTGACTGACAAGGAAAATTTGCGGAGCTTGGAGCTCAGACAACCCAGGCAAGTTTTCCTAAGAACTTGGGGTACCTCTCAGCTATAGGATTAGGGTGAAAAGGGCTTACCTTGGCAAGGAGGGCATAAAATTTGGGGGGCAAAGGGAGCACCACATTGGGCACCAAAGCCCTACATTGGGGTGAGAAAGCACCCCAATAAGATTGAGGTCCCCCCAGTCTCTTTTTTTTTCTTTTTTTATTTTTCAGTGGAAATTAATGTGGATAGTGAGATTTAAAAAATATAGATGTCTTCTCATGTTGATTATAAATGTATTTCCCAATACATTTGTGACCAGTATTTTTTTTTTAATAATTTTATTGATAGAACGCATGCCAGGGTAATTTTTTACAGCATTATCCCTTGCATTCATTTCTGTTCCGATTTTTCCCCTCCCTCCCTCCACCCCTTCCCCCCAGATGGCAAGAGTCCTTTACATGTTGAATGGGTTGCAGTATATCCTAGATACAATATATGTGTGCAGAACCAAACAGTTTTCTTGTTGCACAGGGAGAATTGAATTCAGAAGGTATAAATAACCCGGGAGGAAAAACATAAATGCAAGCAGTTTTTATTCATTTCCAGTGTTCTTTCTCTGGGTGTAGCTGCTTCTGTCCATCTTTGATCAATTAAGGCTCTCTTTATCAAAGAGGTCCACTTCCATCAGAATACATCCTCAAACAGTATCATTGTTGAGGTATATAATGATCTCCTGGTTCTGCTCATTTCACTCAGCATCAGTTCATGTAAGTCTCGCCAGTCCTCTCTGTATTCATCCTGCTGGTCATTCCTTACAGAACAATAATATTCCATAACGTTCATATACCACAATTTACCCAGCCATTCTCCAGTTGGCGGGCATCCATTCATTTTCCAGTTTTTAGCCACTACAAACAGGGCTGCCACAAACATTTTGGCACATACAGGTCCCTTTTCCTTTTTTAGTATCTCTTTGGGGTATAAGCCCAATAGAAACACTGCTGGATCAAAGGGTATGCACATTTTGATAACTTTTTGGGCATAATTCCAGATTGCTCTCCAGAATGGTTGGGTTCGTTCACAACTCCTCCAACAATGCATCAGTGTCCCCGTTTTCCCGCATCCCCTCCAACATTCATCATTATTTTTTCCTGTCATCTTAGCCAATCCAACAGGTGTTAGTAGTATCTCAGAGTTATCTTAATTTGCATTTCTCTGATCAATAGTGATTTGGAACACTCTTTCATGTGAGTGGTAATAGTTTCAATTTCATCATCTGAAAATTGTTCATATCCTTTGACCATTTATCAATTGGAGAATGGCTTGATTTCTTATAAATTTGAATCAGTTCTCTATATATTTTGGAAATGAGGCCTTTATCAGAACCTTTAACTGTAAAGATGTTTTCCCAGTTTGTTGCTTCCCTACTAATCTTGTTTGCATTCGTTCTGTTTGTACAAAGGCTTTTTAATTTGATATAATCAAAATTTTCTATTTTGTGATCAGTAATGGTCTCTAGTTCATCTTTGGTCACAAATTTCTTTCTCCTCCACAAGTCTCTACATCAGTTCTTATAAGACTTTCCAGATTTCTCAGAATCTATCTCTTCATTCCTTACAACACAATAATAATCCATTACATTTCATATACCACAATTTGTTCAGTCATTCTCCAAAAAATGGCATCTCCTCAATTTCTTTTTTTTTCTTTTTTTTGGATAAGGCCTGCCATAAATATGTGGCAGCCATAGGCCAGCTTTATAATATAATATGATAGGTTTTTTTTTTTTCCTTCTTGGAGATAGTTTCTTTCTTTAAAAAAAAAAAAAAGCTTTTTATTTTCAAAATATATGCAAAGACAGTTTTCAACATTAGTCCTTGCAAAGCTTTGTGTTCCAAAATTTTCTCCCTCTCTTACCTCTACTCTCTCCCCTAGACAGCAAGTAATCCAACATGTGTTAAACATGTATAATTCTTCTCTCTATATATCTCGACATTTATTATGCTGCACAAAATCAAAGAGGAAAAAAATGAGGAAAAAAACAAAGCAAACAAAAAAGGTGAAAAAACTATGTTATGATCCATATTCAGTCTCCATAATCCTTTTTCTGGATGCAGATGGCTCTCTCCATCACAAGTCTATTGGAAATGTTTTGAATCACCCTAGTTTTGAATAGGCACATCCATCAGAATTGATCATCACATCATCTTGTTGTGTACAAGTCTCTTGGTTCTACTCACTTCATTTAGCATCAGTTCCTGCTGATTGGTGTTTTTTTTTTTTTTACTAGAACAATAATATTCCATAACATTTACATACCATAACTTATTCAGTCATTTCCCAACTGATGGGCATCCACTCAATTCCCAGTTCTATGCCATTTGGAGGCATAGAACTCCTTCTTTCTCCTTTCCTTCCTTCCTTCTCCCCTTCCTTCCTCTCTTCCCTCCTTCATTCCTCCCTCCCTCCCTTCCCTCTTTCCTTCCTCCTTCTCTCCCTTTCCTCCTCCCTCCCTCCCCATTCCTCCTTCCCTCTTTCCTCTTCCTCTCTCCCACCTTCCCTCTCCTCCTTTCTTCCTCTCTTCCTCCCTCCCTACCTCCCCCCTTCTTCTTTTCCCACTTTTTTCCCTCCCTCCTTCCCTTCCTCCCTCCCTCACTTCCTTCTCTCTCTCTCTCTCTTTCCTTTCTTTCTTATTTATTTTTAATAAACTTTGCTTTATGAATCATGTTGGGAGTGGAGATAGTTTCAAAATATTTTCCAAACCCCCCTTTTATCAATGAAGAAATCAAGGCATAATTCCTTGAGTCACTAGGTTGTCACACAAGTTCTTACGCGCCCGAGTGCGCGCGTGCGCATGCGCGTACACACACACATACACACACACAGAGACAGAGACACACAGAGAGAGACAGATAGAGAGAGATAGAGAGAGAGACAGACAGACAGAGACAGCGAGAGAGAGAGAGAGAGAGAGAGAGAGAGAGAGAGAGAGAGAGAGAGAGAGACAGAGAGAGAGACAGCGCGAGAGAGAGAGAGAGAGAGAGAGAGAGAGAGAGAGAGAGAGAGAGAGAGAGAGAGAGAGAGAGAGAGCACGAGCTCCAAATTGAAGCTTTGTTCTTTTGGTTGAGATGAAGACTTGTGTAGTTTTGACTTGAGGAATTACGTAATGCTAAACATTCATTTGTCCATTTATTGAGCAGCAGATGTGTCCTATACACCTATACAGCAGGAACAGGAGAGATACCCTGTCTTTATTTGTAAGGATACAGTCTGGTGCTATCCAGGTCAACAGAGACCTGAGGGCCTGGGTGAAACACTTCAGACCGCAGGCCTCTGTAGATTCGGGACAGCAAGGTATTCTCTGCCCCAAGAAATAAAGATAGGAGATACTCCTCTTCCGGACTTCTGGCTTGGGTGCTGGGGAAGAGACGCAATGCCAGAGAGAGAGGATAAGGAACTGTCGTAATTCGAAGGAACTCCGAGTCCGCGGAACCACAAGTTCCTCTACCCGTTTCATCGTTGGGACTCACCCTCTAGAAGTCACTCTCTTTATCCCCTAGGGGAGCATCCCCGTCTCGCTCCTCAAAAGTGGGGAAGAGTCTTTCCTTTCCTACCGTGTCAGACCTCAGCAGGAGCTGTGGAGAATGTGGTTTGGGAGGTAAGATTCGGGATATGTGTTGACGCATTCAAAGGGAAAGTTACTCTAGGATCTGAGAACAGAAACAATTGTTATTTTCCCTCCAGGACTCCGCCCCTTGTCCTGATCTCTCCAGCTCCGCCCGGGAGTCGGGTCCAGGAGCTAGCTCCCGGTACTTGGAGCTGGAAGCCAGTGCCTGGTATGCAGAACCTCGGGTCCCTGGCGATGCGGGGTCGCATGGCGCGCCTGTGGGCCCCTCTGCTAAGGGCCCCGGAGCGTTGTCCCCTCGGGTCTAGGGCCAAAGCTGTCGACTCTGCCGCTGTCCCCACAGCACTGACTGCGGATCCCGGTACCTTGTCCTCCTCTGCTGGGCCTGGCGATCGGCAGCTGCGCAGTCCCGAAGAGCTTTTAGGCCCTGGCGCGCTGCGCAGTTTTTTCCATCTATTCGTGCAAGGCTATGTCTTTCACCTGCACGAGCTTCAGGTACTCCGGGTAGAGGGTGGAAGAGCGCTCCCGGGCTGACCCCGGCTGAGCCGGGACGGGGAGGCTTTGGTGACAAAGGGATGCCGCAGCTCCTGAGACTAGTGGGTCTGGGAGGGCTCCCGGGGCTCTAAAAGTTGGAAGGGGTCTCAGAGCCATTCATGAGGCGGAGATCCAAGGCATACGGGGTTTGACTCTCTGACTCCAGAGACAGGGTTTTAAGAGGATTCCCTAACTCCCAGCTTGCGAGAATTACAAAAGACTTTAGGAAGGAGCTGAGCCAAAGAAGAGAAAGATAAGAAGTGAGCGGAACATCCACAGGAAAAACTATGGAATCTGAATGCTGATCGAACCATATTCGTTTCATTGTGTGTGTGCGTGTGTGTGTGGTTTCCCTTTTATTTTGTTTCTTCTTTCACATGATGAATATGGATATATGTTTCCTTGATTGCACTTAAAAAAAAAAAAAAAAGGAGGGGAAAGGGCAACAAAAGCAAATGAACATACAGGACCGCAGTTCAGTTCTCTGAGCATACCGAAGTCCATTTACTTTATCCATAGTAATAAACCCACGGAGAGATTTATTTTTACTAACCCCTAATTAAGATCTCTGTATGTAAACGTGTTGATATTCATATATAGAAGTAAGAATGCATTTCATATGCACATACAGCTTAATGAAGGATTAATGAAAACAGCTTATATTCACACAGTTTGTATATCTGCATGCCCATCATACACATACGCACAAACGTACCTATATACACATGCAAACATAAATAGATTAATGAAGGACTAATGAAAACAAATCTTTCTAATGGTTTATATGCATATGGATATATATGTTCATGTATATATGTGTATGTATATATGTATTTTGTATGCACACATGATATGTATGTATAGATATACACACATTCATATACACATAGAGCGAGAGAAAGGTATAATCTCAAGCTCTGGAGGTACAAAGACAAAAAGTAATTTCTAGCCTGAATGAACTTTCATTTAGCTGGGGATATGTGCCTTTCAAGAGATGGTAAGCATAATAGATAATGGAGTCAGCAAAGGAGGCACATGCTCCAGGGTAATTCAAGGAGGGAGAAAACCCCTTTTTTTGGGGGGGGGCAGATATTAGAGAAGCTTCACGGAGCCAAAATTGAAGTAAGGTAAGGAACTAAAAGGCAGGGATGAGGAAGGGCAATATTCTGGTGGAAGGCCTGGGCAGATGCAAAAATGAAAGAGAGAAGGTGAGGGCAAAGTGCATAAAGAGAATTGAGGTCAAATCAGGCAGGTAGAAGGTGCAGAGGAATCTCCTAATATATTGTAGAGGACAATTTCAATGATCAGTTTGGGAAGAATAGATGCAATGAAATTTTTTTTTTCTTTTTTCTTTTCTTTCTTTCTTTCTTTTTTTTTTTTTTTAATAACTTTTTATTGACAGAGCCCATGCCAGGGTAATTTTTTACAGCATTATCCCTTGCACTCACTTCTGTTCCGATTTTTCCCCTCCCTCCCTGCCCCCCTCCCCCATATGGCAAGCAGTCCTTTACATGTTGAATAGGTTACAGTATATCCTAGATACATAATATGTGTGCAGAACCGAACAGTTTTCTTGTTGCACAGGGAGAATTGGATTCAGAAGGGATAAATAACCTGGGAAGAAAAACAAAAATGCAAGCAGTTAATATTTATTTCCCAGTGTTCTTTCTTTGGGTATAGCTGCTTCTGTCCATCCTTGATCAATTGAAACTGAATTAGCTCAAGTGAGATGAGCAGAACCAGGAGATCATTATACACTTCGACAACGATATTGTATGAGGATGTATTCTGATGGAAGTGGATTTCTATGACAAAGAGACTTAACTGAGTTTCAATGGATAAATGATGGACAGAAACAGTTACACCCAAAGAAGGAACACTGGGAAATGAATGTGAACTATTTGCATTTTTGATTTTCTTCCCGAGTTATTTTTGCCTTCTGAATCCAATTCTCCCTGTGCAGTGGGAGAACTGTTCAGTTCTGCAAATATGTATTGTATCTAGAATATACTGCAACATATTTAACATATATAGGACTGCTTGCCATCTTGGGGGGGGGTGGGTGGAGGGAGGAAGGGGAAAAAACGAAACATAAGCGAGTGCAAGGGATAATGTTGTAAAAAAATTATCCTGGCATGGATTCTGTCAATACAAAGTTATTATTAAATAAAATTAAATTAAAAAAGAAAAAGAAACTGAATTAGCTCTCTTTATCGAAGAGATTCACTTCCATCAGAATACATCCTCAAACAGTATTGTTGTTGAGGTACATAATGATCTCCTGGTTCTGCTCATTTCACTTAGCATCAGTTCATGTAAGTCTTGCCAGTCCTCTCTGTTTTCATCCCGCTGGTCATTTCTTACAGAACAATAGTATTCCATAATGTTCATATACCACAATTTATTCAACCATTCTCCAATTGATGGGCATCCATTCATTTTCCAGCTTCTAGCCATGACAAACAAGGCTGCCACAAACATTTTGGCACATACAGGTCTCTTTCCCTTCTTTAGTATCTCTTTGGGGTATAAGCCCAGTAGAAACACTGCTGGATCAAAGGGTATGCACAGTTTGATAACTGTTTGAGCATAGTTCCAAATTGCTCTCCAGATTGGCTGGATGTGTTCACAATTCCACCAACAATGTATCAGTGTCCCTGTTTTCCCACACCCCCTCCAACATTCCGCATTATCTTTCCCTGTCATTCTAGCCAATCTGACAGGTGTGTAGTGGTATCTCAGAGTTATTTTAATTTGCATTTCTCTGATTAATAATGATTTGGAGCATATTTTCATATGTCTATAAATAGTTTCAATTTCTTCATCTGAGAATTGTCTATTCATATCCTTTGACCATTTGTCAATTGGAGAATGGTTTGATTTCTTATAAATTAGAGTCAATTCTCTATATATTTTGGAAATGAGGCTTTTATCAGAACCTTTGACTGCAAAAATGTTTTCCCAGTTTATCGTTTCCCTTCTAATCTTGTCTGCATTTGTTTTGTTTGTACAAAAACTTTTCAATTTAGTATAATCAAAATTTTCTATTTTGTGGCCTTAGTGATCTCTATTTCTTCTTTGGTCATAAATTCCTCCCTCTTCCACAGGTCTGAGAGGTAAACTATCCTATGCTCTTCCAATTTATTTATAATCTCATTCTTTATGCCTAGGTCATGAAGCCATTTTGACCTTATCTTGGTGTACGGTGTTACATGTGGGTCAATGCTTAGTTTCTGCCATACTGATTTCCAATTTTCCCAGCAATTTTTGTCAAATAATGCGTTCTTATCCCAAAAATTGGGGTCTTTGGGTTTGTCAAACACTATATTATTAAAGTTATTGGCTGTTTTGTCCTTTGAACCTAACCTATTCCATTGATCAACTAGTCTATTTCTTAGCCAATACCAGATGGTTTTAGTAACTGCTGCTTTATAATATAATTTTAGATCTGGTACAGCGAGGCCACCTTCATTTGATTTTTTTTTTCATTAATTCCCTTGAAATTCTTGACCTTTTGTTTTTCCATATGAACTTTGTTGTTATTTTTTCTAGTTCATCAAAGTAGTTTTTTGGAAGTCTGATTGGTATAGCACTAAATAAATAGATTAATTTAGGTAGTATTGTCATCTTTATTATATTTGCTCGCCCAATTCAAGAGCATTTAATATTTTTCCAGTTGGCGAGATCAGACTTAATTTGTGTGGAAAGTGTTTTGTAGTTTTGCTCATAAAGTTTCTGATTTTCCCTTGGCAGATAGATTCCTAAATATTTTATACAATCAGTAGTTACTTTAAATGGAATTTCTTTTTGTAACTCTAATTGTTGGGTTTTGTTGGTGATATACAAGAATGCTATGACTTATGTGGGTTTATTTTGTATCCTGCAACTTTGCTGAAGGTATGGATTGTTTCTAATAACTTTTTAGTAGAATCTCTGGGGTTCTCTAAGTATACCATGATATTGTCAGCAAAGAGTGATAATTTGGTTTCCTCATTGTCTGTTCTTATTCCTTTAATCTCTTTCTCAACTCTTATTGCCAAAGCTAGCATTTCTAATACAATATTAAATAGTAATGGTGATAGTGGGCAACCTTGTTTCACTCCTGATCTTACTGGGAATGGTTGCAGTTTGTCCCCGTTACATATGATGCTTACTGCTGGTTTTAAATAGATGCTTGCAATGAAATTTCAAATCTTGGCTCTTAATGAAAGAGTACATAATTTTTACTAGCTAATATTGAGTTGCAGAATCTGGAGTAAAGAACAAATAAGTCAGAGACCTAATAGGAGAAAAAGCAGAGAGAGAGAACAGGAAGAAAGGAAAAAACAATAATTCACATTTGGTAGCACTTTCAAGGCTTATAAAATTCTTTTCTCACAAATAAACCCTAGAGTTTGGTAACAAAAGTGTTTATAGTTTCACTGAACAGATGAGGAAACAGGCCAAAGGAGGTCAAGTGATCTGCTCTTGCAGTAGCTGGTAGTCAGTGTCAGAGCCAAAATTTGAGCCAGGAGCTTTGCTCCAAATCCACTGATTTTTCCATTATAATTTCTTGCTGTATCAATTGGACCACAGAAGGCGTCCAAGTATGTACAAGGCAGAAATGACAGTTTTCATATCTAAGAGACTCTTGTTCCTTAAGAATGCCTTCAAAACAATTGGTGCTGGGGGGAGGGGGCAGCTAGATGGAACAAGGGTTAGTGCACCAGCCCTGAAGTCAGGAGGACCTGAGTTCAAATATGACCTCAGACACTTAACACTTCTTAGCTGTGTGACCTGGGCAAGTCACTTAACCCCAATTGCCTCAGCAAAAACAAAGCAAACAAAAAATCCCCAAAACAAAAATAGCTGGTGCTGGAATGGGTAGAAGATTGTCCTGTAAAGAAAGGCCAGTGATCCATTTGCAATTTGTTTGGAGAGGAAATGATAAATTAGGGCATGAGACATTTGTCCAATGTATACACATATATACATGAATACATACATATATATGTATTTATATCTATCTTTCAAGGAATAAAACCAGAATGGTTCTGCTCTCAAGGGCATTCTATACTTAGGGGAACACAGCATTAATACAGGTGAGTAAACACAGTGTATGGGCAGCTAAGTGATGTAGTGGATAGGGTGATGGAGCTGTGATCAGGAACACTCATCTTTCTGAGTTCAAATGTGACCTCAGACACTGGGTCATAACACTGGGCAAGTCACTTAACCCTGTTTACCTCAGCTTCCTTATTTCTCAAATGATCTGGAGATATCTCTGCCAAGAAAACCCCAAATAGGGGTACAAAAGGTTGGACAAAACTGAAATGCCTGATGAACAGCAAAACATTTGCAAGATGACTGCAAAGTGATTTCAGAGGGGAGACAGTGCTGGTAACTAAGAAACAGGAACAGGAAATCTGAAGTAGCACCCAGATTCTGTATTGGAAGGAAGCTATATTTTTTTATGGAAATGAAAAAGGCATAGAATAAAAGTAAACAACACAGAACAACAAGTATCTGGTACTTTTTTGATTTAAAACTACTGTGAAGTTGGGATTTTGATTCCTCAAAAGAGACAAATCATTTGGGAACTTAAAAAACTCAACTGGTCATTTTATGTATTTATGTATTTTTAATTTTTTAAACATTTTAAATTATTTTTAAATTTTTGTTTTTTAAATGGAAAATTTTTTATTTTAAAAAATTCAAATTTACTTTCTTTTCAGTTGGAATTTTCTCCCTCCCATATCTCCTTACCCCATCCATGAAGAAGGAAAGAAAAATGAAATGCTTTACAAAACAGTCAATCAACCAAATTCCTACACTAGCCGTACCCCACACCCTCCCCAAAAAAGCAAAGCAAAGATGTTTCAATATGTTCTTTGGGTCCATTGGCTCTTTATTTGGAACTAGATATCATATTTCATCATGAGACCTTTGGATTAGAGTCTACCTGGCATTTCAACAATCATTTACCATGTGAAAACTAGAGTGCTTAGCCCAGGGAGATAAGTTGAGGATATAATTCATATAGTTTAGAGCAGTGAGAGAAAATAGATGTAAATATAATAAGATAGACATATAATAAAAACAATGAATGTTAATTATGTTAAGACTATAAACCAGTGGTTCTCAAAGTGTGAGGCAGTGAATCCTGGAGGGTCACTGAAATCCTTTCAGAGGGTCTACAAATTCAAAATTAGTTTTTTTTCTATTTATGATAAATATCTATTATGTAACCCATATAAACAAAAACTCTTTGGACATATTCTCAATAGTTTTTTTTTAAAATTTTATAATAACTTTTTATTGACAGAACCCATGCCAGGGTAATTTTTTTACAACATTATCCCTTGCACTGGCTTCTGTTCTGATTTTTCCCCTCCCTCCCTCCACCCCCTCCCCTAGATGGCAAGCAGTCCTATATATGTTAAATATGTTGCAATATATCCTAGATACATCAATAGTTGTTAATACCGTAAAGATACTGAGAAAAAGAGTTTGAGAACCACTGGTAGAATTGGAAAAGGCCTTAGGAGATGGTTTTCAGAGTTTTATGAGTTGGTTGATGAGGGGATGGGAGTGGGCATTTGTGGAGGGTCTTGCAGGCCAGACTAAAATGCAAGAGGAAAAGTGAACAGGGATCAAGAGATCACTCTGCTAGTAACTGTGACGCTGAACTACTAATGATAATGAATAAGTCCCTTACTCTCTCTGGGCCTCCCTTGCCTTGTCTGTAAAATTTGGGGTCTGGGCCAGGTCAGGTTCCTAGAATGGTCTGTGATTCTCAGTTTAGACCTGCTGAGGGGAATACTGTTGTTACTTTGTAAGGGAAAGGAACAAGTATTTATAGTATTTACTATGTACCAGGCACTGTGCTAAACTCTTTACAAATATTATCTCATGTGATTCTTTTGGCAGCCCTGGGAGGGTAAGTGCTTATTATTATCCTCACTTTGCAGTTAAGGAAACTGAGGCAAACTTGTCCAGAATCCCCCAGTAGGTATCTGAAGCCAGCTTTGAACTCAAGATCTTTGTGACTCCAGACCCTGAGCTTATCTACTTTCCATCTGGCTAGCTAATCATGACATGATTAAAACAATGTTTCAGGAGACCTGGAGTCAAGTTGGGAGGAGTTGAAAGAGCCCTGAACTTGAATTCAAATCAATAAAAAGAACCACCTTTGTCACTTATTAGCCTCCTGACTCTGAACAAATCACCATATCTCCCGCTTCAGTGCTCTTTTCTGTAGACTGCAGGTGAGGACACTTGTGCTTCCTTCCTAGTTTTTTGTGAGGGCAGTGCCATTCGAATTGGGATTATTATTTAATAGTGTTGCCCAGGATGGATGATAGAAGGGAAAGAAAGGCTGGAAGGAAGAAGGCTAAGCCAGGAGACTTAGGCCTAGATTAGGGGGATGGCAGTGGGACAAATAGGAAAAGCTGATTTGGAGAAATGGTCCTGAAGAATCGGCAGGATTGGTAAAGGATTGAATATGGGACATTTGAGAGCTTTGTCCAACTTAGGGACAGTATGCAGGCCCCAGCTGGAAGGTTCTCCCCCTTCCTCATTCTGAGGTATTTACACATTGATGATGTAACTTATAACCAGTGGGTGTGTTAATATTTAATTTAAACAACCAGCTCTCTCCTCCCCTTCTATGTTTACATTATCTACTCCAGACAATCAATAAAACCAAAAATCAAGCCCTCATTTGTAGTGTTCGCCAAATTCTGAGGGATAAATGCTCGCAATGAAAATTTTAACAATCAGCCCAGAGCCTGTTTGATTTGGAGTCAAGCATACTCCTGACTTTAACTGTTGATGGAGGCGTTGTTGGAATAAAATTCCTGCCTCCAGACTGGAAGTCAAGGATGGAAAGTGGAATTGGAAATAAATAAACATAGAATTTTCACTTTGCTTGTTTATTTGCTTTTTATTTCTCATGTATTTTTTTCCCCTTTTAGTCTGATTTTTCTTGCACAACATGACAAATGTGGAAATATGTTTAATAGGATTGCACATGTTTAATCTATATCAGATTGTGTGCTGTTTCGGGGCGGGGGAGAAGTAAGGGAGATAGAGAAAAATCTGGAACAAAAAGTCTTACAAAAATGAATGTTCAAAACTGTCTTTACATGTATTTGGAAAAAAATACTATTGAAGAAAATTGGCAACTAAGAGATTATTGGTAATTTAGGAGAAATTTCAGTTGAACAATAAAACCAGATAGCAAAGTGTTGAGTGAAGTGAAAAGAGGAGAAGTAAAGGTAGCAAGTGTCAATAAGAAGTTTTCAAGGAGTTTAACTTAGAAAAGAGAAAAGTAGATATATTGAATGATGGCTTGTAGGTCCAGGTTTTTTAGAGATGGGAAGTGGTGCAGTTCGAGTGGTCTCAATTCCTGGTGGTCAAGAGGTTAGTGGCAATAAGAAAGCTGTTAAGAATCCCCTTTAAATCAGCTGCGGGTTTAGGAGTGAAATAATTCACTCATTCCTGAATTATTAGTCGCAAAATGAGTTTATTGTTGGATAGAAATCAGTTTCTAGTGGGAAATGGAGTTTTGGCACTGAGAATGCTTTCTCTCTCTCTCTCTCTCTCTTTTTTTAAATAGCTTTTTATTTACAAGTTATACGCATGGGTAATTTTACAGCATTGACAATTGCCAAACCTTTTGTTCCAATTTTTCCCCTCCTTTCCCCCACCTCCTCCCCTAGATGGCAGGATGACCAGTAGGTTTAAATATATTAAAGTATAAATTAAATACAAAATAAGTATACATGACCAAACCGTTATTTTGCTGTACAAAAAGAATCGTGGTCTCAAGTCTTAACTGCCTAATAATATGGGTAAATTGTAGAGGTTTAAGATTTTTGTGCTTTTCATGTGGTAAAATATTCTGTGATGGAGTCAGTCATTCCATATCTCTGGGTTTCCATTTCCACATTTATATAATAGTCAATATCAAAAAGTTAGGATTGTTGAGAAGATTAAATAACATAGGTGAATGTACTTTCTGAAGACTTTTGTGAATAAATAGAGGCCGTAAAGGACAAGGGTAGAGAGCTGATCCTGAGATCTTGGAGTTCAAGTTCCATCTCTGAAGTTTGTGGAGTCATGCAGACATCATTTCCCCTCTCAATGTCCCAAATGTTAAGTTGTAGAGTATATACAGATCTACCATGATTGAGGGAGTGAGAATGCTTTCTCAGCCGGCAGAATGGTCCTGGCAAATTGCTTAGGCCATCAGCAAAGACCTTAGTTGAGGGAAGCTGTTATATTGGGTATCTTGATGGGGCCTGGAACAGCGGGAGCTTGTCAGACCAGGTGGGGGCTGGGACAGCCCGAGCTGATCAGACCAGGTGGGGACTGCAGGAGCCAGGTTCCCAGGCTTAGATTCTTAACAGTTTTCAGCCCGAATCTCCTATTGCAATTAACAACCCTTCAAAGGCGTGCTTTTTGCCCCAGATTTCTAATTGAATTAAATCTAATCTAATTGAATCAAAGGCTCTGGCATCCTGGAACTCTGGCTGAAACTCTGAAAGGGATCACAGATCAAAAGGAAATACAGTTTCTTAAAGGGACCACAACTTATAGCAAAGGAAACCATTTCCTCCAGCTTCAGAAGGACTTAGGCATGTTTGAAAGCAGTTAGAAAGGAGCTAATAAAGTGGAGAAGGATGAAAGTTCTAAAAAGGGAGGGGAGATGATTAAGGTTGCAATCTGCTAAAGAAGGTGGGAGAATGAGTACAACGGCACGAGTGGAGGGGATAGCCTTGGCTAAAAGGGCCATCTCATTGTCAGAAAATGGAGGAAGGGAAGATCGAGTGGGAATGAGATCAAGAGGCTTTGAAATAGAAGGGAAAAGAGGGAGGTCACATTGAATGATCTCACTTTTCTCAGTAAAGTGAGAGATGAGATCTTTAATTCATGTTCCTGAAATTCTAGATGACTTTATTATTTAATTATTGTATGACTGTTTACTTCATTGGTGAGTATTTCATCTGTCAGGGTCATAGAACTTGATCTCTCCATGACTCACTAGAACATCTACTAAATTACTGAGACCAGAAAAAAATGACCACCTGTTGACCAGCACTCTGGTGATGAAACTGTTCGAATCTGGGTAGCTTGATCCTCAGTCAATCAGACACACAGTCCACTGTTGGATCATAGATAGCTGTGCTGGAGAGAGGTCAAAAGATCTTCTTGTCCAACCCTATCATTTTATAGTTGAGCAGACTGAGACTCAGTTCAAGTGACTTTTTTAAGGTCCGATAATTGACAGCCAACATTTGAATTAAGGTCTTCTGACTCTTAATCCTTCCCAGTGTGGAAAAGTCTGTCAAAGTTTTTGCTTCAATGACCCACCTTTAACACCCCAAACGCCTCCATGCCCCAATGAAGCATCTGAGGACTTTAGTAGAGGATTCTTAATACTCTTCTCCGAACTTTTAACTCAATCAGTGACGTCTTCAGCTTAGGAACTCCATCCCATTCATGCCTTCCCACTCTCTGCAGCTCTTAATGTATTTCCACTAAGTTCACCCAATGTGCTAGAGACCTTGTGGACATTATGAAGGTCCTTTCTGCCCATCTGCCAACCATACTTCATCCTTACAATATGACAATCCATTTTCTCTACCATATAGATAATGTCTTTTACTCCTGTTCTTTGGAGTTCCTTGTTGGTTTTAGGTTACAGCCTGCTCTTTTCCCCCATGGGCCTCTTCATTGCCTTCTAATTGATATTTATTTTTATTTCTTTCATTTCTCTACTACATTACAACAGTGAGAGAATGATAGTATTAAAAAGATGGACCTTTGTTTTCATGAGAGGCTTGAAGTCTGCATTGTTTTGGAGCTCGAGGCAATCAGCACAATGTTATCTATAATGAAAGAAGCACTTGGAAAACATTGTTATCCTCAGGGTCTGTGTACCAGTTTATTTTTATAATTATTATTGTTTGCTTGTTTTAACTTGTATGCTTCTCTTGTGTTAAAATGTGATGGGCTTAGAAACAGGACTTACCACTCAAGTGGTAACTGAGAGGGAGAATGTCAGGAGAGTAGGCATGAGTAATCACAGCTGTTTCTAGCTTTCTTACTCTGGGTTTTCCCTTCACTGTTTATCCCAGCTCCATGGGCCTTATAAAATCTGGAGCTGGGATCCTGCTGCTGCCATGGTTACTGTCACCAACACCACTCCTGACCTTTTGGGACTTCTTAAGACAATCCATCCTCTGGCTTCCCCCGGATTGTTGTTCAGTTGTGTCTGACTCTTCATGACAAGTACATTGGGCTTTCTTGGCAAAGATACTCAAGTGGTTTGCTATTTCCTTCTCCAGATCTCCTGGAGGAACTGAAGCAAATAGGGATTAAATAACTTGTCCAGGATCACGTAGTAAGTGTCTGAGTCTGAATTTGAACCCAGATCTTCCTTTCTCCAGGTTCAGTGAGCTATCTACTATACTATGTACCTATCCCCAGTCTCAAATTAGATGTATACAAATCCATTTTTTCCATTATTTCAGCTAAAAACAGAATTGGCTTTTCCCCAAACTAGCATACTTTGTAGGTCAAAAAAGCCTTACATGAGTCAGACAAAAGAAAAGTGTTGTCGTGGAAAGAGCATGGAACTAGAAAGACCTGTATTCAACCCCCAGTTCTGCCATTTTTGATTTATAGATTACACAAACCTGGGAAAGATGTTGGACAATAGAGGCAGGTCCAAATAATCAACATGAGCTAGAATATCTGGACACTTCTAATAAGATGAAATGGAATGGAATAAATATAAAATCTTGTAAAGTCATTTTTATAAGTGCAAGCTGGAGGAGGCAGTCCAAGGTCAAACAGATTTACAACTATAAATCATTACCAACTCTTCATTCTTCCCCACCTCATCCAATATTCAATCAGTTGCCAAATTCAGTTGATTCTATCTCTATAACATTTCTCATTTCTGTCCCCTTCTCTCTAGCCACAATTTTAAATTACTACAGTAACTTCCTAATTGATGCATTTATGTCACATCTTTTCCATTCCAATCCTCAAGATATGACTTGTTTCCTCATAGAGGGAAGGAAGTTTATCCTCTCTTTTAGTTTATAAACTTCCATTGTGCGCTCCTCAAGGATGAAGACTGTCTTAATAAACTTTCTCTTTCTGTTCTCCCTCCCTTCCTTCTTCCCATTGGTCATTCTCTATCCGTTTCTTATATCTATCTATACTAATCACTCTTCCCAGCCTCCTTTATGATTCAAATCAAAGCTATCAACACATTATTATGGAATTAATTAATTGGCCTTTTGGGCTCCTTTGACTCTGAGCTGTATATATAAGATTTGAATATATATAAGATTTGAATATATACATATATATATATATATATATATATATATATATATATATATATATATATATATATATATATGATTTGAATAAGCTATTCCTATCATTAACTATATCTTTGACATATGTGGGCCTTTAATTTAATAAGAAGAAAAGAGCAGGGTGGGTTGTATTTGGGAACAGCACAAAGCTTTTGAAGATACCCTGAAACACAATAACATTTTCCTACCAAAGCATCCTTTTGGAGATACTTGGGAATCATAGAATCCTACTATTTCTAAAGAATCAAAATGACTATTGAAAAGGCAATAAAGAGATCACAGTAGATATACTTAAGCTGAAGCATTTTATAAACCTAAATCATGACATTTAACTTGGTTTGAACTAGGAAGAGGTCATTCATAGCATCAAGGCATGAGGTAGAATCTTGGGGGAAGCTGGTGATTACTTATTTAGCACCTCTGTTTAATGAAGGAGTATGAGTTCACTCCTGAAGGGAGAGAAATGAAAAAAAAAATAAAGGGACTAAAAAAGACTCTCTTTTTTTTTCAATAGTATTTTATTTTTCCAAATATGTGTAAAGATAGTTTTCAACATTCATTTTTCCCCCTAAGGCAATTGGGGTTAAGTGACTTGCCCAGGGTCACACAGCTAGTAAGTGTTAAGTGTCTGAGATCAGATTTAAACTCAAGTCCTCCTGATTTCAGAGCTGCTGCTCTATCCACTGCACCACCTAGCTGCCCCCCAACATTCATTTTTGTAAGATTTTGTGTTCCAATTTTTTTCTCCCTCCACTTTACCTTCCACCTAGCTGCCCCCCAACATTCATTTTTGTAAGATTTTGTGTTCCAATTTTTTTCTCCCTCCACTTTTACCTTCCCCTTCCCCAAGACAGCAAGCAATCTGATATAGGTTTAAAAAGATTTTAAAGCGCATTTTCATATTTATAATTTTGTGCAAGAAAAATAAGATCAAAAGGGGAAAAAAATCACAAGAAAAAGCAAACAAAAGGGTGAAAATACTGTATGTCGATACACGTTCAGTCTCCATAGTTCTCTCTGGTTGTAGGTGATATTTTGCATCCCAAGTCTATTGGAATTGTGTTGGATCACTGCATTGCTGAAAAGAGCTAAGTCTATCACAGTTGTTCATCACATAATCTTTTTTTTTTTAATTTTTAAAAAAGTTTATTTGAAATATACTTTGTTTCGTGAATTATATTAGGAGAGAAAAATAAGAGCAAAAGGTTTTTCCATGGTTGGAAAAACATGGAAGAGATTAAAGAAAATAGAAAAAAGAAGTGAACATAGCATGTGGTGATTTATATTCAGTCTCCTTGTTCTTTTTCTGGATGCAGATGGCATTTTCTGTCCAAAGTTCATCACATAATCTTGCTGTTCCTGTGTACAATGTTCTCCTAGTTCTGATTGCTTCACTCAGTATCAGTTCATGTTAGTCTTTTCTGAATCAGTCTTATAAAGAGACTCTCTTGATGAAACTTTCACAGTAGAGGGCTTTGGGCAGCTCAACTGGATTTCCTTCTTCTCTTATAAAATGATACCTGTCAGCATAAAATTGTATGTCTTAAGATACATGTTCTAAATATAATAGTTTATTGATTTATCTAGAAGTTTTTCTCCCTATCAGGGACTATTTATTGAAGATGACAAAATAACCTTCTGTGCTTGTGTTGCCAAAGTTAATTATTGGCTGATTTGATACTGAGTTAGTGAGGAGGAGGTAGGTAGGTGGTATGAAAATAATATAGTGTATCTAGTATAGCTATTAGTTACACCCAGTGTTAAGTTTTGAGAGCAGGAATGTGCTATGCATGCATGTGTTACTCAATGGTGTTAAATTTGCAAAAATATGTCTCCTAAAGACTAATCTTCTCAGGTACCATGCCTAAAATTTATATTGCTGCAACAGGAAATATCTTGGTTGATTATACATAATCTACTTTCATTGATAAATGACCAAATGAGATAAGCATACAGGGTAAGGTACTTAATTTTGGCCTTACTATAAAAATAGAATTTATTTCAAGTAAAGTCATGGCTGTTTATGAAGTACTTGCTGTGAGTCCTACACAGTGCTAAGCACTGGGAATCCACATATGAACAGAAAAAAGATATCCCTGACCTCAAAGAGGTTATATTCCAATGGGGGAAGACAACACATAATAGAAAGTTAAAAAAGGAAGAAATGAAGATTCATAGATAGGCAGGAGTGCAGTCTGGAGAGGGATAAAGATATGAGTGACCGGGGTACCTTCCTTAAAATGGCAATTCTGGAAGGAACTGGCCAGAGAGAGAAACTGAAAGAGGAAACAGAAATTTCAATGTGTTAAGTCCAGGGGATGAAGCCTCTCCTCTTTTCTCTCTCTGTCTCTTGTCTTTTTCTCTCTGTCTCTTTTTTTCTTTCCTTCCTAAAAATCTTTTTACATCTTCACCCATTTGTTTTATTCTTTTTCTGAGGAAATGGCTTTTTTGCCAAGGCCAACTTCTCTACCTATGCCCTGGATCACCTCCTCTCTCATCTTCTTCAGCAACTTGCCCTAACTGATCATTCTCTATTTTTCTTTTAACTTTAATATACTTGTCCTCTCCTCACTGCCTGCCAAAATAGCAGCTTCATTCAAACTGAGACCTGTTGGAGACCTAAGTTTAAAAAGAGGTCTCCCATTTCATCCAAGGTTATTGTCTTGATCTATGTCTTTCTATTGGACCCAGATGGCTCTGAAAGGGAAAATGAGCAGGTGACCTTGCCCATCCCTCCCTCACTTAAATCCAGTTCACTTGTATGTCACGGCATCACCTCCCTGATGTCATCTTCATCTTCATCTTCAAGAAGGAAGGACAAACGACAACTCAGACTTCATCTGTCCTTTAAAATCATCCAAACTGAACTAAAAACAGTCATATCATAGTTTTACTTCCTTTCACTGCAAAAGGCCTAGAAAACAGTTGCTCCACTTCCTCACTACCGACTCACTTCTCAATTCTTTGTGGTCTGACTTCCAACCCCACCACTAAAAATGCTCACAATTTCTTAATTGCTTTATCTGATGATCTATTTGTTTGTTTGTTTGTTTGTTTGCATCTTACTTGATGACTTTGCAACTTTTGGTACTACTGAATGCTTCCTTCCACCTAGAAACTCTCTCTTTCCTTGTCTTCCAGGGTACTGCTTAATCATGGTTCTCTTTCTACTTATTGAGCAGTCTTTCTCAACTCCTTTCCCCTATATTCCATTCCCTAAACTTCTGTGTATTCAAAAATTCTGTCCTGGACTATTTTTGCTTTCTATTTATTTTCTTCCTTTCTCATTGGCTTCCATGGGTTCAGTGATCAACTCCAGCCAGCTGACTCCCAAATCTCTACATCCAGCCTTATTTCTGTATTTAATTCTAGTACTGCATCACCAATGGCTTGCTAGAAATCTTTACTGGACATGATATAGGCATCTCAAGCTCTAAAAGACTAGGGTTTCTAGTATAGTTGCCCATGAGCCCTCATCCACATGTTTCTCATTGGTGACCAACAGTAGAATTTTATTAGCACCTAGAAGAGAGATTTTGCTGAAAAGATATAGCAAGAACCTTCTTATTACATATACATTCTTATATGTTCCTACTTCCTCTTCATTGTACAATGAAATGTTTCTTTTAATTAATAATTGAGAATAAAATAGTTAGTACCAAATAGACTGTAGCATATTAATAACAATGAACCACATACCAAAAGCCACATAAAAGTATCATTGAATAGATATAGAACTGGAGAAGGAGATAGTCCATTCTGGTAGAGGAGCAAAAAATGATTACTCTGACACATATAATGTCAGGACAATCAGAGTAAGGCTCAGAACATGTTTCATGGACTTCTAGTAGATGACTTATGGATGTAGATAGTTAAGGGGGACTACAGAAGTTGATAGCCTTCTGAATCAGTGGTTTATGGTTTTCTCAGTTAGAAGGAGTACCCAATGCAGCACATACCCCCTGAGGTACTGAAGGAAGTGAAACTGGCTAGGATAAAACAAAAGTCACTGATCTCAGAAACTGGCCAGATGAACCCAGTTTAAGTCTATATAACAAAGTCCTCTCATCCCAACTTCCAAGATAATTTCTTCCCACCCCACTCCCCAAGATTGCATAATTTATTGTTTGTTGATTGCTTCTCCTTTTCCTCCTAAAAAACCCCAACAAAAACCAGACCCCCAAACATTTGACATAGCAGAGCAAGATGTAGCCCTAAAATCTCTCCTCCACAAGCAGTCTTCTGTGCCTGAGTTAAGATCACACAAGACTTGACAGCCTTCATATTTATCTGAATTCTTCATACTGGTTATTTCTGATGCAATAATATTCAATTATATTCATATCTCAGAGGTTATTCAGCCATTCTCTAATCAATGACCATCCACTTTATTTCCAGTGTTTTACTGCCAGGAGGAGTGCTTCTATGAATATTTAAATGTTTTTCTACTTAAAGTACTATTTAGATAAATTCATCTTATTTAAAATAGATCATAAGATCATAGAATTTCAGAATCTGAGTTGGAAGAAGCTTGTCATCTTAACCAGTAACTGAATACAAATCCCCAGTGTGATAAACTTAATGGAGAAAGAAACAACAGACACTCCACATTTTAGCTAAAAAGTTTGTTGCAAGCACATTTATTATTTTACAAGTTATTGGAATACACGGGAGCCAACTGACAATGGCTGCTTGGAGATCTAACCCAGAATGGAGTTCCTCTTGCGAGAGGATGATACAAGGAGACTGAGAGGCAGTTGCTGTTCTCTGACCTCTCTCCTCTTCTCTCTGCCTCCAATTTATTTCATTCCCAGTCCACAAGCAACACCTGTGTCAGCAAAGGCTGCCTTGTAACTCCTTCAGATGTTATGATCCACAGCTGTGGAGGCTTTCAGAAAATTGACTTGTCAATTTGTCAAAATACAACAAGTATTTTGCTTAAAGTTTTGGTTTAGTAGCGTTCCCCCAGCTACACAGAGAATTTCTCTGACTCAAGCAATTTTCAAGCCACATTTTTGTATCAAAAATCAAAAGATGAAGAAAATCTATAGCAAGAAAAAGAGCAAAATACATGATGGGGCTCAAACCTAGGTATTTGCAAATAACTTTTTTTTACTAGTAGAGAGAATGATTACTCAAATCTTCCATGCATAGGGATGGAGTGGGCAGAGCTTAGGAAGGTAAAGGAAATTTTTGTCTTTCCTCTGACTTCTAGAAAGGACTCCTGCAGCTCCAGGTTCTCTTCAGGGAGAGGTCTTTGAAGGGAAAACAAGCAGGGAAGAAGTCTAAAGAGCTGGTCCCTATTTCCAGCATGGCACACTACAGACTAGAGAATTTCCCCAAGAGTTTGACTGGGGACTTTGTTTCTTGGTTGAGCTGAAATAATTTATTCCCTGTGTGGGAGCTCATTCTTTCTGTGTATTGCTCAATATATCAAAATCTGTACAACTTCTCAGTTTTCTGTTTGCAGTTGAATTGTTTAAAGGGGATTATTTGCTACTCGATATTGTGATATTATTTAATCTCCCCCCCCACTTAATAGTATTTTTTCCCAATTACATATAAGATAGTTTTCATTTCTTTTTTGTAAGATTTTTTGTAAGACCCCCTTCCTCCTGCCCTTCCCACTTGCCCAAGAGAACAAGCAATCTAATATACATGCACAATTATGTTAAACATAATTCCGTATTATTCATGTTTTGAAAGAAGAGTCAGAAAAAAGGGGGGGGGGACCATGAAAAAGAAAAAATGAAAAACTTTTTTTTCCCATTAAAAAAAAATGAAAATAGTATGCTTTAATCTGCATCTGGTCTCCAGTTCTTCCCCTGGATGTGGATGATATTTTCCATTAAAAGTCTTTTGGAATTATCTTATATTACTGTATTGCTGAGGACAGCTAAGTCTATCAGTAGTTGATCATCACGCAATATTGCTGTTACCGTGTATAATGTTTTCCCTGTTCTGTTCACTTCACTTAGCATCAGTTCATGTAAGTCTTTCCAAGTTTTTCTAAATTCTACCTACTCAACATTTGTTATAGAACAATAGTATTCCATTACATTCAGGTACATAGCTTGTTCAATCTTTCTTGGACTGATGGGCAATTCCTCAATTTCCAATTCTTTGCCACCACAAAAAGGGCTGCTACAAATATTTTTGTACCTAGTATACCTTTTGTGGCCTATCAAAGAGAGCCAGCATTATTTGGGTTTAAGAAATGGTCCTTAAGTACGAAATCTAACCTGTGAACTCCAAGATATTGAGGAAGGAAGGAAGCAAACAAGCAAGCAAGCAAGCTAGCTCTGTTACCTAGTCCTCAGTGGAACAGCTCCTACTCACAAAGGTTATTGTTTGTCCTTTATTCTCAAAGGTGACCTCTCAGATTGATTCCTTTTTTTGTTTTTTTGAGACTATTTTCTGCATAATTTCTTATTTAGCACTAATTATTGAATGACATTGCCTCAGTCAAACTGAGACTTGTTAAAGGTGTTAGTTTAGGCTAAGGTCTCCCTCTGCATCTAAGGCCATCTCCAGTCATCCTGATGAATGGACCTATATGGCTATGGAGGGAATGAGGCAGGTGACTTTGCACAGCCCTCTCTCACTTAAAATCAACTCACTTGAAGATCATGACTTCTTTCAAGAACAAGGGACACACAGCAACAAAAACAATGGCACTCTATTTTCTCTGACCAGGGCAGAATGTAGGTGGGCTATTTCTTTGCTAATTATAGATAGTCTAACATTCTTTTTAAAAAAAATAATATTAGAATTAATAAAAACATTGTATCCTTTTAGTACATTAACCCTTTTCCACTTAGCTTTGGGTTATGATATAATTTGACATGTGTTACACCTGTGCGTACAAATATTCTTATTTTTATTCTGTGGCTGGGGAAATTAAGGCAGAGATAAGAGAAATGAACTTACATGAGGTCACATTCCTAGGATTCCAGCTAGTATTTAAACCTGAATTTTATGATTCCAAAGACAGTGCTCTTTCCACTATATCACTGCAGAACCACAGAAGACCCCAAACCCTGGAGATAGTTCTGGGCTCTGGGCTACAGAGTCCAAGCTAACTTTAGACTAGATACTGATGTAATCCATAGCGATTCTGCCATCAGGCATACCCCACACCCTGGGTACTCCTCAAATACCCCAGTTGCTCATAAATTCCATACTAGGAATTCAGTTTTATGTGACATTTCTGATTAGAGGCTGCTAAGGGGTACCACAATGTACAGAGTATTGGACCTGGAGTTAGAAAGATCTGAATTCAAACCCAGCCTCAGTTATCACTAGCTGTGTGACCCTGAGAAAATAAGTTAACTTCTACCTTCATTTTCTCATCTATAAAATGGGAATAATAATCACACCCATTTCCTAAGGTTGTTGTGAGAATAAATATTTGTAAAGTGTGTAGCAAAGCACTGACGTATAGAAGACATTTAATAAATGCTTCCTTCCTTCCTTCCTTCCTTCCTTCCTTCTTCCTTCCTTCCTTTCTTTCTTCCTTCCTTCCTTCCTTCCTTCCTTTCTTCCTTCCTTCTTTCCCTCTTTCCTTCCCTCTTTCCTTCCTTCCCTCCTTCCTTTCTTCCTTCCTTCCCTCTTTCCTTCTTTCCCTCTTTCCTTCCTTCCCTCCTTCCTTTCTTCCTTCCTTCCTTCCTTCCTTCCCTCTTTCCTTCCTTTCTTCCTTCCTTCCTTCCTTCTCTCCTTCCTTCCCTCTTTCCTTCCTTTCTTCCTTCCTTCCTTCTTTCCCTCTTTGAACTCTCTTCTCTACACACCCCACTCCCAAACCCAGCTTCTGTTTTTTCCAGACCCCTAGTTACCCAGCCCTGGTTGTTTCCTACAGGTGGCTTTAAAGAAAAAGTATGGGCCAATCTGGAAAACAGTTATAGGACCTTATACCAATGTGAATCTGGCGAGTCCATCATTGATAGAGCAACTGATGAGGCAGGAGGGGAAGCACCCTTTGCGAAGTGACATGGCTCTCTGGAAGGAACACCGTGATATTCGAGGATATTCCTATGGACCTTTCACCATGTGAGCCCAGGGACACTGGAATGGGAGGGGGCTTGGTCACTGTCATCTTTAGTATTGGTTATTATCAAGAAGGGGTACATTGGGAATGGATGGATGGATGGATGAATTAATGAACTGGTGAAGCTTACTGTATGCAAAGCACTGTGCTAAGGACTGGGGGAACAGCGAGAAAAGTAAGAAAGTCCCTACTTTCTAGGTGCTTGCATTCTGGTTGGAGAGCCAACACCTATGGAAGGTTTCTGTTGCAAATCAGTTGGAAAATCCCATAATCCTTGAAGTACAGCAGCAGAACAGATTGCTAGAGTTTCTTCTTTAATGTTTTTTTCCACTGACAAAATTATATTGGTGCTTGATGTTGAAACATCTGATGGTGTCATGTAGTCCCAATATAGTGGGTCCAGGAGGCCTGACACTGAGCCAAGCAGTGATATTTAAGTTTTCTGTCCCGAGGTTATAGACTTGGAGCTGGAAATGACTTCAATCTCATTCTATGAATAGGAAAGCCAAGAGAAAAGGGACAATTTGCCTAATGGCACTTCAAGAGCCAGAATTGAAACCCTCTGACTCTCTTGTCAGAGAAGATGTATCTGGCTGACCCCTCTAGACAGTGTCTGTTTGATTGAAAAGTTGTTTTGAAATCATGATTTAAATATTTGACTGACTGCTAAAATAAAATGCTACTTTAAGCCATTAGTCAGAAAGTCATCAATTTTAATTAAAAAAAAAACTTTTACAAAAATCCTATTCTTGTCAATAACAACTCGGATATATTCAGTGCTTTGCAGTTAGGTGGCACCCTAGTAAATAAAAGCCTATTGTCAGGAAAACTCATGTTCATGATCTGACCTTAGACACTTACCAGCTATGTGAGCCTGGGCAAGTCACCTCACCCTGTTTGCCTCAGTTTCCTATCTGTCAAATGAACTGAAGAAGGAAATGGCAAATCACTCCAGTATCTTTGCCAAGAAAACCTCAAATAGGGTCATGAAGAGTCAGACATGGCTCAATAGCAATAAAAGTTTTCAAATGGCTTTCTCCACAATACCCCAATAAGGTATATCACACTTGCTATTATTCCTATTTTACAGATGCAGAAACAGAGAAACCAATCTCATAATTAATAAGTGTACGAGCTCAAATCCACATCTTTTAATTTCTAGTCTAGTTAGCTGTCTGAAACAGTGCTTCTGGCTGTTTAACTTTAAGTTTAAGTTTAGAGTTTTTAAGTTTAACTTTAAGTTTTACTTTTAGTTTAACTGTTGCTTTAAGTTTAACTGTTTAGATTTAGAAGGCACACTCACAGGTCCATTTCAAATGAGTTTGAAAGGTGTGCTAAGAAAACTGAATTCTTTTTGGGTTATTTTATGTGTCAGTAGCTGATGGAAAGAGAACATAAGAATCTAGAACTAGAAGGGATCTTAGAAGCCAGAGATACTCATAAAGTCATGGAGAAGGAGGAGACCAATGAATTTCCATTTCATATGAAACAATCAGATATTTGAGACATCATTTGATGCCTCACAATTAAGAAGTTACTCTTTTTTTTAAAAGCTTTTTATTCTCAAAGCATATGTATGGATTGTTTTTCAACATTAATCCTTGCAAAACCTTGCGTTCCAATTTTCCCTCTCCTTCCCCCATCCCCTTCCCTAGATAGCAAGCAATCCAATATATGTTAAACAGGATAAAAGTATATGTTTAATCCAAAGAAGTTACTCTTAAAAGCAAATGTTTTGTTTTTGGTGACTGGACACCCCTGTCCTCTTCAAGTCTTTTTCAAGAATAAAGTATCTTTTCTAATACCAAAAAGTGAGAATATTGACTTAAGAGGAACTCCTCCCTTCATGTTAAAATGCTTCTGTACTTGAATGGCTATCATTAAAACTGTCACTGAAATCCTTCTATATTTTAACAGCATCAGAAGTAAGACTAATTCTTTACATGTTATTGGAGGGAATAGTCTTTGGGTTACCATATGCAAGTAGTACAGTTCTCTTTAACCTAATTTGAAGAGCCTAAGATGAAAGAAGCATAATTGTGTTCAAGAAATAGCTATCCAATTTGAACAACTAATTGACACAGTGGATAGGATGCTGAGCTTGGAGCCAGGGAGACCTGAATTCAAATCTGATCTCAGATACTTATTCCCTATATGATCCTGGCTAAATCACTTAGCCTCTGTAAAATGGGAATAATAATAACATCTACCTCCCTAGAGTTCTTGTGAGGGTAAAATAAAATAAAATTTGCAAACTACTTTAAAAACCTTTAAGGAATAACTGTGAGTGTTGTTATTATCTTTAGCTGGGCACAGGTTAGTAAATAAATACCTGTTCTATGAATGAATAGGAAATTGTGAAATTGAGCTCCTGATAAGAGTCCATGGCTTGACATGACCTACTTGAAAAGTTTTTCTTAAAAACTTCCATAAACACATTGTTTCTCAGAATGGGAAGGAACCTTGATGATCATGGTTTCCCTTATTTTACATGTCTCAAATGTGTGAATGACCAAAGAATTGCTGTGAGATCTTAAGCAAAAACTGTAGTTAGATAGGAAGTCTTTAAAAAGAGAAAGCATCTTAACAACAAAAAAATTTGATTTAAAAATTTTAAACCTGTTCCTCCTCTCACTTATCCTGATGGGGTGGGAGTTTGGGGACATATCAAGCCCCCCTTCCTTTCAAGAATGAATACTTCAGTGGCCAGCTAGGTAATGCAGTGGTAAAGTAGAATTGAGTTCCAGTAAGATCCCAGACACTTACTAGCTGTGTGACTAGTCAGTTAATCCTGTTTGCCTCAGTTTCCTTATTTGTAAAATAAAAGAAGGAAATAGGTTATGAAGAGGCTCTCAAAGTGAATGGGTAATAGTGGGGTGTGGGAAGGATTTCTGCTGGAGAGGCCCCCTTCTCTCCCTTTCCTTTACCCTTGAATAAAATCTCAGTCTTTTAACCTGTGTAATGAGTGTTTTGGATTATATTGCTTCTATAAAATCTTTTCTACCTCTAACTGATCAGAATTAAGGCCCTATCTCTATTTGTCATTAAATCAAATCCATGCTATTCATGTCCATTCTTCACCTTCCATTCTATATACCTATTCCATTCTCCATTTCCATGCAGACCCTTCTGATCCTCTCACCCAATCTCCCTCTCCCACTTTGCTCCATACCGTGTCACTCACAGGCAAGGAGAAAAATGGTACCAGCTTCGTCAGGCTCTGAACCCACGGATGCTGAAACCGTCAGATGCTGCCCTGTATACAGATTCTATTAATCAGGTGGTGGAGGATTTGCTGATTCGACTAGAAGACATAAAGATAAAGAGCCCCTCAGGGGACCAGGTGCTGGATGTTGCTCATCTCTTCTACCTCTTTTCCTTAGAAGGTATGTGGGGGTAGAGGAACAGGGTGAAGAGAAGAAGGCTGAGATTTAAGGGGAGGGGTAGTAATCACCACCTTCCATTGTAGGAGTTTCTTATGCCCTTTTGTCTACCCTTCTCTACTTTTCTTCTGATAAATCTAGCTATTGTATACATCTTGTTCGAGCAACGAATTGGATGCCTGAAACCATCCATCCTACCCGAGACAGAGATCGTGGTAAAGTCTGTGGAGCTCATGTTCAAGAATTCTGTGTATGCTACTTTCCTGCCAAAGTGGACCCGTCCCTTCCTTCCTTTTTGGGATCGTTATTTGGAAGGCTGGGACAACATCTTCTCTTTTGGTGAGAGGACAAGGGCTGGGTCTGGGGCTTGGAACCAGAATGATCCTTATGGGAAAGGTGACATTAATTAGTCCATCCCTCTCTTACCTGTTTCTGTCAAGACAAGTTTCCTGGGATCCCCTGATTTGTCCCAGAGACTGAAGGGAAGTCATCTTACAGTGGATCTGATTTGAGGTCATGGCCTTGGTTCCTGGAAGTTAAACACCCTTGATCTCTTCTTTCCTATAATACTACGATCTTTGTAGGGAAGAAAATGATTGAAAAGAAGCTCAAGGAGATGAATGATGAATTAAAGGCTGGGAATTCTGACAAAGTCCAGGTGTCTGGCTACCTGCATTTTCTGCTGTCTTCTGGACAGCTCAGTCCTGATGAGGCCATGGGCAGCTTGGCTGAATTTCTCTTGGCTGGAGTGGACACGGTGGGTCTGAAGGCCTGTATGGGAAACTAGAAAACCTAAGTCACAGATTGAACATATTCTTCTATCCCTTAAGGTGCCTTGGTTATTTATATAATGTAGGATCATAGCATTAGAAGAGAACCTCAAAAGGCTTTTCAATCCAATTCTTTCCTAACTATGGATAAGTTAATACCAAAACCAGTTTTCTTTGGCTTTTAAATTAGTTTTACTATGTACTGAAAAAGGCATTGGACCAAAAGTCAAGATATCTGGATTTGTGTCTTTTAAAAATTTTATTTATTTCTAATTTATTTTCTAACATTTTTTCTTTCTAAATTTTGAGTTCAAAATTCTCTACCCCCACCTTCTCCTAATCACTAATAAGGCAAGTAAAATGATATCAGATATACATGTGAAATCATGTAAAATATATTTCCATATTAGCTATATCACAAAAAAAGCAAAAAGAAAATTATGCTTCAATTTGCACTTATAGTTCATCAGATTCCTTTCTTGAAAAGGATAATTTTTTTTCATCATAATTCCTTTAGATTTGAATTAGATCATTATATTGATCAGAGTAGCCAAATCTTTTATAAGGTGATCATCATTACACACTGCTGTTACTGGGCACAATGTTCTCCTAGTTTTACTCACTTTACTTTACATTAGTTCATTTAGGTTTTGCTATGTTTTTTTTTTTTTTCTGAAACTACTCCATCATTTTTTATAGGACAGTGCTATTCCATTACAATCAGATGGCACAACTTGTTCAACTATTCCCCAATTAATGAACATCCTTCCAATTTCTAATTCTTTGTCATTATCAAAAGAGCTGCTATAAATATTTTTATAAATATAGGTCCCTTTTATACTTTAACATATTTAACATGTATTGGTCAACCTGCCATATGGGGGAGGGGATTGGGGGAAGGAGGGGAAAAATTGGAACAAAAGGTTTGGAAATTGTCAATGCTGTAAAATTATCCATGCATATAACTTGTAAATAAAAAGCTATAAATAAATAAATAAATATAGGTCCTTTTACTTTTCATTTGATTTTTTTGTGATACAGACTTAATAGGAACATTGCTGCATAAAAGAGATGTACAGTTTTGCAACCCTTTGGGCTAGTTCCAAATTGTTTTCCAGAATGGTTGAACCAGAACTCCACACAACGGTGCATTTAGTGCAACTATTTTCCCTCTTTCCTTTCAGCATTTGTCATTTCTGATACATGTGATGACACCTCAGAGTTGTTTTAATTTGCATTTCTTTAATCAATAATGATTTAGAGTATTTTTCCTATATCACTATAGATAATTGTGATTTCTTCTTTTGAACACATAGTGTTCATATCCCTTGACCATTATCAACTGGAGAATGGTACCTATTTTTATAAATTTGATTCAATTCCCCATATATTTGAGAGATATCAGAGAAAATTTATCAGAGAAATTTGCTGTAAATTTTTAAATATTATTTCATTGTTTATTGTACCTTTTAGCAAAGTGTAGTTTCCCTGATTTTCTCTTTTAGTTGTTTTTGTTTCTCTTATTTTTTTTCTTGTGCTTTTGCCTTGTCAGAGGTTAGGATTGCTACCTTTGTCTTTATTTTACTTCTGCTAAAGTGTTACAGTTTCTGCTCTGGTTCTTTGCTTTAAATCTGTGTGTGTCTTTTGCTATTTCAAAGTGTATCTCCTGTAAACAACATCTTATTGGATTCTGGTTTCTAATCCATTTTGTTTTATGTTTCCATTTTATGGGTGAGCTAATCCTATTCACATTCATAGATACAATTACTAACTGTGTATTTTCCTGCATCCTATTTTCTTTTATTTTAAAAATTCTATTCTGCCTAAAAAGTCTGCTTTGCTCCTGACCACTGCCTTTCTTAATCCTGCCCTCCCTTTTGTCATCTCCTATATCTCTCATCCCTTTCCTTTCCTATTTCACTATCTGATAAAGTAAATTTCAAAATGCAACTGAATTGGTATTCATATTCTTTCCTCTTTGAACCAACTCCAATTCCAGTGAGGTTCAAGCATTATTCCCCTCCAATTTTCTCTGCCCTATAAAAGTTCTTTCTTGCATGCCTCTTTTATATGAAAAAAAATTTCCCTAATCTACCTCTCCCTTCCCCCTTCTCTTACTACATCCCTCTTTCTCACCCCTTATAGTTTTCTAATACCATTTCCCCCCATTTTAATAGTTTTTTTTATTTTACCAAATACATGCAAAGATTAGTTTTCAATATTCACCTTTGCATAACCTTGTGTTCCAACTTTTCTGATACCATCTTTAAAGACACTTTTGCTTCCATACCCAGCCAACTTAATAGTGTTCATAGTCTCCTTCAATTATTTGTTCTAGAGTTTACTTTTTCCAACAGTCAAGAAATTCTAAGTCTGATAAGATTCTTTCATGCTAAAATTTAAATATATTTTTTCTTGGTCAGCCTTGTGCTGAGTCAATGGACAACTACTCAGTTGGTGCTTTCCTCAGGACAGCTATTCATAGAGTCAGACCTTCTCTGCTTTTCTGCTTCTCTGAAAAGAGTAAGGGCAGATCTGGGTCAGGAAGACCTTGATTCAGATTTCATCCCTGATGCTAGCTGGAAAAATGACTTCCTTGAATCTCAGATTACTCATCTGGCAAGCAAGGATGATAAAAATACCTGCAGTACTTGCCTCAGTGGTTATCAAAGGAGATGACATTTTATTAAAATGGTAGCTTTTCTTTAAGGAAGGCAAACTTAGCTCCTTCAACTTTTTAACATAGGACTATTACTTGACAGTTTGTCAACTATTTTCTAGACAATCTCTTCAGTTTCTCTATGTATATACTTACATATATACTCACATAATACACATATACACATACATATATACATGTACACAGATATATACACGGACAATATATATGCACATATATACATATAGTTTCAAAAGTCTTAGGTCATCTTTAAGGTTTAGTTGCTTAAAGTTACATATACATCCATATGCAATTTTATAGAAATGTATATATATGTATTATATTAATATCTTTTATTTATATGTCTAAATATATGTTTATATATTTTGAATATATCTTGCTCCCTATCCAGTGAGCCATAACTTATAATAAAGAAGAAACAATCTATTTAGCAAAACCAACCAAAACATTAATCATGTCTGATAGTGTATATATAATATTCTATACTCATAGGCCCCTACCTCTGTGAAGATTTCTCCAGATTTTTTACAGTGTAAAGATCAAATTGGATACCATAATCTGATAAGGATCTAACCAATGTCCAAGTCCAGCTCCACTGTCACTCATATTAATTCTTTTAAAATCACTCTTCTCATTATATGCCTGAGGTGACAGAGGGGCAAACTGCTAGAGATAGAATCAAGAAAGCCTAAATTCATATCCAACCTCACATACTTTCTGTGTGACCTCAGCCACCAGACTTTTGATGGTCTCAGTTTCCTCATATGTAAAATGGGGATGTTAATAGCACTTACTTCTCAATGAGATAATAATGATAAAGTACTTAGCACATTGCCTGATACATAATAAATTGTATATAAATATTACTAATAAGAATAATTACCATTAATCATATAAACATGAATAACTGAAGCATCATCTTCCGGTTATGATGCACACTAACCTCTTGTGATTTTTTTTTTTTTTTGCCATGCTAATGCATAGAAGCCATGAGGTTAGCATCTTGTAATAGAAAAGGCTTTTTCGGAATATTAGAGACAGAAAATCCGAATCAGAGGCTGGTCCAGTCACTTTTGTGACTTGTTAACTGCAAGTTACTAAGACTATGGAAAATTACTCCAAATGACTTGAGCAAGCTAGTCCTTTCATCTGTCCACTTTCCCATAACCCTTCGCTCAATCTTAGACAGCCCCTTCCCATCATCTTACTTGGCTTTACTTTCTCCTAGAGTGCCAACACGTTGACTTGGGCCTTTTACCACCTGGCGCAGGATCCGGAGCTCCAGGAAGCTTTGTACCAGGAGGTGATAGGGGTGGTGCCTCCTGGGCAGATACCCCAATCCAAGAACTTTGCTCACATGCCCCTGCTCAAAGCAGTGGTTAAGGAGGCTCTTCGGTATGTTCCCAGGCTTAGGAGTGAAACACCAGAGTGGGGAGGGCAGAAGGGAAGGGCTACGGGTAGATGTAAAGACGGGTATAGCAGTTATAAATCTGGACTTGGGAAATGGGCTTGATTGGAAGGAAGGAGGTGAGAGGGAAAGAAAAGAAGCAATGAGAAATTGATACTGGGGGTTATCAGGAAATGGGGTGCAAGGAAGAATATTTCCTTGCTTCTTTTCTAACATGCCCCTGACTGCCTTCTCCCGTATACCTATAGCCTCTATCCTGTTGTCCCAATAAACTCAAGAGTCAACACAGACAAGGAGGTTGTAGTGGGAGACTTCCTCTTCCCTAAGAATGTGAGTCGGGCTGGAGAGTCATGGGAGGTGAACTTATTCAGAAAATTGGGAAGTGGGTACTTGGGATGGGGATGCTAGAATTAGGAAAGGGGGTACCCACTAAGAAGAACATGAGTTCTGCCTGACTTTGGGCTGGAAGATACTTCAAAGGCAGTTAGGTGATACAATGAATAGAGTGCTAGATATGGAGTCAGGAAGACCTCAGCAAATAATTTGTATTTTCTCAGCTTCAATCTTCTCATCTGGAAAATGGGGATAATAATAGCACCTACCTCCCAGGGTTGTTGTGAGGATCAAGTGAGTTAACACATGAATAGCAGCTTTTCAAAACTTAAAGCGCTGTATAAACATTATCATTATTATTGTTATTGTTATTGTTAGTAGCACAGTTATACTCTAGAGCAGGGTTTCTTAACTTTTTCCACTTACAACCCCTTTTTGCCCAAGAAATTTGTATATGACCCCAAGTATATATAGGAAATAGGTATACAAACATTTGCTGATAATAAACCATAATTTCATGACTCCCACATTCAGTTACAAGATTCCATATGGAGGTCATAAATCCTAATTTAAGAAGTTTGGATCAAGTCAATTTTCCCACCCCATTTTACGATGAGAAATTTTAGGCCCAAAAGACTTGTGACTTGCTCAAGTTTCTGCAGGTAGTAATAGAGCTGGGCTTCTAAGCTAGTTATCCGACCTACCAATACAGCCTTCTTTCCCCTACACCTCACCAACCTTTTCCGGTATTCTTTTGCAGACCCAGTTTGTATTGTGTCATTTTGTAACATCCCGGGACCCAGACATCTTCCCATCTCCCAAGAAATTTCTGCCTCGGCGTTGGCTACGGAAAAACCAGAATGAGCCCGTGGGAGTCAACCACGCCTTTGGCTCCATACCCTTTGGCTATGGGGTCCGAGGCTGTCTAGGCCGTCGAATCGCTGAGCTTGAGATTAATTTGGTGATCTCAAGGGTAAGAGATGATGGAAACGGGTAGAGGGAGTAACAGGAAAAGCTTACTGAGGCTGATGGAAGGGAGAAGGAAGAACAGAAGAGGGATGGGCAGGTCTAATGGAGGAGGAATTAAAATACAAGAGAAGAATTACTAGAGCAGGGAACTGGGGACAGGGGAGACATGGGGAATGGTTAATGCAAGGGAAATAAACTAATGACAGAAGAGGAATGGAGAAGGGGTTAATCAAGAGGGAAATTAGGGATAAAAGTGGAAGAAGGGGTGGTTAAACGAAGAGGGACAGAAATGACAGTGGATAGAGAGTTGATAAAAGGGGAACTTTGGATAGGACAGAATGAGGGCAGTTGATATAGGGGAGAAACTGGGACAGTGTAGGAATAGGGCCATTAATCGATGAGGGAGCCAGGGACAGGGGAGGGAATGGTAAGGATTAATAGAGAAGGGATTAAGAGACAGTGAAGGAATGGATGAGATGGTGCTGTTAATGGAAAGAAGATTCATAGTAAAGTTCAGTAAAGGAACGGGGTGCGTATTCATGGAGATGGGAGCTAGAGGCTTGAGGTAAGTGGAGTTTGGAATAGGGTTGTTGGAAAATGGACTTATTTTGAGAAGGATATTGAACACAGAGAGACAGTTCTAAGGTGAATCCCCTACAAGGATTATAATGGTTTAAGTCCCAGAAAAGAAGTCTTTATGAAAGAAACTGGGAGAGTAGGCAAATGAAAGTAGACTGAAGTCATTAATTACATTTTTCCCTCTTGGCATTTGTTCCTCAGGTGATACAAAAATATAAGCTATCTCTAGCTCCTGGAATGAAGGAAGTGTACCCTTTGGCACGAATTGTCTTGGTGCCTGACAAGCTGGTTAACCTGTGCTTTCAGAAAAGGCACCCCTGAATCATGGGGGTACCCTATTGTTCTTAACTAGCCAGATTCCTTTCTGAGGTATCTCCAGATCTTAGCTCCCACTGTGCATTTAGTTCAGTTTGCCAGCCCTAACTGTAATGGACTCTTACCCAAAAGACACAGGATGAGCACTGGTTACCTCCTGAATTCTTGGAAGACCAAACTCTTGGGTTCTACTACCTTTGTCAGTGTCTGCTTACATCTTCTTTGAGGCCTTTGGCCCATTGAAATGCAACTAATAAATCGACTTTCAGTGAGCCTGGAATCTGTTTGCTTCTATCTCAATCCTCCTCCTTCTGCCTTCCCTCTTCTCACCTCCATTAGCCCAGTGATGATAATAACACTATCTTACATTAACATAGATGTAGCGTTTACTTTTGAGTCTCACTCTCCTGGAGTAAACCAGTTACATCTCTTCCTCAGGGGTTTGGGAGAGTTTGGGATATCTTCTCTACTACTATGGGCAACATAACTGCCCATTCCAGGCATCTTCTTTCCACCATTAGAATCAATGACAAAGCACAGTTTGTGTAACAAATTAGGATCAATCGGCTTTTGCAATGGGCTATTTACTTCAGCAATATCAAGATAAGAAATACAACCATTTCATTCTCAGCTTTACCCCCAAACCAAGAGGGAATCTTCCTTATACTACCATCTGTCTTTGGAGAGAGTGGGTTCAATCAATGCAATTTCCGCATAATACTGATCCTACAAATCTCTCATTCAAATTCAGCATCACTTCTGAGGAATTATCTCAGCTACTCCTAAATTGGGCTCTGGGGATCTTAAGATTTCTCCTCAGGCTGGTTTCAAAACCCAGGATGGATTTGACACCAGGATTCATGGACTTCAGGAGGCTCACTTTCCTGTCAAGAAACTCAGTTGTAACCTTCAGATGAGTCTTTTTTACCTCACATAAAGGGACAAACACCAAGGCAAAGAACCAAAGATTGTACTCAGTATTTGATGTGGCTGATGTAGGCAATAGATGATGGTAGGCACTAAATGTTGGGGTTCAGTCATGTGAAGAATTCACAGGGGCCATTCTCTTTGGCAAAAGGTAGGTTTATTAAGGAAAAGAGGTTACAAGAAAAATGAAGATACAATAGAGACTAGAAATGGTAAATATGAAATAGATTTGGGAGAGCATAGAAAGACGTTTTAATAATTAATGATGGAAAGGGCAAGTTTCCTAATAGAACTTCCATTAACCAGGAGAAAGGAAACACCCCATGAGATTAGAATGTAGCCTTAGCTGGCAGGCTAAATCCTAAAAAGGACTTAGCTCCCTAAAAGACTTTCAGTGGTTCTCAAACTTTTGTTCTCAGTATCTTCATGTTGTTAAAAAAAACCTATTGAGGATCTATTAAAAGAGTTTTTGTTCACATGGGTTATATTTATAGCTATTTACTATATTAGAAATAAAAAATAATTTTGAATTTGTAGACCCTCTGAAAGGGTTTCAGAGACCCCAACAATTCTTTGGACTACACTTTGAGGACCACTGACTTAGGTGTAAGGAGGAGAAGTGGGGTTTGGGAAGAGAATGTTGTGTGTGGATTTGCCACCAAATGTTGAGCTTGGGAAAGGGGACTCCAAAATTTGGGGTCCCAGACCGATATCACAAGGTGTCTCAAAAAAATTTGTAGACTTGAATCCATCTTCTAGTTAAGGAGCAAAGCTTTATTACAAAAGAAACGCCATTACAAAGCTGATTGAATTGTAAGGGAATCCAGCAGTGAAACAGAAGCAAAGAGAATCCTTTTTCCAGCTTTTATCATTGCTATACTTATTCTATGGCTCATAGGAAGGAATTTGTTCTCATTGACCAGATTATGACTGACCAGATTATCAGTCAGCAATGAATTGAAGAGTGGTCTCAGTCACTATTGTCCCAGGAGTTTGATCTGTAGGAGTTTTCTGTGGCCAGAAACTATCTGACGAAGGAGTGGTCAGAATCAGACAGAATGGGTTTGGGAGTTTCCTGAGGCAGAAAATCTAGAATCACTGACTTATTGCCAGAACAGAAGCCCCCCTAAAATCAAGGGATCACAAAATCATATTACATCAGATTGACTCAAAGGAGAACAGAAAAAATGGCATGAGCCATAACTAGATTCATAAGGGAAATTTAACCCCAGGAACGTGACTGAGATTTCTGAGAGACATAGCAACGTGAGGCTGCCCACAACAGCCTCAGGGTTTGCCATAACTTGGATTTCAGATTGGGCAACATCCATAGAGGGTGGGAGCAAGGATGGATCTCTATCAGAGCTTTTTCCCTACTTGCCTCAGGGAACAATTTTATCATGCTACCTACAGTTTTTCTCTGCCAAACACAACTGGCTTTCAAAGTATCAACAGTATCTTGACATTTGGCTTTAGATAGGAAGGGTCCAAGACCTCTTCCCTAATAGTACCTTCTATTTTCTCACCAGAACACCATTAGCAGAAAGAAGTCAACTGAAAAGGGAAGAAGGATGAAGTCATGAGTAGTGCCATCTGAATGCCCCTCAGGTCTGGCTGTGCAACTAGAGCAAATCAAAGGGACTCCTCATAACAGTATGGTTAGCAGATAGGAATCAATTATAGAACTTTCACATAGTGAATTACCTCAACAACACTCTTTGCGCTCGCATAAGGGCTGGGCTTAGTGGATAGTCCTAGGTTACTAAGTTTTTTCAATTTGGCAAAATATTTAATGTTTCTTTTCCTTAGAAACATTGAATTTTAGAACTAGAAAGGATCTTAGATTAGTAATATTCCCTTTGCATTCAATCCTCTAATATTATAAAATTATATTGGATTACTTGCTGTATAGGGCAGGGGGGAGGTAAAGTAGGAGGGAGAAAAACTTGGAACAAAAGGTTTTGCAAACTACCTTTTCATGTATTTTGAAAAAATAAAAGGCTATTATTATAAAAGAGAACTAGTAAAAAAAAATTTGCAAGGTTGACTTACCTCAAGCTGAAGAAGTAACAATTTGGGTGACAATCCTAACGTTATAGTTCGTGAGCCCCCATTTGGAGCACTTTACATTAATAATAAGACAATGTTAAACAATAATTATCTCTTAGAAAAGGCATTTGCTCAAATGGCATTACAAAAACAGTAGGAAGGTGTTTTCCCCAAAACCTGAGGTATGCTTTCCCACAAATACATCAATAGAGGGGTAAAAAGTGGGCATAAACCTATATTACAATGGTAATAAAACCCTCATGTAAGGGAACATGTAGCCAAGATGGATCATAACTCTGGAACTATAGGGTTTTGATAACCTTTCTTCCTATAGAGAATCCTTTCAAAGTTCACTGCTAGGCACAGGATCAGTGATGGACAAGTTACTTTGCTGCCTCATTTGAATGGGTAACTCAGCTAGCTCTTTATGGAGCATGGATGGGCATATCATTATTGAGCTAGCTCAAGCAGACCATTTAGCTGCTGAACTGGCTCCTCACCAGATTCATTTGACTCTTCATAGGGCAGGTGTTTTGCAGGTTTATCTGCTGATTTCCCTGGGCTTGCCACTTTCAGCTTCTGACTTGGCAGTTAGTACTGTACTCTTTTTGCTAAAGTGTTATAGCTCTCTTTTCAAAAGGAATAGTATTATGTTCCTCAAAAACCTATATTCCAGAAATGGTAGAAGCCTTTCTTTGACTCTCTTGGGATCTTAGCCCTGAGATTTGTTATCTTGTAGATAGGAAGTGTGAGAAGCATAGATTTTCTTTTTTCATCATTCTTAGTTCAGAGCAGTATTTCCTCAGGGAAGGATCCTACTCTTACTTAAGATGCCCAGTCAGTTCCATTTCCCAGGTTTTTTTTTTTTTTTTGGTTTTTATCTAGATGAGTGGCTGGAGACAAAGGTATTGAGGTAATATGTTCTCTCAGGCAATTTCTTTGTCTTTGCTGACCTTTTCATATTCATTTAAGCTATTGAAAGTCTCGTCTTTTCAAGGAGTAGAATATTTTATTTACTGTTGGTTATATAGTGGATAAAAGATTGAGTCTATAATCTGGAAGATATGTAACTCTAGGCAAGTCACTTAACTTTTGCCTCAATTTCCTCATCTCCAGATTGTTATGAAGATCAAATGAGATAATAATTGTAGAAAGGTTTAGCATAGTGCCTGGTATGTAAGAAGTACTATATTAATGTTTCCTAATTTTTTTATCATTTAAAAATTTTTAAATAATTATAGTTTTTTTCAAAATATATGCAAAGATAGTTTTTGACATTCATCCTTGCAAAACCTTGTGTTTCATATTTTTCTCCCTCTCTCCTTTCCCCACTCCTTCCCTAAACAGCAAGTAATCCAATATATGTTAAACATGTGCAATTCTTCTATATATATTTCCACAATTATCATGCTGTACAAGAAGTCAGATCAAAAAGAAAAAATGAGAAAGAAAACAAAAAGCAAGCATACGACAACAAAAAAGATGAAAATATGATGTTGTGATCCACATTCAGAGCCAACAGTACTTTTTCTAGATCCAGATGGCTCTCTCCATCAGAAGTCTATTGGAACTGGCCCGAATCACTCATTGTTTAAAAGAATCATGTCCATTGAAGTTGTTCATCACATAATCTTCTTGTTGCTGTGTACAATTTCTCTTGGTTCTATTTATTTTACTTAGCATCACTTCATGTAAATCTCTCCAGCTCTTTCTGAAATTATCCTGCTGATCGTTTCTTATAGAACAATAATATTCCATAATATTCATATACCACAATTTATTCAGTCATTCTCCAACTGATGGGCATCCACTCAGTTTCTAGTTCCTTGCCACTGTAAAAAAAAAAAAGGGCTGCTACAAACATTTCTGTACATGTGGATCCTCTTCCCTTTTTTAAAGATCTTTTTGGGATACAGACCCAGCACTGCTGGATCAAAGAGTATGTACAGTTTGATAGCCCTTTGATCATGATTCCAAATTGCTCTCCAGAGTGTTGGATTGTTTTAGAACTCCACCAACAATGTATTAATGTCTCAGTTTTCCCACATCTCTTCCAACTTTTATCATTATCTTTTCCTCTCATCTTAGCCAATCTGATAGGCTTTTATTACTTACTATTTTTATTATTACTTACAACTGAAAGGTATAAATTATTTTTTTGCCCTTCAAAACATTAACTTTGTGGAAATCTAAATGAGAATCACAGATTAATCCTCATAGTAATAATGTTTTAAGGGGGATAGGACAGGCAACCCCCTCCACCCCCATTTTACAGATTAATTTAAAATGAAAGAAAGTAATAGAGAATGAAATATAGTACGATGATAGGCGAGATTGCTTAGTTCTGGAACTGTGATTAACTTGCTATGAGGTGCTGGATTTCAGTATTCTGGGCTATATTTTCTTCATTCATAAAACGAGGTTTGCCTAGATGATTTTTTAAAGGCCTCTTCTAGTTCTTAAATTCTAAATCATTAAAGGGACAGAATAGTCAAGTAATTTATCTAAGGTTTAAAACAAGTTAATAGCAGACCTTTTAATAAGAATCCAGGTCTCTTGAATCTCAGCTCTAGGTTCCCCTCCCCTTTTCTGAAGTACTGTCTTCCCTTTTTTTTTCTTTCTGTTCAGAACTCTCCTCTCCCTCTGCTACAGACACACACACACACACACACACACACACTTCACATAGAGAAAACTTTAATACTTTTGTCCCAATTATGAGAATTATGAGGAACAAATTGAGATATGAATAGAATAGATTTTCATTCTCCAATGAGAAAACATGATGCTGACCTGCTCCCTCTTCTGAGAACAGGAAGAGGTAACCAGACACTATGGCAGAAATTTTGGATGTTGGGGATTGTAAGTAGAAAAGCCAGAAAGACTGGGAGTTTATTCATCTCTTAAAATGAGGATGATAATATTTGTAGTACCTGGTCTAAAGATTTTTTATAATGAAGGAACTTCGTAAACCTTTGGGACTATAGACATTGTTATTCCTTCCCAGGAGGCTTAGGAAGTACCATGGTGGAAGAAAAGTGGGATTCAAAGCTTTAGCTCTGCTACTTAATACATGTGTGACCCTAAACAAGTCATTTTACAGCAATTTCTATGAATTTTTGTTCCCTCAACTGTAAAATGAAATGGTTGAATAAGATGTCTTTAAAAGCTCTGTCTTCTAAATCTCTATCTCTCTGTCTCTAAATGTATGATTTTTTAAAGTCCAAAGTCACTCCTAGCTCTAAACCTACTAATGCCAGGCAAAAAGAGGTCTTGCTGGAACCTGGCCAGAGGAAGATCTTGCTCTTTGTGTATATGCATCAAAGGTACCAAACATGTAACTCAAATATCTTTTTAAAAAATTTTTTTTATTTTTAACTTTGTGGAGGAAGTCACTTTTCCACATGGGTTAAGCCATCCTCTCCTCTTAAGTTTATATTTGGTGGTAGAACCCAGAGAAGGAAGAGAGCTGGAGTAGAGAGAGAGTATTCAGCACAGTTCCAGGAAATGAGGATGGAAATGAATAGGAGGCTTTTGGCAAGAGGAGTAAATGGGACTCCCATAGAAAAGTCCATAAAGCTGAATTTCTAGGTCTCCAGAGATGTTCAGGGAAGGAACAGGAAAGGCATATGTAAAAATCATACTATCTTCCTGCCAAATGTCCATTTAAGCCAATGCCTTAAAAGGATCCTTTTATTCATTTATCCTGCTGCTCAGAGAAGGGATACAGTCCAAAAATAACAATGTCTAATAATTCAGTTCTCATGACAGACTCCTACATCAAAGTCGATCCCAACACAAAAAAGACTTGGGGCTTTCTTGGACTTTGACTGGAGAATCTTCAGAACTTGCACAGCCCTAACTCTTTTTCCCAAGTCTTTTAGCCTAAGAGTGCCAGGGCATGGGAATAGTTCAGGCCCTTCTCTTGTTCCTGAGAAGTAATAGCAGGACCAAATTGGAACAGGGATTGGGCCAGAGTCCTACCACAAATTGATGATTGAGGCAAGACACAGACCCAGTTATCAGCATTCTAGATCTTTCCCTGGTTCTAGCCAGGTTAGGTGAACAGCCAGAGAGAGGTCTGGGACTCCACAACTATGACTCCATATTGATACCCAACTCCTGCAATGCCAAAGTGGAAGGGGAAGAATTAAGGGGAGGATGGGAAAAGTGATGAGAAAACGCTGGGGAAAGTGTGAAAGTGAAAGACTAAGAACCAGCCCAGAAACCGAAGGATTTGGGTCCCTGTCTCTTGTCCCAAGACTATAGGATATAGGTTCTCAAAGCCCATAGTCAGCCCTACCTTAGAAGCTGTTGCAGATGGAAAGAAGGGGATTAAGAATGTGGGGCATGCAGGGGACTAAGAATATCCTCCAATGGTCCTAGGGCCTGAAAGTCAGGGAGCTCTCTCATTCTGACCTCCGCCATCCCGTGAAGCATCAGCCTTTCTCAAAGGTTTATGGGAATAGAGCTTTGTTTGTATTAGGGAAGTGGAACTGGGGATGAAGATGCAGAGCCTGTGAGGGAGGAAAAAAAGGCAAAACTGTGAAGTAGATAAAGATATCTCTCCTTCCGGCTACTACTGCCCTCACTCTCAGGTTCTATAACCCAAATCAGGTTCTTAATGTGTCTTTCCCCAGCCTGACCCCTTGCCTCTAAGCTGTATTTGAATCCCAGCTCTGCTATTCCCTTCACGACTTTGGGCAATACTTCCTTGGGTCTCAGTTGTCTCCCTTATAAAATGAAGCTGTTGGAGGAGTTAATCTCCAGTGTCTCGTTTAGCTCTAAATCTGTGATCCTATAACCTGTTATCAGGCAGGAAAGGGTCTGATTTGTAGTTCAGCATCACTGGGGAATGAATTTAAGTCATGTGTTCCTTTTCCCAAGAGGATTTGCATTTTAAGCCTCATCTCTAATTGTCTAAAAGGAAGGATTTGTTCAGTGGGTAAAGGGATTTCGGGGAACAGATGTCAGACCTGTTTTGGACCGTACAGACAAGGGAACCTTCCTGGGGATCCTCAAACTAGAATTTGAGGTTTTGCTTCTCAGCATCACTACTCTCTAGCTTTCTTTAATTATTTCTTATCTTGTACATCAATTGCTTTTTATAATTATTTGTTTGCACGTTGTCTCCTCCCTTAGATAGTAAACTCCTTAAGGCCAAGGACTGTCTTTTGCCTCTTTTTATACCCTCAAGGCTTAGCAGATGGATGCTTACTGAATGTTTAAAAACTGAATTGCTCTTATATTAACTCTTCCTCAGCTTCCCCTATTTCTGATACCTCCATGATGGCAGCATAGACCAATTTCAATGTGATCATCTGGGACTTGGGGTGAGAAGAGGGAGAGGAGTAACTCCAAATCCCTACATACTCTTTCCTACCCAGGGTAGCCTTGTTGGAGCAATGAATGGCAAGTTTCATGGTTTTCTTGGACCTACTTGTTTGAGAATAGGATCCTTCCTCTCTCCACTGATTTCCAGCAAAGAGATCTGGGAATAGGGCAAACCTGAGAGGGCCAGCATTGGAATTAGTAAACAAGAGGGCAAGAGAGCAGTGAGAATAGCAGAACATACCTGAGCAGGAGAGGATTTAGCTGAGAATGAGTGAGTGAAAGGACTGAGCTCCCCTCCTTCTTCCATCAGGTTTTTTTGGGGGAGGGGTTGGGATTTGGAGTGCTGCATAGGACACAAAGACACTGGGATTCTCAGGCACCAAGTGCATCAATGCCAGCAGGGCTGAACACCAGGGCTTGGAGGATGTCAGACAGGGAAATGACACCTAACAAGTGCTGTGATTCATCCACCATCACCAGCCGGTGAACCTGTGGGTACAAGGGGCTGGGATTAGAGACATGGCTGTGGCCCAATCACTTCCAAATAATTATGTGACCACATAATTGTAGCTCTTAAGGGAGAGTCAGCATCTCTGGGGATTCCAGTTAGTAAATGGCAAAGGCAAGATGGGTAGGAATAAGTATTAAGGGATAGCCATACATTGAGACACCTTGTACTGGGAGAGTTGTGGGCACCATGGACATAGTGATGGGATGTTGAAAGTGGGCAGGACTTATCCTGAGGTCAGACAGGGCACTTCAAGGGTTCAGGGTCTCCTTGAAAGTGATGAAGCACTGTGTGACTGGGGGTGAGGACATTGTGGAGTGGAGGGATCACCTGCTCTCGGGCGATTCGGTCAATGACATCACCCAGGCTTTCGTGAGGCTGGCAGGAAATGATCCCCTCCAGACAGAGGGACCGCTGTCTCAGTGCTTCACCAACACTCATGTCCAGATGGTTGTAGGTCTTCTGGGCAGCCAAATGCTAGAGAAGAAATAGAAAGCAGGAAGGGGGAGGGATGAGATTATCAACATTCCCAGCCCTTTGGATTTCCTTCAGCTGCACAGAAAGTCCAGCTTCTACAGATTTCCACCTGGCTAACTCCATCCTCAGATCTCCCTCTTCCCAACTTCCGACAAAACCTCTATTTCCCCCACCTCAACCTCTCCAAACTATTCCTAGCTCTTTTTAGCAGAATACTCACTATGACATCAAATCGGGAATAGAGGCCCACAACCTGTCCTGGATTGGAGGAAGGAAGAATGAAAGGAGTCAGAAGAGCTTTAAAGAATATCTGCAATAAAAGTTTAGCATCAACTATTTCTTTGTCCAGTTAAGTGTCTCCACATGCATTTCCCTAGACTCACAGAAATTTGAAGCTGCAAAAAAGATTAGAGATCATTCTCACTGGATCTTTGGTTTTAGAGATTAAGTCTCAGAGGCTCAGAGCCCAAGGTCATACAGGCAGTTAACATCAGAGCCTTTTCTAGTCAACACACTGATACTTCATAGGATCCTCAAAACCATTTCATATAGATAAATAATTATTTCCCTAATTTTACCAGTGGGAGAACCTGAGCCACAGAGAGTTTATATAACACCTGAACTTGAATGCTCTTGACTCACTATATTATGATGTCTGGACCAGGGAGGAGTTCTTAACCTGGGGTCCATGAACTTAAAAAAAAAAAAATCAACCCATATATTTTGACTATATGTCAATATAATTGATTCCCATTATACTTTGATTTTTTAAATTTTGTATGTTTAAAAACATTATTCTGAGAAGTGAATTTAACTGGACTGCTAGAGGAATCTATAACACACCCACAAAAATGAAGAACCCTATTTCTAAGTCGATTTTACAATGACCCTCTAACCATATTGTGAAGGTCTAAATTAAAGATCTATCCGCCCTCCTCACAAATCTCTTTTCATAGCCCCCTACTGAGTACCACCCTCTCCTCTTGGCAAAGATACCGGACTCATTGACCACAGGTAGCGCAGACACTCGGCGGTCTACAAAAATGTCCAGTGCAGACAGGATGGGGGCTGTGTCCAGCACCACGGCCAAGTCTCGGAATGTGCCAATGCCCAAGTCTTGGATAGATCGGGAAAGAAACTGTGGCTTGGGAAGCAGTGCACCCTGAATATAAGAGCAAATTAGGGGATAGGGAGGGGGAAAAAGGCAAAGATCAGGAAAGAGACCAGACTAGCCCAGATGCCACAGTGGGTCCCAAATCTCTCTGGACTCTAACTTTCCTTCCCAACCTCTTGGAAATCTTGGGCTAATGCAAATCTATGTAACTGGAGATGGGGCAGCTGAGGGTCTTAAGAGCCCAAATTAGGCCATGTGTCCCATAATGCACTGGTGGAGTTAGAATCTCCCTGCCCCCATTCCAGAGACTGGCCTTTTCCAGGTCTGGGTAGAGTCTTACAAAGATATGCAGGAACTTGAGCAGCCTCTTGTGGGTGAGGATGTGAAGCACGTTGCCAGAGGCAGGATCTAGAACTGGCAGGCGGTGAATCCGGTTCTTGATCAGGGAATAAACAGCCTCAAACAGGCTGAGGAGGCACGGTCAGTGAAATGGAAAGATTGGAAAGTGGGAGGAAAGGATGGTTTGATTTAGAGATGGATCTTTGGGGAAGACTTGAAAAATATTAGCATATTTTAAATAATAATTTTTTAAATTACTGATACCTTCATATCTGAATATATCTCTTCCCTTACCTCTACCAATAAGGCAAGTAGGGAAGGGTTTTTTTTTTTTAATTTAAAAAGTTTTTTTAAAAATTATTTAATAGTATTTTTTCCTAATTATATATAAAGAAAACTTTCAACATTCATTTTTTGAAAGGTTTTGACAGCAGGCAACAAGCAAAAGGAGATTTTGAGGAAAGGTTTTTCACTCCAGATACACCCCCACCCCCATACACACACCCATGGAGAATGGGGAGCAAGGCTATTTGTATTCTTTGTTTCTAAAATCAAGGAGATTAACCCAGAATCAAATGGGTTTAAAAGGGGGAGTGAGACCCAAGAAGATATTTGAAGACGAGATTGAGGAGGGAGACCTACCTGTCATTGGGAGAGATGGAAACCAATGGCTTGAAAGAGCCTTGAAGGTAAATCTCTGCAGGAGAGGGAGAATCGAGTCCAGAGAGTTGTATCCTCCTCTCTGGGGACTCCCACAGATCCCTTCCCTCCCCTATTCCCCATGTCATCCCCATTCTCCTTCCTGTATTTCATTCCTAAGTAGAACTCCCTTGGTCCCTCTCCTTAGGGCCCTCAGCTCTCTACTCACCCCTCCAGGTTTGAATTGTATGTTCCTCAATTTCATAGATCTGAACCTAGAGACAGATAAATAGTCTCTTCTGATTAGGCTTGGTTGGGTTCACATTCAGGCTCCTCAGTTACCCCGCTTCCCCTTCCCACCTTTCTTCAATCCAATTGACCCAGCTGTGCAGGACTCACCAAAGGTGATCTGTAGTAACGATGGAGTACTAGGATGAAGTCTGTGATAGTCAGCATGCCTGAGAAAGTGAGGGAAAGATATGGATCTAGTCAGCCTGGGGTCCCACCAACTCCAGTCCAGTGCCACTGAAAAGGCAGGGGCTTTATCTTGGTTATCTTTGCTGCTTCCTTTTCTCCTAAGCCAGTGCCTAGTCCAGTTCTTAATGCATGTTTGGTGAAAGAATAAATGAATGATTGTTGCCCCCAAGGTGGCAAAACTGAGACTTGGTAAATAATCCATAATATGGGCACAGCTGGCCAGTGCTTATCATCCTCATACCACTTCCTATTCTGAGTTCTCTCTCTTTTCCTTTTCTCTCCTCTTTGTCTTTTTTCTCCTTCCCTTTTCTTCCCCTTTTCTTTTCTTTTTCTTCTTCCCTTTTTCCTCTCTGCCTGGCAGGAGAAGAAAATGGTAGGAGTTTGCCCTTATTGCAGCCCAGGATTTGAGAGATAAATTTTAAGCTATTATCTAGGCCATGGTTTTCTATTCTATGTAAACCATCAGGATTTAGAGTGCGATGTGACCTTGGAGATCACACATTCCAATCCCTTCATTTTGCAGATGAGGAAACTGAGATCCAAAGCAAAGTGACTTCTTGTCAACAAGGTCTAAGTAGTAAAATAGCAAGAGTGCCATCAAAGAGATCTCTGAATGCTCTAAATGTTCGTCTACACATCTTCACTAACACCTTTTCCTTCCCATTTACAGTCTTTCACTCACCCACAAAGCTCTGCTTCTGGTTGTCCCACAAAGGGGCTGCCCTTACCCCATTGGCCACAAGAGCAAAGAAAGCCTTCTTGATCTGTATAGAAAAAGGAGGAAATGATACCATCTTTTGTTCCAATCCCACCATGTTGAATTCTATATTAATATTACAGCTCCATCTTGATTTTCAAGGCCTTCTACGATGTGGTGCTGAACTAACTGCCCTATCACCTTATTCTCCTTTTGTAGAATCTTTGTTCTGGACTAAATGACTCTCTTCTCCATTCTTGACAGGCGCTCTCCTGTCTCTGTCCCTTTGCTTTCTCTCTTCCCCATGCTTGGGAATGATTTCCTTCTATTAACCACTCATTGTTTCTTTTTATAATTCCTCCCTGATGCCTTCTCTGACTTCAGCTCCTAGATGATCCCTACTCAAATTCCCTTGCATCTTCCCTTTGTGTCAGTGTCATTATTTACTATAACTATTTGGATACTCCTTGTCCTTGTCCCCTCTCTCTGTGAGAGCAGGATCTGTCTCTTTATCTCATTTTGTATTTTTTACATATAGTAGGTGCTTCATAGATGCTTGTTGAATTTGAGCACTTTTTTGCAAGGTCCTTGATGTACCTTTCCAACTATTCATATAGCTAACCTTCATCTCAACCTCAGTTCCTCCATATGTTGATGGCTGCTGGGGAAGTTGAGGCAGGTATGTATTGTGGAAGAGAGAATGGGTATAGGGTAAAGAGAGAGTTTAAAAGGCCTTAGAAAAGGAAAGGAAGGGAGCCAGAAGGGAAGAACCAAAGGAATTTGGGGAAGCTATGAAGAGGACCTATGAGCCAAGGTGGAAGGAAGTGTCTGAAGTACTTAGGAGGTTTGGAGATCTAGGTTTGCTTTTGTTTGATTATAGGTTTAGGGTTCCAGGATCCTAAAGAAGACCTTTTGAGTCTAGATTTGGAGCACAGGAAGGACCTCACCTCTAGCATGGTATCAAAGATGACCAGCTTTGAGCTGGTAGCCATGGCATCATAGCAGCTGTGCTCCTGCATGAAGTGCATGTAGATTTGAGCTCCTGGGTGGAGCAGCTCTCCATCCCAGCCCAGTTTGGGCAGGAGAATCAGTGGTGATGGACTTCGGGTCGCTCTCTCCGGAATCTCCCTTTCCTGACTCACTGATAAAGTGTCTGGCTCCAGGGATGTAGCCCCTGTTGGTATAGATGTGAACTCTGGACACATGGCTGTGGAGTCCAAGTCTATGGCTTCTAGCCCCCAGCTAATGGAATCGGATCCTGGGAATGTAGCAACTTGGCTTTGGGATATATCTTCTGAGGAGGTAGACCCAGAGTGGGGCCTTGCCAGAACACCTGCTGGGAAGATGATGATAACAGTTTACATTTATCCAATGCTTTCTACTTTATCAATAGCTTTCTTATTTTTCTCCCTCAGAAATTCCATGGAGCACTGGGTATTATTATTCCTGTTTTACAGATGAGAAAACTAAGTTGCTAAGTTGTTGAGTAAATTGAGGTTTGGAGATATAAAGAGTTTTGCCCAAGTTCACATGGCAAACTTGCAGAGGAACTGAGGTTTAAACTTGGGTTTTCTGACTTCTGGTCCAATTAGGCCAGTTTTTCTCCCAGACTAAGATCATGGCCAGGTCCTAGTTCTGGCATAGGAAATCAGAAGCATTCTAAGCTCCAACTCTCTCCCCCTTTTCTTCCACAATGGGCCCATTCCTCACCCTGTGGGCTATCTCCTTCTTCCAGGATAGGGGGGTCTCCCTCTTCCACAGCTTCTTGCCTTGTCCACCTGGAGGCCTTAATTTCCCGTTTTTCACATCTCTTATCTGGGCTGGTAGTCATGCAAGGCAGTGGCCTTGAAGGGCTGTCCCCCGAGTAACTCACTTCTGCATGAGAAAATAGAATTTGGATAGGAGAGAAAGAGAAAGCCAATGGGAGGGAGAAGAGACGAGTGAAGAAGAGACAAGATAGAAGAAAGAGAAGGAAGAAGAGGAAGGGTGAAAAATGGAACAAAGAGGAAGAAGAGTAAAGGGGAGAAGAAAGGGAAGGAAAGGCATTGTGGGATGTAGGGATGAGCTAACAAGGATAGAGGGATTTCATGCAAAGGAAAAGGAGGTAAGAGACTGAACATAGGACCAAGCAGCTCCTACCTACCTGGTGGTTCCACCATGTCCCACATGGTTGTTTCAAGACAAGGTCTGGGAGGAAAAAGCAAGATGAAGGGGGAGAGAGAATGGTAACCCAAGCCTTAGTTGCCCTGAGCCCAAGGGACTGCAGCTATACCCCACCCTCTGTCCCTTCAGACTCCCTTTATTCCCTCCCTGGGGCCTCTGTACCCAATGTAGGGTGTGTTCCTGCTCAGGCTGCATCCGGCCAGTGTCGTGCTGACTAAAGCCGTGGCAGACTATTCTGGGCCCCAGCTCTCTGGCTCCCTGCCCCCACCAGAGGATCAGTTTCTCTTTGGCTGGGTGTCAGACCAATGGGAAGGAGGGGTTCCTCCTAGCCCAGCTGCCCCAGTCCTGCCTGGGCCAGCAACTCTGTGGACCCTTGCCAGCCTTGGAGACAGGGAAAAGCATACAGGTGCTTTCTTTTTTGGGGAGGGGAGGTAGAAAAACACCCAGATCATCTCAAGACACCTGCCTCCACAGACTTTCCCTAGCATTTCCTTTAGAAAGAATTAAAGAAGATAGGTACAAGAGCAAATCAATTCACAATTGAGGAGGAAATGAGAGGTGGTAAGTAGTGTAAGTGGGAGCAGATGAGAGCTATCCAGAGGTCTACCCAGTGTGACACTTCTTTCTTTGGTTAGCAAGCATTCTCAAGCCCTAGAAAGATGTCACTTCTGGGATATAAAAGGGGTGTTTGAGTGGGGGGGGGAGAGGAAGAAAGGATTGGGTAGATAGGGACATTGTCTTGGAGGTTAGGGTACAGAATTGGTTTAGAGAAAATATTGGAGAAGAATGAAAGGAAAAGTGTGAAGAATTGAAAGCAGCTGGCCTTCAAGGGCAGGAGGGCGATAGAAGCCTTATTACCGACAAATAGAAGGTAATAAAGAACTGTAGAAGGGAGAAGAAAGGATACTTTTAGCAGAGATATGGCTCCAGGGCTTTGAGAACCTTGGGGGTTCTCTTATAGGTCTTGGGGGAGATGGCAATTAGTTTTCTCATCCCAGCCCCCAGCCAGGAGAGGCATTTTGGAGTGTATTAGAAATAGGGCACTGCAGGGTCCAACTAGACTCCCCTTTTGCCTGTGAAGTCCTCATTGGTCTTGGTGCCAACAGGCTTACAGCCCAGTTCTGGTATCTAAGCTCCCTGTCCCTTCCCTCCCCCCCCCCTCACCTCCACCCCTTGGCATTCCTGGAGCTTGAGTCACAGTCCTAATGAGGAATGCTGGCCACGCAATCCTTGGTTCTCCCTCCCTGATCGGAGGCCTGACCTCCCTTCCTTTGGAGTCCTTTCCCACTACTACTCCAAGTTATCTTTCCAAAATTTCTTTTCTGGAGGGAAAAAAAGTGTTGTGATGGGGAGACTTAAGACCCACGAACAATGCAGTGACTAGTATGGGCTCCAGAGGTCCGTGATGAAGCATGTGTCCCAGATCCTGGCCCAGAGGGAGGGACTAGAAATGCAAAATGAGAATGACAGTGACATTTCCACACATGGCCAATGTGTGGATTCATTTTGCTTGGCTATGATTCTATGTTGCAAGGGAGGGTTTTTACAAAAATGTGTGTGTATATGTAAAGAGGAACAAATAATAGTACTGTCAAGAGTTAGCAAATGTTTATTAGGCTCCTACTATGGGCCATGAATGATACTAAGTGATAGAAATACAAAGAGAAGATAAAGTTAGGGGCAGCTAGATGGCAAAGTGGATAGAATGGAGTCAGGAGGACCTGAGTTCAAATCCAACTCAGACACAACACTTTCTAGATGTGTAACCTTGGCCAAGTCACTTAAACCCAATTGCCTTACAAAAAAACAAAACAAACAAATAAAACCCCCCAAGAAAAGTAAAAAATAGCCCCTGTTCTCACGGAGCTCATAGCCTAATGGGGGAGACACATAATTGCACATATACATGTTGCATATAGTTGTTTCTGGAAATAAGATATGTATAGAATGAATTTACATATATGCAGACTGGATAATCAATATGGTTCTAGGGCATTAATACAAAAGGAGATCAAGGCAGTAGAAGTAGAAGGTAGGATTTTAGCTGGGAAGCCCAGGGCTGGAGATGAAAACAAAACCAATTCCAGACACAGAGTTTTCATATGGACCAGTGAGAATGCCGGGTATCTGGAGACAGAGTCAGTATTTTGGGCTTCTTGTGGAAGGATTTGAACCAAGACTTCAGGGAAGCCAGAGAGTGATGAAGAGGATGAAAATTTCAGGCATGAGGGATAATCAGTGAAAATGGAGAGTTGAGAGAAGGAAGCTCTAGATGAACTAGTGTTTAGATGGTGGGCCTGCAATCAGGAAATCCTGAGTTCAAATAAATCTGACCTCAAATGCTTACTAGCTAGGTGACCATGAGCAAGTTAGTTAGCCTCATTTGTAAAATGGGAATAATAGTGCCTATTCCCAGGGTTGTTGAAATAAAGATTGCAATTTTATAATCTCCCTCTTTCTGCCACAGTTTTCTCAGCTGAAAAATGGGAATAATAATAGCACCCATTCCCCGGATTGTTGAAATGAGATAAAGATTGCATAGTTTCCTGATGCTCCTATTTTAGTGTCCCACCTCATTATTGAGGAACACAAAAGAAACCAGAGTCAGGATTATCATGTACAGTGAGGCCGTTGGGAGGGGGTGGGATGGGATGCAAAAAGACTGAAAAGGTAGGAAAAGGACAGTTTATGAAGGCCTTTAAAAGTCAACCATGAAATTTGGTCTCAAGGAAAGGAAGAAAATAAGGCAGTTGAAACATTTTAAAATGCACATAGGAGAGAACAGAGGACATTCAGAGAAAGATACAAACAGGACAGCTTTGAAACAAAGTGTTGAATTTATTACACATTTAAAGATGTAACTATGTAACAGAAATGCACAGTTTCATATGTGATCCTCTTTTCTGCTATTTTGTATATAGGAATGTTCACACACACAAAAAGATTTAAATCAAAGTATACTGATCTGGGACCACAGTACCTGGGATTTTGAAACTGATTCAGATGTAATAGAATTCTTTGGTCCCCTGATTTTTAGGGAGGGGGGCTGTCAGGAAATCCTAATTCTTCCAGCTTGAAATCTGTCTCAAGAAACTCTCCTGATTCTGACCACTCCTTAGCCCCCCAACTAGCACACTTAATTCATCTGGAGATTACTTGCTAGCCCACCACCCTTAATTCATCTGGAAATTACTCCTTAGCATTGGGTCATAGAATCAATTTATACTCCTTAGCCTTAGGCTATAGAAGAGTGGATAAAGTTGTTCTCTGTTTTTCACTTCTTTGCTATTTTCCAATCAGGAATCTAGCCGGCTAAGAATTCTCCACTTCAATAAACTTTTTTTTTTTTTTTTGTTGCCAACTCAACTTAGAGCCTCAGATTGTGAATTCTTTTGTAATACCTGCCACACTGATCTGGGGACCCCCAAACACTCATCATTTCTACCACTGACTTTCATGACCTGGGTCTCAGTTTCTCTTTCTGTAAAATGGAGATAATGATACATATTTCACAGGATTGCTGTGAAGCAAGTTAAAGAATTAATCAATAAACATTTATTAAGCAACTATTATGTGCCCAGGCACTATGCTAAGTTCTGAGGATGTGAAAAGAGACGAAAGATTTCAGAAAAGATTTCTGGATTTCACAAAGACAGACTTAGATGAATCGATTCTGAATGGAGTAAGCAGAACCAAGAAAACATCATACACAGTAACAGAAACATTATGTGATAATCAGCTTAGCTCTTATAAGCAATAAAGTGATCCAAGCCAATTTCAATAGACTTGGGATGGAAAATGTCATCCATATCCAGAGAAAGAATTATGGAGACTGAATGTAGATGAAAAAATATTATTTTCTTTTTTTTATTGCTTTTTATTTACAATTTATATGCATGGGTAATGTTACAGTATTGACAATTGCAAAACCTTTTGTTCCAACTTTTCTCCTCTTTCCCTCCACCCCTTCTGGCAGGTTGACCAATACATGTTAAATATGTTAAAATATAAGTTAAATACAATATTTGCATATAGAAAGCATATTATTTTCACTTTCATTTTTTCTTTCTCATGGTTTTCCCCTTTAGTTCTGATTTTTATTTCACAACCTAATATGGAAATATGGTAAAAATGAATGAACATATATGACTTATAAAAAATTTCTTGCTGTCTTGCAGAGGAGAAAGGGAAAAGAGGGAGTGAGAAAAAAGTTGGAACTCAAAATCTTACAAAAATGAATATTGAAAACTATCCTTACATGTATTTGGAAAAATAAAATATTAGTAAGTAGATTAAAAAAGGTAGTTCCTACTCTCAAGGAGTTTACAATCTAATGGGGAGATAACATGCAAACAAATATATAGAAGCTAGAAAAATACAGAATAAATAGGAAGTAATTAATAGAAGATACTATCTATAGAAGGTTAGATTTTCCTTGTGGCTTGAAGGAAGCTAGGGAAATCGGTAGTTATGCAATTGAGCATTTCAGGCATGGGAGGCAGTTGGAGAGGCCTAGAATAGAGAGAGACAGAGTGTCTTTGTGAAACAGCCAGGAGGCCAGTGTTACTGGATCGAAGAGTATGTGTTGAAAGCAAGGTTTAAGAAGACTGGAAAGATAGAAGGGAGTTAGGTTATGAAGGGCTTTGAATGCCAAACAGACCATTTTCAATTTGATCCTGGAGGTAATGGGGAGCCAGTCGAGTTTACTGAGTAAAGGAGTGACGTGGTTGAACCTGCTGCACTTTAGGAAATCTCTTTAGTGGCTGGAGTATGGTTTAGTATAAGAAGGCAATAATACCAGCAGATTATTGGGTGTGAGATGATGAGGGACTGTTTTTCAGAGGAGATAAGGGGGCAAACCTTCTGAAAAATTTTAAGTCTTATGGAAATGTAAGCTATGATTTTCTTTCTTTCTTTTTTTTTTTTTTTTTTTTTTTTTGAGACAAACTCTTACATCTTTCCCCCTCTAACTTCCTGCCTGCTATAGGTCCATCTGGATGTTACATACTGACATACATACATACCAAGGCAGATGGATAAACAGTTTGGCCCACATAAGAATATAGAGCTTGAATTTACAGAATTCTACTCAGAGATCTGCTGGCAAAGGTATAACAAAGACTTCTGAAAATGTACTAAACTATTACTATAATAATAACAATAATAATAAATTTGCTGAGGCAATTAGAGTTAAGTAACATGTCCAGGGTCACACAGCTAGGAAGTGTTAAGGGTCTGCGGCCAGAGTTGAACTCAGGCCCTCCTGACTTCAGGGTTAGTGCTCTATCCATGGCACCACCTAGCTGCCCCTTATTATTAACCGTTAACATTTTCTTTATAACTTTCTTAAATCTAGAGACCGGACTCAGGACTAGACTAGGTCTAGATTCTAAACAATCAACAAAACATTTAGGGAAGGACTGATTTGCAAGCTGTAAATGCTTACACTGAAAATTTAATAATCAACTCTCTCAAGAGGATTTGAGCTGGTTCCAGATCATCCCTCTCTCTATACCAAATGAGGCACCTCTCTTCTATTGAATACCATGCTGAGATAATTCTCCCATAAAATAAAAGTGGATAGCAACCTATGTTAAAAGCTAGACTCTACAATAAGTTGTTTGCAAGAAACGCATTTAAAGCAGAGTGATACATACAGAGCAAAGGTAAAATGCTGGAGCAGAATCTATTATGCTTCAGCTGAAGTTAATAAAAAAAAAAAAAAAAAAAAGCAGGGGGTAGTGATCCTGATCTCAGATCAAGCAAAAGCAAAAATAGATCTAATTAAAAGAGATAAGAAAGGAAATTACATCTTGCTAAAGGATACCATAGATAATGAAATAACAATGCTAAACATATAGACACCAACTGGTATAGCATCCAAATTTCCAGAAAAGTTAAGAGAGCTGCAAGAAGAAATAGACGGCAAAACTATCTCAACATTGCTCATTTAGATAAATCAAATCACAGAATAAACAAGAAAGAAGTTAAGAAGGTAAGTAGAATTAAAAGAATATACTCTCCCCCCACCCCCCAGTGGTACATGAAACCTATACAAAAATTGACCATGTATTACGATATAAAAACCTCAAAATCAAATGCAGAAAGAATCCTGTCCTGAAACATGCCTTTCCAGTTGTAGGCCTTTGCATATGAATTCTATTGATACAAATCCTACACATCTGTTCTGGTTAGTGAAAAGAGGCCTTGGTTGAGTGGAAAACAGGATATTGGGGTTCTAGTTTTCACTGCTATTATTTAGCCAAGATGATATTGGTTAAGTCACTTTGCCTCCTTTTTTTTTTTTTTATCTGAAGATAAATAGGAAGAATAAATGCTGCTTATATCTTAGAAGAATTGAGTATCAACTAGATGAAGTAAAAAGTTATCATCATTATTTTTTCCTCCACATTAACATTGTTATTAAGCATTTATATGAGACACTAGACTTGAGCTTTGCTCTGTTGTTACTGCTAGCTCTTGACATCTTTTCCTCTGAAGGGTAGCTTCTTACCTTAAAATACACATCAATTCAATGGACAATTTAATAGCATTTACAGCCTCATGTCCCTCAGCCATCTGGTCCTTCTGTTGGGGACATCCTTCCAGTATCATAGCAGTGTCTGAATTCCTAACCACCTGCTTTCCTACCTTCCTCTTTCCTTCACACCCTTTGGACTTAATTCTTCTAGGTCTTAAAAATTATGTAAATTCATCTTTGATGAAAAAATTATTGTAGTTTCTTAGCATCTAGTGCCCCCTTCTGGTTTTCTTTTGACTACACAATTAAAGGAAAGTTGCTCTTTTTACAATTCTTAGTAAAGAGATTCACAATCACCAGAATTGAGAGAGACCTTTGGGGTCATCTGCTCTGCTCCTTCCCCACCCTTATTTTACATGGGAGGAATCTGAGACCCAGAGAGTTACTGACATAATAAGTAGGAGAATGCATGTCTACTGAAGCCTAACCTGGGACTCTTTCAACTATACAATGCCTAAATAATCTTTTTTTTTTTTTTTAATAATAACTTTTTATTGACAAAACCCATGCCAGGGTAATTTTTTACAACATTATCCCTTGCACTCACCTCTGTTCCAATTTTTCCCCTCGCTCCCTCCACCCTCTCCCCAGATGGCAACCAGTCCTATATATGTTAAATATATTACAATATATTCTAGATACAATATATGTGTGCAGAACCGAACAGTTTTCTTGTTGCACAGGGAGAATTGGATTCAGAAGGTATAAATAACCCGGGAAGAAAAACAAAAATGCAAACAGTTTATATTCATTTCCCAGTGTTCTTTCTTTGGATGTAGCTGCTTCTGTCTATCACTGATCAATTGAAACTGAGTTAGGTCTCTTTGTCAAAGAAATGCACTTCCATCAGAATACATCCTCATACAGTATCGTTGTTGAAGTGTATAATGATCTCCTGGTTCTGCTCATTTCACTTAGCATCAGTTCATGTAAGTCTCTCCAAGCCTCTCTGTATTCATCCTGCTGGTCATTTCTTACAGAACAATAATATTCCATAACATTCATATGCCACAATTTGCTCAACCATTCTCCAATTCATGGGCATCCATTCATTTTCCAGTTTCTAGCCACTACAAACAGGGCTGCCACAAACATTTTATGCCTAAATAATCTTATGAAAGTCTGGCCCTATCGCTTTAGATACTCCAGTGGCTGAAGCTCAAAGTTCTTTCTCTCTTCTTAAATTTCATATAGCTATTTTGCCTGGATTTTTTTTTTTTTGTACTAAGCACATTTTCCCTTGTTTCACAGTAACTTGGATACATGTCACAGAACAACTGCAAGGATTGTATTGTTTTTCATCTTTGTTCCCCCCCCCCCAATACCTAGTGTAGCAAGGGGGTGTATTGTGTGGCTCAAAGGGAGGCAGAAGAGTCATTTCAAGCTTCTCTTCTCCCCAGGCTTCTCCAAGAGAGACTTCAATTCCTGCCAGGAAAGGAAGCAGGAGTTTGGGGCCAGAGCCTCTTCAGAGAGAGGGGCAGCTGGGTTAGGATTATTTCTATCTTCCTGAAATATTATTAGTCTAGGGGGTGTAATTATTAGGTTTAAGCTAAAGTCCTGATTGTTGTTTCTTATGGGGGACGGGCGAATGCCAAGCTTTATATCTTAGGTTTGATTCCCTTTCCACTAAATATTAGTTCCAGAATGAGCATACAAAGCAAAAAGTGAAGACACACATCTTCCCAAGCTGATATAAAAATAGAAAAAATAGAAAACACAAGAGAATATATATCCAATAATGTGGTATGAAGGGTTCTCCCATTGGAAGTGAGGTAATTCAGCCCAACAGAGAAAGAGAGAGATAAGGAAAGAGAAGGGGGCGGGGAGGGAGAGAAAGAGAAAGAGACAGACATACAGAAAGAAAAAGATAGATAGAGAAAAAGAGAGACACACAGAGAGATTCCCAGATCTCAGCCAAAGGGAAATTCTCTGGTCTCCAGAGTAACAAAATGATAATATAGACATGATCAAAGTTGACATCTCCCCCAGAGACTTTCTTCCTTCATGACTCTGTGGAAAAGTTGGTATCCCATATGTTTTCTCTTTTTATAGTAATGGAAGGTAAAAGCAGGACCTGGAGGAACTGAACAAGTCTCTCTTCTCTCTCACTCTCACCAGCTCTTCCTGACCTTCACACAGCATAAGGGAATCTCCACCAGTGAAGAGATAATTCCCTATCACTGGGCTTTGAATCTGGTCAATTTGGAGGGAAGTATTGAGTGGGATGCCTCAGAGAGCTGTTCTTGACTCTGTTCTTTTTAATTGACAAGAAGCCTTTTCTGATCCTCCTTAATTCTAGCTATCTTTATTTATTTATTTATGATTAGCTTTAATATATCCAGTCTCTAGCTTATTTGCACATAGGTACATAGTTAATTTGCATATTGCCTCTTCCATTAAACTTTGAGCTCCTTTGGAAATTAGGACTATCTTTTTTTTTTTTTTTTTTAAATATAGCAGTCACTTAATAAATGCTTATTAACAGACTCAAGATACTTTTCAGTGAACTGGATAAAGGCATATATGGCATGCTTTGTTCAATTTGTAATTGACACAAAGCTAAAACTTTGAATGAAAATATCTTTTCTGCTAATTAAATATGATCAATTAATTAACAAGTATTTATTAAACATTCACTATATGTCAGGTTCAATATTAAATACTGAGGACACAAAATCCAAAGAATCAAACAATCCCTACTCTCAAGAAATTAAATTAAAGAGGAATAAATACATAAACTACCAAATGAGTAATTGGATAGACAAATATATGAATCCCAGAAACTTCACAAATACAGAATAGGGAAAGTATTTCTAGATAATAATTTGAGTAAAAAGATTCAGAGAGAAGAAGATAAACTAGAGAACATCCAAAGGAAAGTGACCAGGATAATGAAGGAAGCTCATATTATGAGAAAATGAGGTAGAGAAACTGAAAAAGGAAAGGTGTAGAATGACCTTGGGGTATTTCTAGGGCTTCCATATGAAAAGGGGTTTGTTCATGGCCTCAGAGATCAGAATGAAAAGCAATGGGAAAAAACAGCAGAGAAGCAGATTTTGTCTTGATGTTAAGGAAAATGCTTCCTAACAGTGTTGCCCCAAAGTGACATGGAATGCCTTATAACTCTGGTCTGGGACCCAAGATCCTATCACTAGTTCTGCCCCTGTTTTCATTTGATTATGATCTAAATTCCATGCCCTTTCAGAATCTCAGTTTCTCTTTTATGTATTTGTGGAGGACCGTAAGAGCAAAATAACACTGGGACACGAAATCTTGTGCTTAGAATACTTCAAGGGCAGCATAGTTTAATGAGAATTAGGAAACTAGCTATGTTATTTTGGGCAAGTCGTAGGCATGTTAGGCACAAGTCCTGTCATTTATGAAATGAATGATTTGGATTGGGTGATCCAGCTCTTATCTATTATCTTAATTCTAATTGGTCTAGAAGAAGTTATCTTCTTCAATCCTCTTCAGGCTATATACTCTCCAGGTTCTCAGACACCACAGTGCTTTTCTTAGAGCACAGGCCTAACCATGCTACTCTCCTGCTCACTAAACCCCAGTGGCTCCCTATTACTTCTAGATTCAAATTCAAACTTCTCTGTTTGATATTTAAAACTCTTTACCCCGGCTTCAATTTCCTTTCTGGCCAAATGGGCTCTTCTCACATATCCCTTGTCTCTTTTCCTTTGTACAGCATGTCCTGTGTGCCTGGAACAGACTCTTTCCTCACTTCTTAGCACTCCTAGTTTCCTTTATCACTTTGTTTAAAGGCCATCTTTTCCAAGAAACCTTCCCTAATCCCCTTGCAAAATACCATTTCGAATACATCTTATTTATAGCTATATGGATATACATTATCTCTCCAGATATAAGATCCCTTAAAGCAGGGACTGTTTGAAATCTACTTTTGTGTCTTTGATACTTGCCATATTTGTCCTTTGTTTTTGAAGAAGACCAATGACATCAAAGGATGATGTCTTTTTTAAAATAACTTTTTATTGACAGAACCCATGCTAGGGTAATTATTTACAGCGTTATCCCTTGCACTCACTTCTGTTCCGTTTTTTCCCCTCCCTCCCTCCATCCCCTCCTCCAGATGGCAAGCAGTCCTTTACATGTTAAATAGGTTACAGTATATCCTAGATACAATATATGTGAGCAGAACCGAACAGTATCGGATTCAGAAGGTATAAAGGATGATGTCTTGACTTTCATGTGAATAGGATTTAAGTGATGCAGGACTGTGTAAAGTTGTCAGACTTATTCTGTCCTCCAGAGTCATCAGAGTTTAATGACAAAGACCTTGGCAAATGCAATGACTGACCAAGTTCTAAGCACTCCACAGTGCCTGCTTTAGCTGCTTTCATGACCACTGGAACAAATTTTTCATGTGTGCCCATTCCATCTGGAGAAATCTTCACATGCTTGGGGTCCACATTCCCTTAAACTCTCGAATAGGTTTAAGGCTCATTGGTTATCCTTAACCATGTTTAGCCCATCTGCTGAGACAATTTAATGGGAATGTGGCATTTGTATGTGCTACAATTTCTTGAAGAAACAGGTGAGAGTTTGGTGATACTTACCATAGTACCTGGCATATGACCAGCCCTCAACAAATCCTTGTTGATTGATTCATTGATTGATTTCAAAAAGAACCAAGAGACAAGGCTCAGGCTTTATAAATCAATACCCCTCCCAGCCTTATCCTTGCAGTCTTTCCTGATCCCCTTCTACCTTCCCCCAAATTCCCTCTTGAAAGAAATGTTGGACTTAGGGAAAAACTTTTCTCTGTCTCCTTGGTGAACAAGTCAGTTAATAGTAACTGAGAGACAATTAAAGATATTTACGTAAATCACTATTGAGTAGAGAAATGCAAATTTAAACAACTCTGAGATACCAACTTACATCTCTCAGATTGGCTAAGATGACAGAAAAGGATAATGATAAATGTTGGAGGGGATGTGGGAAAATTGGGGCATCAAATTGTTGGTGGAGTTGTGAAATGATCAACCACTCTGGAGAGCAATTTGGAACTATGCCCAAAGGGTGATAAAACTACATAACATTTGACCCAGCAGTGGCATTACTGGATCTGTATCCCAAGGAAATCATAAAGGAGGGAAAAGGACTCACCTGGGCAAAAATGTTTATTGCAGCTCTTTTTGTGGGAGCAAAGAATTGGATAATGAGAAAGTGTCCATCAGTTGGGGAATGGCTAAACAAGTTGTGCTACATGAAGGTAATGGAATATGATTGTTCTACAAAAATGATGAATAAGCCGATTATGGAAAGGCCAGGAAAGATTTACATCAACTGATGCTGAGTGAAAGAAGAAGAGCCAGGAATACACTGTACACAATAACAGTAAGAATGTGCAATGATCAACTGGTGCAATGTGCAATGATATATTTTGGAAATGAGGCCTTTATCAGAACCTTTAACTGTAAAGATGTTTTCCCAGTTTGTTGCTTCCCTACTAATCTTGTTTGCATTAGTTTTGTTTGTACAAAGGCTTTTTAATTTGATATAATCAAAATTTTCTATTTTGTGATCAGTAATGGTCTCATCTTTGGTCACAAATTTCTTTCTCCTCCACAAGTCTGAGAGATAAACTATCCTATGTTCCTCTAATTTATTTATAATCTCGTTCTTTATGCCTAGGTCATGGACCCATTTTGATCTTATCTTGGTATATGGTGTTAAGTGTGGGTCCATGCCTAATTTCTGCCATACTAATTTCCAGTTATCCCAGCAGTTTTTATCAAATAATGAAATCTTATCCCCAAAGTTAGAATCTTTGGGTTGACTGTTTCCCTTTTGGTAAAAAAACAGAGGATTATATGATGTCTGAGGTTGATTCCAGTTTTGATCCATGATATCTCTCCCCCCCACCTTTTTTTTTTTTTTTTTTGGCTGAGGCAATTGGGGTTAAGTGACTTACCCAGGGGCTCACAGCCAGGAAGTGTTAAGAGTCTGAGGCTAGGTTTGAATTCAAGTACTCTTGACTTCAGGGCTGGTGCTCTATCTACTAAGCCACCTAGCTGCCCCTAATCTTTAATCTCTTAATGAAGTCATTATAGGAGATTAGAGATGGCATGAATTTTTAAAACTTGCCTAAATTCTTCCAAATGAATTCAGCTCACAGAGAGGCATTAATAGAATTAAATGAAGTCCATTTTGGAAGATGTTCCTCCTATAAAAGAGGAGTCTTAAAGGAAGTAAGAAACATTGACTAACAGAGAGCAAACAGGGGAAGTTATTTCAGGTACTAGGAATGGCAAAAGCTTCTTTCCAAATGTAAATTCTTTAGACCTTAGTTTCTCCTGGAGGTAACCTCAGAACTGGGCTGAAGCTGGGGGACTCACAGCAACTCTTCGGCACTTTCCAGTTTCCCTACATCTCCTTGCCTACTGGTAAACCATGTGGCAGGTTTCTGATGCCATGAAAGATTTAAAGGGGTCCCTCATTCACTCAGAAACCGAACCTGAAGCTCAGACCAGAACAAGCAGACATCAAGCACAGCAAGATGAGTAGAATAATAAGAAAAAAAGGGGGATAGGGTTTTATCCTTCAAGTATTCTACTGCTACTGTGTCCCTGTAATCTACTGCCTTCCTTGCCAAGTCACTAACGATTGACCAAATAGAGGATGCAGAATTTAAAAGCTGGAAGGGACTTTAGAGATAATTTAATGTGATCCCTTCATTTTATAAATTAAAAAAAAAACATGTCAGAAGTAAATGTTTTGCTAAAGATCATATAGCAAGTAGATAGAGTGGACTGGAAATCTTCTCCCCAAAACATTCTTTTCTTTCTTGGCACCAGGACTTCTGGGTTCTGTTTACAGTTCTACACAGAAAAATAGTGTAGTGTTCTGGGAATCAAAGGAAAGTCCATCTCTGAGCCAGTTCCTCCTAGACTGGATCTGCTTTATACTCTTGAAGACTGAGGAAAAGATTCTTCATCCTTCTCTGACCACTCGTGACATCTCTGCCAGTATTCTTCACTCCTTCTGAGGATTTCTGTTATTAATTAGCTAATCAACCAACGAGCATCTATTAAGCACCCATTGTGTTCCAGGGCACCGTGTCATACAAAGTGATACAAATAAAAGAAAGATAGTCCCTGTCCTTGGGGAACTTAATTTAATGGAAGAAGACAAAACAGAAAAGAAAGTTGAAAAGGGGGGTGGGAGGGAAGGACGCTCAATCCATGAGAATGAAGGAAAAATCCATAGGAGTACAACCAGATGAGAAATGAAGAAATGGCACTTTTCCTTAAATGGAGGCTTTAGAAGGAGCTATCTTCTCTGCCTCTGTGGCTAAGGCTACTGATAAGATATAACTTCCAGGACTGATGTAATCTTGCAGGCTGAAGAAGTCCCTTGGGCCTGATGGAAAACATTAAGAATGGCTAAATAGAATATCCATAGTCACACACAAGAGGCAGGATTTAAACTCAGGTCCTCTGACTCCAAAACCAGTGATTTTTCCACTGCATATTGCAGCTTCTTTGACTACCTGTTCCTCAGGTGCTACTTCTATGTGGAATCTTTCCTGATTCCTTCCAGCTACTAGTTTCTGTGCACATTGTCCCACCTTGGAGAATATAATTTCTTTGAGGTCAAGGACAACTTAATTTTTGTGTTTGTATCCCTCCTCAACACCTAAAATAGTGCCTGGAACATACTTAATGATTATTTTCACAAATATGTTGTAACATTTTTATTTGAGCAGAGCAATCTTGTTGTGATCTGAATTTATTTATCCATTGTTCTATTTGACTGCCAACCCATCTCATTCTTTGGCAATGATAAGAGAAGTGCCACTTCCTTGGACCAGAGAAATCCAAACCTTATTATCTTGTCACTAATAAAAATGATATAAAGTCTGGTGGCAAAGGTACTGTCATTGACATCATTCACGTAGATACCATCAAAGGAGCCAGAATGTGTCTCCCAGTTGATCACACAGTTCAACCCAAGACAGCTCCACCAATGTCCACGTATAGGTTATTAGTATCTAATTTGATGAAGTTAGTAATCTAGTCATTCCCCGAATGGTGTCATTCATTTTGATCTGGATGGTGCATATTATGGGTGTTGTGGATTACAAGATGGAAGACACCCACAAAAAAATCTCAGTTTTCATGATTTATATATTACCTCCTCTGAAGTGATGTAATGAATAGCAAAGGGGCCCGCATTATCATATATCAGATGGAAATCTTCTCCTGTCTTCTCAAGGCTGATGACATCTATAAAACCAGCAGGTTAGGTCATGTTCATGAACATCTACTCATCCATCCTGATGAACCACTGTACACAGATGTTTTAAACCTCAATTCCTGTCAGATTTAGAGGAAGGCGGTATATTTGCTCTCTATTACCGTGATCTGTCTTTGTGTTAGATTGTGTAAAATTCTCTTACAAGACCACAAGTTGTACAACAGCCAAGATAGTCTTATTTTCTCTAAATGTTGGATATCTCTAACACATTTTCAACACACAATAGATTTTTCTAGCTTTCCCAGTAAGAAAGCTCCCCTACTAGTGCTAAACAGTAACTTGTCTGAAATCTATAGTCTTGGAGAACTGCTAGGGATGTATAAAAGTCAGGTGATTTGCTTAGGACCCCATAACAAATATAAGACAGACGTAAAACATAAATCCACATCTTCTTGACTATGAAACCAGATTTCTTTTCACAATGCCTCTACATACCAGAAGTACTTACTGTTTGTTAAATTATCATTTTTTACATAGTTTATCTCATTTGATCCTCACAATAACCCTGAGAGGTAAGTGCTCTCATTTCCCCTGTTTTATAGTTTACAATTAAGGGATTTGACCAAAGCCACCTAGCTAGCAAGTACTTGGAGCTAGATTTGAACTCGGGTCTTCTCGACATAATCACTGCTCTACCCATCTGCCAATAATATTGAGTGAACATAGAGATACTAACCACTGGATAAGTTGTGAGGAGAAATTGCCTTCAGCAAAGCTATTTCCCCTTATTTAATTTTCCTTCTCATTTCCTCTAGGTCTCCAATGCCAACTGAGGTTGTTTTAATCTGATCAAGAGAAAAGAAGGGGAGAAATTATAGGAAAAATAGGAGAGGAAAAAGGGAGGGAGCCCAAATGAGAGATGATGGACTCATCATATGGAATGAAACATATTTTTTGGACCTAGCAAATGAGAAAATTTCTCAGTCCCCATAGTCCTCTTTCTGGATGCAGTTGACTCTCTCCATCACATCTATTAGAATTGACCTGAATCATGGTATACATATTTGTTACAAGGATTTTGTTTTCCTCTTTCCCCTTCCCCTTATGGGGAGAAGGAAGCAGATTTGTATAAATTTTTAAAAATAAAGATTAATCTAAAAGGGAAGGAAGAAAAGAGGGAAGGGAGAAAGGGAAGAGGAAGAGGGAATGGAGGGAAGGAAGGGGAGACTAATGAGGAAAGTGAGAAAGATGCCTGTAGCTATATAGGTGCCCCTAGGCTAGCTAAATTTTGGAGAGTTTTCTAGTTTTACCACAAGGTTGCGCTGTGACTCTGTGCTTAATTTCCTAGAGAAGGGTAGAAGGAGGAAGGGGATGGGTTATAGTGGGGGATCTTGACTGCCCTCAATTGCCCTAGTTACCATCTGAACTCATGGAGGGCTTCCTAAGTGGTAGGAACCCATCACAATCTCACCATATCATCTTTTTCATACTCTTGGGGGGCCGAGTTTCTTACATTTTGCCAAACTCTTTACTCCTATCTTTCCAGGGCAGGAATCTCAGTGCCTCAGTTTCCCCAGACATGCTTCTTTCCATTCTCAGAACACCTGAGATCATGTCATGTGTCTGTCCACCTCATCTTCTGTGACCCCAGGAGCTAGTCCCAAGGGGGAAATCTCTAGAGATGCTCCTTGAGTTCAACCGCTCCCATTCCAAGCTTGCTGGAAAGTGAGTTAAGCGGAAACAAATGTTCCCTGGCTCTCAACCCAACCCAGCCCTGGTGGGTGGCCCCTCCCTCCCTTCCCTGCTAATCCTTTTCCTCAGCCCCTGCCCCACTTTCCCTTTTCCCTGAAAAAGGAGAGAGGGAAATGAGGGAAAAGGGAAAGTGGGCCAGGGGCTGAGGAAAAGGATTAGCAGGGAAGGGAGGATTTCCCTCTCTTCTTTTTCAGTTCCTCCTCCTCGAGTTTCTAGCTAGGTAAAGATGTTGAAAAAGGGATGAAGAGGTTGTGGGCTATGTATTTCCTAAAGGGAGACTGAGCTTTGTCTAAGGTAGTCCAGAGATGATTGGCTTTAGTGGGAAGAATGATAATAGCAAACACTTATGTAGCATTTTAAGGTTTAAAAAAGTCTTTTACACATATATATTTCATTTGAGTCTCACAATAACCCTGGGATATGCTACCCCCATTTTATAGATGAGGACATTGTTATATGGCCCAGGTTATGTGTCCTGGAAGTATTTTAAGAGCAAACCCAAAAGTATTATCATTCCAACCTTCTTGAATTTTTCAGCCCTTTTGGTAGATCCAGACTTATTAATCAGGAATAAAATTATGGCCAGGTGTAGGAACTGGGTGTCGGGGTTCCCATTCTTGATTGGCGGGGTCACATTCTGGGGACTTAGGTGGGCCGAACCTAAGATGGGCATAGACAAGAACCTAGAAGAGATGTTGGTGGTGATGGAGAAGGGCAAAGAAGTGAATGAACTCTTTCTCCCTGTCTCTCTGGGGGTTAGGCCCCTCCCTTCTTCATTCCCTTGGGATCCCTTCAGAATTCCCAAGCATTGTCCCACAGTAAAGAGTTAGGGCCAGTCACAGGATGGGAAGAAAGGGAGGGAGGAACAGAGGGGGAATATCGGGAGGAGAAGGGTCACAGGTCCAAATTCCCAGGCTCTGGCTGCTCTGGGCATTCTGGGAAATAGAGAGACACAAGCAGAAACAGGAATAGAAAAACTGAAGAATTATGGAGATGAGGAGACAGAGGCAGAGGAGCAAGAAAAGGAATGGAGAAAGGGAAAAGAAGAAAAACAGAGAGGAGAGCTCTCTAGAGAGTGAGCCTGAGGGTTTTGCTTTCAGCCTGGAGCAATCCTGATGTTATCTCACCCCTGCCTGTTGGCAGCTTTCCCTGAACTGCCCCTCCTCTCCTGCCCTTCGGAATATCCTCCTGTCCTTCCCACTGCCCTTTCCTTCCACCCACCTTCCAAGGAAAAATGAACAGGTTCCCAGGGTTTGAGGCAAAGAGTAGGGATTGGACACCTGAGGAAAAGGCTCTATGGGGTCCTGGAGCAAGGCAGTGGGGTGCAAAAAGGAGACCTGGGCTGGTCTTCTAGGCCATTCTGTTCCATACTTACTCTGGACCTTCCCTTACTCCAGCTGCTGAGAATCTGCCCATGTGGTCAAGGGTGTGAGTGTTTATCTCTGCGTGACCCACTCCCATCTGAGGATCCGAGTGTCTGTCCATGCATATTTAACTCTATTTGACAAACATTGATTAAATTCATATTCTATACAAGGCATTCCTTAAGGCTCCTCAGATGTCCCAAGTTGGAGTGGAGGTGGCCCCGGGTCCCTGAAGGTGATGCTAGCCCAGAACAAGCTCCGTTAGGTCCTGCCAAGCTTAGAAACTCCACAGATGGATCTGGTGACAGACTGTCACTCAAAGATCCGACTCTCTCTGCTTGGAGGGGTACATCACCGGGAGGTGATGAAACTTTTTGGCTTCTGCAACACATGAAACCATCTACTGAGGTTTGGAGGGGTTTCAATCTGAGTCAGTGAAGGGAGTACCCACATTGAGGAAATTTTTTTTAAAAAATTCTTTAAATAGGAGTTCTTAACCCAGGGTCTATGAACTTGGTTTTCATTTTATTTTATTTTCCTTTGTAATTCTATATACTTTATTTTATGCATTTAAAATTCTTAATGTGATATATTGGATTACTTGCCGTCCAGGGGAGAGGGTGGGGGGAAGAGAGAGAGGGGAAAAAATTGGAACACAAGGTTTTGCAAGGGTAAATGCTGAAAACCATTTATGCATATGTTTTGAAAATATGAACTTGGTTTTAAAAAATATACTTTGGTAACTACATTTCAATATAGTTGGCTTCCTGTGTAATCTTATGCATTTTATTTTATTTATAAAAAGGATTTTAAGATTGAAATTTATTTTATTTCTTAATGGATTAATCTAAGAAGAGGTACATAGGGTTTCCTAGATGGAGGAAGGACCTATAACACAGAAAAATGTTAAGTATCTAATGTTATTTATTAATTTTATACTAAGTTTTTATTTTTCAAAATACATGCCCAGATAGTTTTTAACATTCACCCTTGCTAAACCTTGTGTTTCAAAATTTTCTCCCTCCCTCCCCACCTCTTTTCTCTCCTAGACAGTAAGTAATTCAATATAGATTAAAGATGTGCAATTCTTCCAAACATATTTCCATATTTATCATGCTGCACAAGAAAAATCAAATCAAAAAGGGAAAAAAATGAGCAAGGAAAAAACATGCAAGTAAACAACAAAAATAAAAAAGGTGAAAATATTATGTTGTGATCCACATTCAATCCCCATAGTTCTCTTTCTGGATGCAGTTGACTCTCTCCATCACAAGTCTATTAGAAATGGCCTGAATCATGGTATTCATTATATGTTAAAATGCATCCTTCTCTGCTTATCCCATCCTACCTCTCTCCCATTGTCCACCTCAAATCCCTGTCTCTTTCTCCAAGAACCCACTAATGCAGATGCTAGTCACTGGACTAAATACTGGGGATACAGAGGTAAAAAATGAGTCTTTGTCCTCAGGAAGCTTTCATCTTATTAGGAAAATTGGACACATACATGAGTTATAGATTGACATCGAATAAGATAATATATGTAAAGTGCTTTTGCATTATATGAATAGTTCCCATTAAGTCTTAATATATTATTAATATGGCCTGAGATAACCCATATTTATATAATGCTTCAAGGCTGACAAAGTACTTTCCCCAGGACGATCTCGGAAGTTAGAAGTATGGAAGCGATTTGAGAAGGGAAGGTTTACTTCTGGATGGAGAAATCAGAGAGGATAAAATGGAGGAAATGGTACCTGAGATTGGTCTTATAAGAAAGAATGAATGTCAACAGGAAAGGATTATTGGAGGTGAGGGAAATCACATGATCAGAGATATGGTAGTTAGAAAAGAGTTAGGGGCTACTGAATTCAGCCCTCTCATTTCACAGTTGAGGAACTTCTCAGGTTAAAGAGCTTGTTCAGGATCACACAGATAGCCACGAGCAGAGTTGGGGATTTGAACCCAGGTACTGCTGTGCTTTCAGTCACAGAGGATGGGTGTGTACAACTTCACAAGAGCAGGAGAATGCCGAGGAGTGTGCTTATTGGTATATAGAGCTGATTCTTGGGGTGAATGTATGCTAAATTCGTTTCATTAGTGATTATGTTTACTTTCTATGGTCGTTTTTTTTTCCTTTTTTTTTTTACTAGGATCAAAAATCTTTATGTTCCCCCACTAACCCCTCACTTCTCTTTCATAATATGACTGGTTAACTGCATCTGACCTCTGGAGAACATTTGAACTTAAATCTCCGGAAAGGGAGTGGGGATGAGAGCAGGGATTATAGCTCGGACCAATTTAGAATGTCCAAGACGCTCACCGTGGTGGATGAAGGGTGGAGAGTGATCTCCTTCAGATCAGAGACTGGCTTGCTTCTCCGTTTATGTCCCCAGTACCTAGTACAGTGCTTGGTATGAATGTTTTTAATTCATTCATTCATTCATTGGTGGTCTGGATATCAAGGATTCTTGTTCACCCTCCAGCCCAGGGCTTCTAGTCAGGGAAGTCAATATGCTACTATTGGGATCCTGGATAGGAGAATGAAGACCAGAAACTTGAGGGACCTGGGGGCTCAGGTCTAACTTCTGGAATGCAGCTGGATACCCCTGCCCCCCTCTGACTAAGCTTCCAGTTCTTCTGCTCTAAAGTCTGGCCCAATGTGCTGCTGGGCTGGTGGAGTGTAGCAATGTGTATTTTAAAGGAAGAGGTGGGGGAGAAAGGGGCAACAGAAAGGCCCCCTGCAGGGGAGAAGGCTTGTTGGCAGGAGCCCCAGTTTCCTGAGCTGATCCCCTCTCCCTGCCACCCTCCCCCATCTTTGTTGTTTCAATAACATCATTTCTGTCCCCCCCACAGAGAGGTCTGAGAGCCAAAGAGGGAAGGAGCAGGGACTTGATGGTGGGGCATAGTGGGGGGAACGAGGTGGGGGAGAGAACGTGGTGCAAAGGAGCTGAGGGTTGTGAGAGAGCAAGGGATTGTGTCCAATTGGAATTTAGTTCTTCCCCGGGCAGATTTGGGGTACCCCCTGCTCAGATTGGGGCAGGGCAGTCCCCGAGCCCTGGTCCCCTGACAGCAAAGACAAATATATTAAAATTCTTGCTGAGGAGAAGAATGCAGGATGGGGAGAATGTTTCATAATCTCTAATAACAGTGGTAGGAGGGGGCAGGGGGCAGGCAAGGAGGGCTCTGGACAGAGGGAGTGGGCCTAATTGTGGGCTTCTCCTCAGGCCACCTGGGGCCTTCCCTTAGGGGTGCTGGATCCCCAAGCCCTCCCATCCACCTGTGCTTCTGTCTAGGTCTGCATGTTCCTTAGTTTGTTTATGTCTGATTGTTTATCTCTCTGTGTGCTCTTGTGCATGTATTGGGTTTTCTCCCTCTGTGGATACTGCCCTACCATAGCAAAACATTTGTTAAAAATAATTCATGTGGCTTATTTTGCATTTCATTTGAATTCTATTCATTAAATGTTAAACTACATCCCTATCTGCCTGTCCTATCCTGCTTCTCTCCCAATACCTCGCCCCATTCCTGTTTTCTCTGAGTATTCACTAGCCTCCAACCTTTCCAAATCTGCCCAAGCTTTTGCCCTTCTTGCCTCCATTTCAACTTTATTCTTCCTAATGCCCCCTCAGGGCTTGCTCTTATTTCTCCTTTGTTCTCCCAGCTCCTGCTTCTCTCCCTTCAGGACACCCACAACTCTTGCCCACTGTACCTGATGCTGGTAAGCCCCTGTCCCTTCAGTGTGTCTTTACTCCTATCATGTCCCTAAACTCCCACTCAGCTCCCTCTTTTGGGAAGGGGAAGAGATTAAGCACTTGTTAAGGAATGATTAAATGCCAGGTTTTATGCTAAGTGCTTTACAAATATCTCATTTGATTTTGTATAATGGAGGGAGAATTTATTCTTGGAGTCAGAGGACCCCTGTTCAAATTCTACCTCTAACACTTAATACTGTTATGATCTTGGGCAAATTATTTAACTTCCTTAGGCTTTAATTTCCTAATTTGTAAAACGAGGGGGTTATGGCTAGATGGTTTTTGAGGAACCTTTCAACTTTATAACTATGATTTTATCTTTGTCCTTGAGCCTTATCAACGGGCTGGATTGAGTAATCTCTAAGGTCCTTTCCAGCTCTAAATCTAAGAGGCCATGAGGTTTTCTCCTATACCCATCAATCCCTATTCTTATATTCTTGTGCCAGTGTTCTCTCAGCTCTTCTCCCTTCAGCATCTTCCCAAGTTAATGACTCTCTCCCTCATTGTCTCTAGAACCCTTGCTCTTGTTCCCAGTGTTCTTTCCAGTCTCTTCTTCTCTCCCCTAACGTTCAACACACTCTCTCTGTCCCTCATTCTAGTCTGACAGAGACTCTTTGCCCCGGATGCTCTCCTCCATTAGTATCTCTCTTTCTCAGTAGCCCCCAGCCTCTGTGTCTCTTCTCCACTGTTTGCTATTCTTTCTCTTATCTTGCTCCCCCTTTTCACCTCAAAGATCAACCTGGAGCCCCATCCTTCTGCTTCCAGTGTTTCCCCAGATGTCAGTTTATAAAAGGCCTGTTCCTCCCATATCCCCCAATTTTTCTTCCCTTTCAAGGCCAACTGACCCCTGACCTTTCCCCCTCATCATCTTCCAGGCTTAATATCTTGCTTGTCTTCCTCCATGTCTAACAGCCTTTGTTCCTCATTCTACAATGTCCTCAAGCTCCTAGATCTCTCCCCCACCCCATCTTCTTGCATTTCCCCCCCTCCAAACCTTTGTGTCTACTGGTTTTTTTTTTTTGTTTGTTTGTTTTTTTTTTTTTTTTTGTTTTTGCTCTTTCCCAGTCCATTTTGAATTCAGAAAGGCTGGGTCTTTGCTTCTGTCCTTGTTGCTCTATCTGAACTTCCCTTACTAGTCTTCTTGGTGTCTGACCTTATTCTCCATCTTTCTTTCTTTCCTAGCAGACTTTTCCACTCATCCCTCCACTTCTGGCTTGCTTTTCCTTCTTCATTAGACTTCCCTTTTGCTCCGGAGTTCTTTTGTCTCATTGTCCCTAAGTCAGTGTGGGTGCCTCTGTTCATCCTCCTCAATCTGTTCCTTTCCTCCCACCCCACAAAGTAAGCCCAAGAAGGCTCCTTATTCCTCCCCTCCCCCCAAACTCTCACCCCACCTCCTGAAAATTTGAAATGAAAAAGATTCCCTGGATCTTCCTCCCACCCGTGTTGGCTATGGTCTCTCTTTAAGGGCTTGTCTCAAACAACACTTTCCTGCCTTTCACCCCGCCCCCACCCCTAAACCCCGAGGCACCTTAAAGTTGGGGCCAAGGCGGACGGGGACTGCTGTTCCCTTCTGGAATCCTGACATCCATCCGTCTCTCGGCACCCGTCGGGGGGCACTTTGAGGGACCCCTGCCTGCAGGGGGAGGAGGTGAGCCCTTCAGTGCCCTCCCCTGAACCTAGGTGTGATGAATGGTGCTGTCCCCCCTCTCGCCAGTTGCTGGCCCCCTCCCCACAGGGCCCTTTGATCTTTCCCAGTGGGGAGGGGGCCGGGGGCATCAAAGGCATTTTTGTGGCATTAGAGAATCAGATAAACGCCGTCTCACCTGCAGCTGGGCTCCCCCACCCCCACAACACCGCCCAGCGGCTGCCAGGGGCGGATGCCGGGTGGAAAGGAGGTGGAGGGGCAGGCTCAGGGAAATAGGGACCCGCTGGGGTTGAGCTGGTGCTCACCCCGGTACTGGGGTACAGAACTGGGGGCGGGGAGAAAGAGCTTCAGTTTCCTTCCATCTCTGAAGCTCACCGGCCTCAGGACGACCCACGGCCCTGCCCCCTCCCTAGTGAAGACGGGAGGGAGGGCATTTGGGCCCAGAGCACAGGGTCTCAATTCTCAAGAGATAGAGAAGTCAGAGGAGCTTCCTTGACGGTGAGGACCATGGAAATGGTTGCCCAGAGGAAGCCGCTCATAGATCCCCGGATTTGGAGTTACGGGAATTGAGTTCCAGTCCCGATTCTGTTACTTGCTGTTATGTGACCGTGGGTCTCAGTTTCTTTATCTGTAAAATGAGAAGGTGTGGGAGCTAGATTCTCTCTCCTCTTTTAACTCTAAAGCCTACGAATCTTCTCCGGGGATGCTTTTGCTCAGAGAGAGACTTCTGAGTTTTGGCTAGCAGAGATCAAAAATTCTGGAGGCAGAGGAAGGGAGCCGGTAACCTCTCTAAAGAACAGCTAGCCTCAGGAGGTCTGCGACTCTAAGTTAGGCACCCCTATCCTAAGCCCCCACCCCGTCTCCTTGTCTTGGCCCCCGGGGCTGCATGTTCCTCTAACTCTCGGTCTCCCCCCCCCCCCCCCCCCCACTCCCTCATTCCTGGGAAGTTTTCTCTCTTTACAGTCAACAAACCTGTCAAACTTCTCCTCCCCCCCTCCCCATCTCTCCTCTCCCCTTCCCTCCTCTTCTTAGCTCTTCCCCGCCCCCCTTCCCACACAGTTTTCTTCCAAGCTCTGAACTGGGGGCAGACAGGGCAGCTCACGGACCTAGGAGATAGCCAGCCCTTGGGGTGGCGGAGGAGGGACCTGCCCCACTGGACTGGGAATTCACCCCGGCCCCGCCCAGAGACCCCGGCTCCCCGCCCCTCTGCACTCGAAGCCCCGGGGCGCAAGGCTCTGGAGATCTCCGCCGCCGAGCTGTCGCAACTGCCACCCCCCCACTCTTCCCCTGCCCCTCTCTCCCGCCCCCACCCCGGCCCCCCTCCCCTCCCACCCCCGCCCCCGGCTCTGATTTCGTCTCCGGAGTTCTGGAGAAGGCAGAAGCTCTGGCTCTCCCCGTCCCTCCGCCTCTGCCTCTCCCTTCTCTCTCGGGATGGGGTTGGGAGTTGTAGCCGCTGCCGCCAGGCTGCCCCACTGCTCCCCCTGAAAGCCCGCGATCCCCTCGCCCCAGCTTCATCAACTCGCCCTCGGGTTTCTATCTCTCCTGCCCTTCCCCAAAAGCCGGAGCCCAGCCGTCGAGATGCTACGGCCAGCTCCGACTCGACTGGGACTTGTCCTGCTTTTGCTCTGTCCCGCCCACGTCGGCGGGCTCTGGTGGTGAGTGCTGAGAGGGCTGGAGCTGGAGCTCTTTAGGAGACCTGAGTGGATCTCGTGGAGCGCCAGGGTCGGAGGCAGGGGCATTGGAAAGCCAGGGTAGATGCACAGAGACGGCCTGGAGGGAGAGAGGCTGGGACGGGGGGCTCCGGGGGAGAGGCACAAGGAGTGGGGAAACGCTGAAGGAGAGGGCTAGGGTGGGGGTGGGGAATCGTTTCTAGTTGGGGAAAAAGGAGAAGGTTTGGAACTCGCTACTCCTTTGCCCAGTCCTTTGCCAAATCCTTCCTCATCTTAGCTTTCTAGTGCCTGCCCCAAGTCATCCAGGCTCCATGTCTCCGCAGAGACATAGAGAGAAGGATGAACTGCTGGCGAGGGAGGAGGAAGCAGCAGGGGCAGAGGAGTGAGGGGAAAAGAGAGATGGGAACGAGGAGAACTAAGTTAATTCTGAAGTAATTGTGAATGAGCTTCTATGTAGTTGTCATGTCGTTTCATGTACGTTTTATATGCTCTACTAAACTGGAAGTTCCTCCAGGGCAGAGACCAAGTTTCACTTCTTTCATATTCCCTCCCCATCTTCCCCTGCTTCTCCCTCACATTATTACCTTCTTATCCTGCTCCCTTCAATACTTAGTCCAAAGCTCCAGCACAGTTGGGGTTCGATAAATGATAGTGAGGAAGCCATCAGAGAAAAAGGGTAAGGTGGTAATGGAATGATTCCAGGACCATAGAACTAAAGGAGCGGGGAGAGGGGCTGGAGGAGGAACATTTTTTTTTTTTTTTGGAAAGGGGTAAAAGGGAGGAACTTGGAAAAGGAGGGAGAAGGGGGGGCATGAAAGGAAGCCGAGGAAGCAAGCAAGGCTCATTCATCCATTCATTCAACAAACATTTATTACTGTTATTAAGTGTGCAGAGCACTATGCTAGGTGTTGAGGGACATGCAAAGCTTATGTAAGACTGACCTTTTGGAGTCAAGTAGGGAGATGAGACATAAACAGAGATAACAGTATACCTGTTGCTAAGTTTGCACTGAAGTTTAAAACCAAAAACCACATTTGAGGTCAAATAGAAGAGTCCTCTAATGTAGTGTCTTTGATGTCCCACTTTGGGAGGGGAAAGAATGGTCTTATTTAATCTGCTTCCCTGAGACTACAAAAGACTTTACACTGGTAGGAAAGGAGAGGGACTGAAGGAACATAGGATAAGAAATTTGGAGCTTTGAAAGATCTCATAGGCCATCTAGCCTAAACCTCTCATTTCGAGATCACAAAATTGATGTCCAGAAAGGTTTAATGATTATTCCATAGTCAGAAATTATTACAAAGTCAAAACTTGAACCTCAAGTCCCCAGACTCAAAATTCAATGTTTTTGCCAATTTCCAATGTTAAAAAAAATCCCAGAATGTGAACTTAAATATCATAAAGGCATTGATAAAGGAAAGGGGGAACTCTGGTCCAGATGGATTTATAGTTAAATTCCATCAAATGTTTAAAAAAGCAATCAATAACAATGCTATATAAATTATTCTGAATAATTAAGAAAGAATTTAAATTCTTGTTGTGAGACAAAAATAGTTCTAATCCTTGAATCAGGGAAGGATGAATCAGAAAAAGAGAACTGGGAACATATCATAGTACAATAGAAAGTTCACCAAGAAGGTGGCAGCATGGTTCAGTGGATATGCTTTGGGGTCAGAAAGACCTAGATTCGAGTTCTACTGTGGATACATATTGGCTGTGTAATCTTGGACAAGTGTTTCATCCTTAGTGTTTTCTGTCTGTCTGTTTCTGTCTGTTTCTGTCTGTCTGTCTCGATCTCTTTCCTGGAAATTAGGATTAAGTGACTTGCCCAGAGTTAATAAGTGATAAGTGTTTGAGACTAAATTTGAACTCAGGTCCTTCTCACTCCAGGGCCTTAATTCTCTTAAACAACTCTCTAAGAGCAGATGCTGATCTGAATTGATAAAAGGAAAAAGATTACTAGGAGCATCTTACATAATGGAATCATAGGTTTGGTTTAAATAAAGGGGGAGGGGGAGGAGTCCTGGGTTAAAATATTGCTTGTGATGGTTATTTCCTGTATGAGCTTGAGTCTGCACACACACACACACACACTCACTATGATCAAGGGTTTCTTCTGGCTCTTTTTACTTCCTTTGTAGCTTAGGAAAGAACTCAGACCATGTCCTAGAGCAAAGGGCATATGATTTAGAATCAGAAAATTAAAACCCTGACTTTGATACTTATCTATGTGACCTCGGGCAAACCTTAGCCTCTCTGGCCCTCAGTTACCTTATATTTATTTCATTTTATTTAGTTTTTAACATTTATTTTTTATAAGACTTTGATTTCTAATTTTTTTCTCCCTCTCCCCTCCCCAAGATGACAAGCAATCTCATATTGTTATCTTATATTTAATATGAGGGGAAATTTGGTTATTAGATAAACTAGAATCTATGCTACTTTTAACTTCAGTGATCCTGCACTTCTTTTGGATTTCCTTCCTTAGCTTACAGCCTATTACCACCTCCAGTTTGAGGTCAAAAGGCAAAGAAAGCTTAAGAGCCAGGGCCATCAAACGAGGGAGCATTGTGCCAAATGATCAATTCCAGACTTGCTGGGATTCAGGAGTGCTATTGAAGTTAGACTAGATAATAAATAGCTTGAATAGATCAGGGTTTCTTAAACTTTTTCCACACATGACCCCTTTTCTCCTGAGAAATTTTTGTGTAACGCTGAGTATATATAAAAAATAGGTATGCAAATGAAACATTTTCTGATAATCATAATTTTGTGAGCCCCACATTCAATTAGGAGACCTCATATGGGGTTCCAACTCAATAGAAAGAGAGAGTCTCTAGGTTCCTTTCAGCAAGAGTATTCCATGTTCTGTTCTCTGTTTCACATAGCTCCAACATTCTGTATTCTGTGTTCTGATACTCCATCTTTTGTCTTTTAAGTGCTTCTTCCAGTTCTTAACGGTCTTTGTGTTTTGCTTTTATTTCCTAAATTCTGAGGCCTTTGCCAGTTCTGGTATTCTAAGGCTAAATCCTGATTTAGATTGTATTTCCCATTTTATTGCTGGCTGATTCTTGGAATAGCTCAGACAAACAGAGGGAAGCTTTTATCTCCATAGCTTGGGGTTAGTCAATGGCACTTTGTAGAAAAGGCTGAAGAATTAGGGTTTCTGGATCAGGTAGGAATTAGAACAAGGACTTCTCTAATGTTCAAGATTTTCTTTTTTCTTCAGTGGAAAGGGAAGAACCTGAAAATAGTTCAGTGAACAGTGGGAGGGGCATCTACAGAAAGATGTGGTTCCCCAGTCCATGGACCAGAAACTCATTCATTTGCAGACCATCAAGTCATTGGTTGAAATATGATTCTCTGTGACCCTCCCACCCTCCACCTTGATGGTTTGGGGTGGAGAAGGAAGATGATCTTTCTTTGGGAGGGGAGGCTGCAATGGCCAAAGGGAGAATTCTCAGGCCTGTGACCCTCTGTGACACCACAGAGAGCGGCATCCTTTTGGGGTCACTTGGGGACAAATTATGAAAAACTCAGGGCCCAGAGAAGGGAAGAAGAAACATAATTCCTATTTGTAGTGGCCTTAAGTGGCCACAAAGTCATTTATTTATGATGACTTTGTGAAGTAGGTAGTGAAAATATTATTATCTGGGTTTTGTGGATGTCGAAAACCAAGCAAAACTACTTGATCAGGATCACAGCTGGTTTAGTGTCAGAATGGAGACCTAAAACTTGGGTTTTCTGGCCTTTCAGCACATTTCACTGCATTAAGTTTCCTGAATAGTATTTCATCTCTTTATTCTTAGCTTGATCATGGATGGTGCCTCAGTTTCCCCCAAGTTGATCTGTTTAGAATCCCCAGAAGCTAGGCAGGGTATAGTAATAAAATTTAAAAGCTAGGATCCCAAGAAAAATCTTGCAAAGGGACCTTTCCCTTTACCTCTTGAGAGGATATGGTTCCCCATTTAGTAGAAAGAATATTGAAGTGGCAACTAGGCTATGGAAGGAAGGAAATTTGGCTATCTGGGGAGCAGATCCTGGTGAGGTCTCCTGATAAGGGAAGTGGAACTGAGCCTAGGTAGTCTTATCCCTGAATGCCTGGAAAGCTGAAGGAATGGGGGAGTGGGAGATGGATGGGAGAAAGGGATGTGGGGGAGGGAGGGATGAGGTAGGACAAGGAGGCAGGTGTGGGGAGAACAGAGAAACGTTCACAGCTGCAGCTGCAAGGAGAGAATGGCGAGGACAGAGGGGCTATGGTGATAAGGGGGACTGGGCCAGGGAACTCCTCAGGAAGAGAGATCTGAGAGAACTCACCTCCCCTCTTCTGCCCCCCTCTCCCCCGCCCCCTGCCTCGTATAGCAGCTCTCTCTGTGTCCTCTTCCTCTCTCTTCCTCCCTCCCCTTCTCCTCTCTCTCCATTTTCTCTTTCTCTCCCTCCTTCTATCCCTCCTCCTCTCTCTTTCCCTCCCTCTCTCTCTTTTCTCTCTGTGTCTCTCTCATTCTCTCTGTCTGTCCACCTGTCTCTCCCTCTCCTTGTTTATCTCTTTCTTCGGTGAGAGCCGCCCTTTCTGTTAACTGTCCCCCTCGAGCGTTCTGCCCCCGTTCCCTACAAGATCATCCCTAGGCTGAAAGGCAGCCTCAGGGGTACTTGATGGTCCGTTATCCTTGGTCTGCTCCCCGGGGATCCCACCTCTCTAACCTGCAAGCAGAATGCACTCCTCTGTTCCCTCCCTTCCAGCCATGCATTGATCAGCTCGACTCAGCAGAAGAGGCCCCCGATCTGGGGTGGTTGCTTCTTGGTTTCCTTCGAGTTCTGGCCACATTCGAGGAGAAAGAAAGCGAAAGTTCCCCTAAAAGTCTAGAATGAGATGGCCTTGCTGACCAGAGCTTCACTTCTCTGAGGTTAGGTGGGAAGAAGCAGTCAAAGCAAATACGTTCAAGCCTTGGGTCAGCTCTGGCTCCGGATTCTCAGGCTCCCCTTCCAGCCTTTCCGCGGGCGGCCCAGTGGTGTGATCCGGCCTCGAGGACGGCCTGCCTTTCTCCTCTCTGAATCTGAGGATCACAGGTTCTGAGGCGGGCCAGGCCATCGAGGGGTCATTTCTCCGGCCCCCCGCAGACACCTCCCCTGCCCCGGCTGGGAGCCGTATCCTAAAGAGCCAGGTGCCTTGCCCCCTGATCGCATCCTCCAAAGTCTTCCGCTCTGCCATCTTTGCTAAGTGTTTTCAAAGATCTCAGTTTAACTGTTCGAGTTGTTTCCTTGAATGAGAATGATGTTACTTTCTGGTGGAAAAAGAAAGTAGTTTATCCTCACAGAATGACCAAACTTGCTTTTCCCTCTTTCTTCCTGATTTCTTTCCTCCCTCCCTCTTTATTTCCTTCCCATTTCTCTGATGTGAACTGGCCCTCTTCCTTTGCCACTAGAAAAAACACAGCCTGGTTCCCTTCCCCCATCCTCTTCCTCCCCAGTTAGTTCTCTTGGAAGAAAAAATTCTGAGCCAGAAACACAGACGAGTTCAGATCTCATCTCTGGACTTCCACAGGCACAGGGATAGAACGCAGCCATCCTTGTTTGTGTCTCCTCCCCCTCCTTTTGCCATGCTCTTAGTTTCCCCCGCCGCTTGACCAGGCCTGGTCATCCCTTTCATATCCTGTCCTAGCTTGGGGCCCCTGGCACGGCATGGGTAGTGCTATATTAGCCCCACCCAGCCTGGGTGGTGATAGTGGGGGTGGTGGGGGAGGTGGCCATCCTTCCCCCTTCCCTGCATCATCTTGGCAGCTTCTCAAGGAGGGAGACAATGGGGCTGTGAGCAGGAAAGGGCAGGGTCGGGAGGGGGCAGCCAGAGCCTGGCCAGAGCTCGCCCTATGCCCACTAGAGTCCTGGCACTGTGACATTGCTAGAGGGAATGGACTGGGCCCCTCTCATGCTTCCCCAACCCTTATCTGAGGACGCTGTGGAGGTGGCTGCTGGGGGGGGGGAGGAGGGGCAGATCAGGAGAAGGCCCTGGGGTGACAGGAAACACCAGGGCCCAGCCAGGGGGATTCCAGAGTATGAGTATTAACTGAGAACTGCGGCTGGGTCTAAGGGGGCACTCGGGGGACATGGCCAGGCTGACTGGAGGGCCCAGGGCTTAGTGAGTGGGCACACATGGCAAAAGAGGGAAGGGTATTTTTTTTTCATCCTCTGAGAACACGTGTGTTTATGGACAAAAGTTTGGGTCTCATTTGTTCCAGACATTGGAGGAGTTGGGGCAGGGAGGGGCTCTTGTCCATCCTAACCAAGGATCACATGGACAAGAGACAGGTGAGGAAAGGAAAGAAAGGAGAGGGAGAAAGAAACAGTGACAGAGAAGCAGACAGACAGAAACAGAGAGACAGAGCAGAGACACACAGAGAGACAGAGTGAGAGAGACAGAGACAGAGAAGCAGACAGACAGAAACAGAGAGAGACAGAGCAGAGACACACAGAGAGACAGAGTGAGAGAGACAGAGACAGAGAGAGAAGCAAAGACAGAGTGAGAGAGACAGAGACAGAGTGAGACACACAGTCAGAAACAGAGACAAACACGCAGAGAAAGAGAAAGACAGAGACAGACAAAGACATACACAGAGACAAAGAGAGAAATATAGAGAGACAGAGAAAGAGGGACACAGTCAGAAACAGTCAGAGATATACACACAGAGAAAGAGAAAGACAGACAGACAAAGACATACACAGAGACAAAGAGAGAAATATAGAGAGACAGAGAAAGAGGGACACAGAGAGACAAAGGTACAGAGAGCCAAAGACAGAGAGACATTCTCTCAGAGTCAGAAACACAGGAGGACATACAGAGAGAAACAGAGAAAGACACATTCAGAGAAAGACAAAGACAAAGATAGAGAGAGACAAAAACAGAGACATGGAGCGAGACACACAGAGACAGAGACAGAGAGGGACAGAGAGAAAGACAGACAGAGACAGACAGAGACAGAGAGACACTTAAAGGAAAACAGAGCCAGAGAAACACACATAGAGAAAGACAGAGAAACAGAGACAGAGACACAAAGAGACAGAGATAAAACAGACGGAGCGAGACACAGAGACAGAGAGAAAGACAGACAGAGACAGAGACAGAGTGAGAGACAGAGACAGAGAGACAAAAACAGAGAGATGTAATGAGACACACAGAGATGGAGAGAAAGACAGACAGACAGAGACAGAGTGAGAGACAGAGAGAACGAGACAGAGAGACACTCAAAGAAAAACAGAGCCAGAGAAACACACATAGAAAAAGATAAACAGAGACACACAAACAGAGACAAAGAGAGAAATGCAGAGAGACAGATCGAGAGGGACAGAGAGGCAGAGAGACACAGAGAGAGGCAAAGACAGAGAGTGAGAGAGAGACATACACACCAAGACACACACAGAATCAGAAACACAGAGAGAAAGACACACTGAGAGAAACAGAGACGAAGAGAAAGGGAGACAGAGAAGGGGAGAGACAGAGACAGAGACAGAGAGATAGAAAGACACAACACCCAGAGGACCTGCTCTTCTGTTTCTGCTTTCTCTCACTTGTCCTTCTCCCACTGGCTTCTTTTGAGCCCTAGATATACAGGAACCCCTCCCTTCTATTTAACTTATTCAGGGCTGGGCACTTTTTTTTTTTTTTTTCAGAGAAGAGGAAGTGATGTTAGGGTTCAGAAGGGGCTTGGGATTCCTGTCTTAGCCGGAGAGAGAACATGTTCTTACTGTACCACTTACCATACCTCATGAAGGACTTTACGTCAGTCCCCAAGTGCACCGAGTTTAACCAGTTCTGATCTCTCTAGCAGTCTTTCTTTCCCTCCCCTGCCTCAGGGACAAGAGAATAACCTTCACTTGTAAGATGAGGGGACTGGACTAGAGTAGGGGGTCTTAAGCCTTTTCTGTGCCGTAGACCCCCTTGGCTTTTTGGAAAACCATAGCAATCCCTTCTCAGAATGTATATTGCTTCCATTTATAATCAAAAGAAATATTATGTTTCAGAGATTAACGAAGATAAAGAGGTACTTTTTTTTTCCTACCCAAGTTCACAGGCATCCTGAAATCCAACAGAATCTGTGGGCTCGGTTTGAGAAGCCCTGACAGACGATCTTTTAGTCCTGTAGCTGGAAGATGACTGAACTCTTTCCCCCCTTCCTTCCTCCTTATCCCCCCACTCCCCAGGGGCCCTCTCTTCCAGGGTATGAAGTCTCTACTCAAGTCACCGGGACTAGAAGGGAAGAGAGAAGGACAGAAGAGTAGTGATGATTCTGAAGGCAAAGGGTGACGGAACCGGGGCATCATGGGCCAGTGGGGGAGGATGAGGGGAGCTGTGGCCAGGCAGGTGGGGAGGCAGGGGTTAACAGAGGATGGGGCATTCCTAGCCTGAATGTGGTGGTGGAGGTGGGAGTGGGGGGGAAGGTGGAGGGGCGTGGGGGAGGGGGGCACTAGGGAGCAGTAATTACTGAGTTACTGAGCAGGACAGGATGGGCGGGTGGGCACAGGCCCGGGCCCAGCCTTCCCCTGCCGCTGCTGCTGCTCTCGCTGCCGCCACAGCAGTCAGGCAACATTTTTCTGCCCCTTCTCCGCCCCCCACCTCCCCCACCCACACCCAGCCCCCACCCACAGCCCCAGGGCTCAGGGCTCCCTCTGCTGGCTCCCAGATGGTGGGAGCCAAGCGGGGGACCCTGGGAGGAGATGGGGGGAAGGGGAGGAGGTGGGCAGCTGAGTGACTAGATTGAGAGACTGTCTAGTCCAACCCTCTTGTTTTATAGTTAAGTAAAGGGAGGCTCAGAAAGGAAAGGGATTTTGGTTAAACTGAGTCAGTCTCCTTTGTCACTGGTATCTGGAAGAAGAGGTTAGGTGTCTGTCACCTACATCCTCACCCTTCTATCTTGGAAGGAAAGGGAAGAAGCCTACTATGTGCCAGGCACTGGGCTAAATGTTTGTTGACTTTATTTGGGCCTCACAACAATACTTTGAGCTGGGTGCATTTTACAGCTGAGGAAACTGAGGCAGAGAGCCGTTAAATGGCTTGCCCAGAATCACACAAATAGGTAAGAAGTATCTGAGGCTGAATTTGAATTCAGGTCTTTCTAACTCTAGTCCCAGTGCTCTGTCCACTGAACCAATAGCTGTTTCTGAGTTGTGAATGGGAAGGAAAAGAAATCAGCCCTTAAAAATCAGAAGCCCCGAGTTCAAGTTTGAACTGTGGAACTGTTGGGATGGTGTGACCTTGAAAAAATTAGTTCATCTCGAGGGGATTCAGTTTATTCTTTTATAAAACGAAGGGGCTAGCTGGAAGAGGATGTCCCGGATATCCCACTGCCCTTGAACTGGTCACACCCGGAGACTGTATTCAAGATGATGTCAATGTTAAAACTGTCCACAGGGCTGGAGGAAGGCAGCCAGGATGGGCAGGAGGGACTCTGGGAATCAGGGACAATTAATTAATTAAATAGGGGTATTCAGATCGGGAAAGAAAAGATGAGGAGGTACACAGTAGTTGTTTGAAATGGGAAGAGCTGTCCCATGTAAGAGGGGTTATTAGACTTAATTTGCTTGACCAGAGATGATAGCACTAGGAAAAAATGAGTAGAATTTTTGTAGAAGCAAATTGAGGCTGGAGTCAAGTTTTTCTTCCCAGAAGTGGAATGAGCTCCCTCTGGAGGTGGCTGATTCCTTTTAAGCAAAAGCTGGATTTGAACTCAGGACTCCAGTTACTCAAAGATCAGTTGTCTTTGTACTGCGCTGCCTTTAAAAATCTTATGGTTTGTTGGGGGAGGGGGGTTATACCCCTATTGAAGAGAGGGGAACTTTTCTTTGGGGATGTTGGCTTGAATTGAATGGTTTCGAAGGTCCTGGGACCCACTCCGAGAAGATGTAATTCTGTGATTCTCTATGATTTCTTTCAGCTTCAGCATTACCTATCTTTAGAGGACTCTCCCTCTCCAGTGATGTGCTGGTAAATGTTGGACAATTAGCTCTCCGAAAGATACAACACACTTTTGCTTTTAACCTGCATTACTAACATTTTCTCCATCGTTTTCTTAATTCTGGGCAGTTCACAAAACAGTAAATCAAGCCCAGATCTGGAGCATTTGCTGATTTCCAAGGTGGAAATGCTTGTCCTAAAAGCTTTACAATGGGCTATTTTAAACCTGTACGAGCTGACATTATCAGTAAGCTGTGATGAGGAGCTCCTGTCCTTGCAGGCTGCGTACACGGAATACTTGGTTGGATAGGATGAGTGGGAAAAGAGAGATGGAAAGATCTGAGCAGGGAGACAGGAAGTCAAAGCGAATAGTTGAAGTATCCATTTGTATATTAGCATCCTCAGCAAGTATCATTGAACAGCCTTCTGAGTGTAAGATACCCTGATAATGGGTGTATGTGTAATAATCATAGGATAAATCAAGCCTCTAGAACTAGAAGAGATCTAAGAGGTCATCTTGTTCAACCTTTTTATTTTACAGATAAGGAAAAGGAAATCCAGTAGGTGATTTGCCGAGGATCACACAGAGGTAGTAAGTAGAAGAGCTGAAATTCCCGTGCCTTCGAGTTCAGCTTTCTATTCTATCATGCTGCCTTTAAGGATCTTTGGTCCAGGAGCAGCTGGGTGGGGCAGTGGATAGAGCACCAGCCCTGAAGTCAGGAGGCTGAGTTCAAATCTGTTCTCAGATGCTTAACACTTCCTGGCTGTGTGACCCTGGGCAAGTCACTTATCCCCAATTGCCTCAGGGGGAAAAATCCCCCAGTTCATTTGGGGAAATAAGACATGAAAAAACCAACACTTCAAATCCCAATTTCTGTTGGCACATGTTAATGGCAAATGATGGTAACAGAAAATAACTACTGGGAGGTGAGAGGAAGGAGAGGTGTCTGGAGTAGACAAGTATAGTCAGGGCAGATTTTTAAAATGTTTTATTGATGCCTCTTGATTTTATATGACAGTCATTTCTGGGAGGAAACGTCCTCCCCCTCCAGATTGAGCCCTCTCTTCCGGTAAACAAAACAAGATGCAGTAGTGGTCTCCCATCTTCCTGCTTTGAGGAGGGAGGTGGGCTTCATTGGTTATTTCCTAGGACCATCCTTGGCTTTTCCTCTGCCTCCTTTTAGTGATCTTTTCATCCCCATAGACTAGATTTTATGTACATTGCTCTTTGGTTTCTGCTGGCTTCAACAGTTCATATTCTTCTCCAGGGAAGATTTCTTAGAGAGGTATGGACTGAGCTACGCATTGAAGGATGGGTAGAATTTGAATAAGTGGAAACCTGGAAAAAGGAAGGGAGGGAAAAAGGAGGAGGAAAAAGGGAGGAAGAAACAATGAAAGGAAGGAAGAAAGGAAGGAGAGAAGAGAGGAAAGGAAGAAGGAGGAAAGAAAGGAAGGGAGGGAGGGAAAGGAGGAAAGGAAGGAAAGAGAAGAGAGGAAGGAAGAAAGAAAGAAAGAAGGAAAGGGAGGAAGGAGGATAGGAAAGAAGGAGGAAAGGGAGGGAGGAAGGAAAGGAGTGAGAGAGAAAAAATTTATTAAGCATTTGCTATATGCCTGGCATTGTGCTAAGTGCTTTGCAAAGGAATGATTCATTTATGAAGCACCTTCTATACGTCAGACATAGGCAAAGGAAGGAAGGAGTTATTTATTAAGCACCTAATATATACTGGTATTGTGCTAAATGCTTTGCAAAGAAGGATTGGTTTATTAAGTACTTAGTATCTTACAGGTATTGTGCCAATTGCTTTGCAACTATTATCTCACTTGGTTCTCACAGAAACTTTGGGAGGTAGCTGTTATTATACCTATTTTACAATTGGGGAAACTGAGGCAGACAAGTTCACTGGCAGGGTCACACTTTGGGTAAGTATCTGAGGCTAGATTCGCACTCAAGTCTTAATAACTGAAGCCCCTGGACTCCATCCCCATTGCCCCCTAGCTAGGTGGCGCCGTAGTGCACAGAGCATTGGTTCAGAAACTCTCATCTTCAGGAGTTCAAATCCATCCTCAGACACTAGCTGTGTGACTCTGTTAATCCTATATGCCTAAGTTTCCTCATCTGTAAAATGAGCTGGAGAAGGAAATGGCAAATCGCTCCACTATCTTTGCCAAAAAAAAGCCCAAATGGGGTCATAAAAAGTTAGGCACCCTTGAAATAACAACAACAACAACAACTCTGGACTCCAAGTTCAATATGTTCTAAAATACTGATTCTCATTAAGGAATAGCAGGGGATAGCATAATCCTTTTTAAATGTTCATTTAGACATACAATTTAAGATACTCGAGTCTTACTTTTTCTTTTCATTTAATACTCCTAGCCCTATCACAAATGGGGCTCCCTGTCTCTGGCCCTCAATTTCCTCATTTGTAAATGGCGGGGTTGGATCTTAGCATTGTTGTTTAGGAATAGGCTGGAGTCGCTGGCCTTGGAGCCTGCTTCCAGATGGGATATTCTGTGACTAGATGGTATATTTACAACTGAAAGGCCCTTGAGAGGCTATCCAGCCTCTCATTTTATTTTATTTTTTAATAGTATTTTATTTTTCCAAATACATGCAAAAATAGTTTTCAACATTCACCTTTTAAAAAAAGATAGCTTTTTACTTTTCCAAATACATGCAAAGAGAGTTTTCTTTCTTTCTTTCTTTCTTTTAATAACTTTTTATTGATAGAACCATGCCAGGGTAATTTTTTTTACCACATTATCCCATGCACACACTTCTGTTCCAATTTTTCCCCTCCCTCCCTCCACCCCCTCCCCCAGATGGCAAGCAGTCCTTTACATGTTGAATAGGTTACAATATATCCTAGATACAATATATGTGTGCAGAACCAAACAGTTCTCTTGTTGCACAGGGAGAATTGGATTCAGAAGGTATAAATAACCCGGAAAGAAAAACAAAAATGCAAGCAGTTTATATTCATTTCCCAGTGTTCTTTCTTTGGGTGTAGCTGCTTCTGTCCATCCTTGATCAATTGAAACTGAGTTATCTCTTTTTATCGAAGAGATCCACTTCCATCAGAATACATCCTCAAACAGTATCGTTGTTGAGGTATATAATGATCTCCTGGTTCTGCTCGTTTCACTTAGCATCAATTCATGTAAGTCTGGCCAGTCCTCTCTGTATTCCTCCTGCTGGTCATTCCTTACAGAACAATAATATTCCATAACGTTCATATACCACAATTTACTCAACCATTCTCCAATTGATGGGCATCCGTTCATTTTCCAGCTTCTAGCCACTACAAACAGGGCTGCCACAAACATTTTGGCACATACAGGTCCCTTTCCCTTTCTTTAGTTTCTCTTTGGGGTATAAGCCCAATAGAAACACTGCTGGATCAAAGGGTATGCACAGTTTGATAACTTTTTGAGCATAGTTCCAAATTGCTCTCCAGAATGACTGGATGTGTTACAATTCCACCAACAATGCATCAGTGTCCCTGCTTTCCCACATTCCCTCCAACATTCCACATTATCTTTCCCTGTCACTCTAGCCAATCTGACAGGTGTGTAGTGGTATCTCAGAGTTGTCTTAATTTGCATTTCTCTGATTAATAATGATTTGGAGCATATTTTCATATGTCTATAAATAGTTTCAATTTCTTCGTCTGAGAATTGTCTGTTCATATCCTTTGACCATTTAGCAATTGGAGAATGGTTTGATTCGCAAAGAGAGTTTTCAACATTCACCCTTGTGTTCCATTTTTCTCCCTCCCTCCCTATGTCCTTCCTGATAGTAAATAATCCAATATAGGTTAAACACGTGCAATTTTCACATTTATCATGCTGCACAAGAAAAATCAGCTCAAAAGGGGTAATATGAGAAAGAAAAAAACAAGCAAGTTAGCAACAACAATAACAAAGGTGAAAATATTATATTTAACATTCGCCTTTGCAAAACCTTGTGTTCCAAATTTTTCTCTCTCCTTCCTCTACAAGACAGCAAGCAATCTGATTTAGCTTAAACATGTACAATTTTTCTAAACATATTTTCATAGTTATCATGCTGTATAGGAAAAATCAAGATCAAAAAGGGAAAAAATGAGAAAGGGGAAAAAAATCCCAAGCAAACAAACAACAGTAACAAAAATAGGTCAAAATATTATGCTTTCATCCGCATTCAGTCTCTCTGAATGTGATTGGCACTTTCCATCACGAGTCTATTAGAATTGGTCTGAGTTACTTCATTGTTGAAAAGAGCCAAGTCCATCACAGTTGATCATCGCATAATCTTCTTGTTACAGTGTACAATGTTTTCCTGATTCTGCTCATTTCACTCAGCATCAGTTCATGTAAATCCTTCCAGGATTTTCTGAAATCCTCCTTCTCCTTATTTCTTATAGAATATGATTTTATTATTATAATCTAATTATAATTATGGAATATTATCATATTCCATTACATTCATATACCAGAACTTATTTAGCCATTCCCCAACTGATGGGCATCCACTCAGTTTCTTGTTTTTTGTCATAAGCCTTTCATTTTAGAAGTAAGGAACTGTGTCCCAGAGACTAGATGATTTGCCTAAGATCACAAGGATAGTAAATAGTTGAGCCCAAATATTCTGATGCCAAATCCAGCATCTTTCTTCTGCACTGTGTGGTTCCATTAGAATATCTGGATTCATAGCTCAGCTCCACCTTTCACTACTTTTGTGACATTAGGTAAGTCTGGTCACAGAATATCCTAGTTAAAAGGGAGCTCCTGACATCTAACATTGCTCTTTTTTGGGAGGGAGGAGAGGCAGTTTAGGCTAAGTGACTGGACTAAGGTCTCATAGCTAGTAAGCGTCAAATATCTGAGGCTGGATTTAGAACTTGGGACTCCAGGATCAAGGTTTTAACTACTGTGCCACCGAGCTGCCCCTCCTCTTTCACTTTGAAAAATGTTCTATTATTCTGAGTTTAAGAACAAGCAAATTGGTGAATCTGTAAAGGGCCTTCTACATCAAAGCTAAGGAGTTGGGACTTTTTCTAATAAACAGTGGGAAGTCAGTGAGGTCTTTTCATACATATACACACACATACACAATATGTTTGTGTCTACATCTTTCTCTCTGTATATATGTATGTGTTTCCTTATATATATATATACACATATGTAAATATATGTATGTGAATATACATAATCCCATCTATGTAATATATACCTAATATAGATGAGAGGGAGAGACACAGAGAACAAAGAGAGTAAAGGGAAAGAGAGGGAGAGAGGGGCAAAGAGTGGGGGAGAGAGATAGAGACAGAGGGAAGAGAGAGTGGGGAGGAAGAGAGGGAAAGGAGACAAAGAGAGAGAAAAAGAAGGGGACATGGGGAGAAGAGAGGGAGAGAAGGGTAAAACAAGGATGGAGAGAGATGGGGGGAGAGACAGACATAGAGAGAGGGGAGAAGTAGGGGGAAAGAAAAGTAGAGAAGGAGAAAGAAGGGGAGAGAGACAGAGAGAAAGACAAAGAAATGAGGTAAAGTGGGGGGGGAAAGAGAGAAAGAGAGGGAAGAGAGAAAAAAGGAAAGAGGAGAGAGAAAGAAACAGAAAGACAGAAACAGAGGCAGAGGGAGAGAGTGAGGGGAAAGAGAGGAGTGGGGGGAATAGAAGGAGAAAGAGACAGTGTGGGGGGGGAGAGATTATGACTGTGGCTATAGTTATGAATTTGTGATCAGAGAACTGGCCATAGGGTCAGGAAGGTATGGCAGTCCTATCTTTGATATCATGCTTATGTAATCCTACGCAAAACAAAGTATCTCTCTCACTGCCCCCAGGAAACACTTTAGTGCTTTTTGTTTAGGTATTATAGTTATAAAGCTAAGAAAGATACACTGATAGATAACTTCTTTTTTTTTTTATAAAATACTTTGTTCATAGTTGCTTTATGATACAGATAGTATACACATTATTAATCTGATTTTTCAGATAAGGGGAGGGGTTCACAAAAATGAGATCATTTTCCCAAGGTTTAATAAGAGAGCCAGCATTCTATGCAGTGAGGTCTCCAGGCTCTCCATCCCTTCCTCCTTTCAGTGTATCCCATATATAACTTCCTTGCTTTATCTGGGAATTCACACTGGCTAATACCCCCGGGGGAGAAGACAGAGACCATCAATTTTTGGCATCTTCTGGCTAAGATCAAAAGAGAAAGGGCAGGACAATGCCAGGGGGGAGTGATCCAAACTTCCATATTTATTCGAATCCTGTTTTGACTGCCTTTTCTTTCTTTTAGGCTTTACCTAATTTCTTCTGGGTCCTCGTTACTTGGTTAATTGGACTCATTGGACTTGCATACCCTCACCTCCCCCAAAGTGACACAGTTTAGAATGCTGACTCTCCTATTAAACTGTGTGACCTTGGGAAACGATCTCATTCTTCTGAATCCCTCCCCTCATCTGAAAAATCAGATTAAGAATGTGTACACTACCTGCATTACAAGGCAGTTACGCACAAAATATTTTACAAAGAGAAAGAAGCTCTCTCGCAAGTCACTTAGCCTCTTAGACCTCAGTTTCCTTATCTGTTAAAGCCTTAGAGCTCCCCTCCAGCTTTAGATCTGCGATAGAGTCCCTCTGCCTGACCAGAGATGGACAATTCACTCCCTTTTCCTGGAGGATGAGGAAGGGCACAGAGAAGGTGAAAGGTTAAAGGGAGTAGGGTCAGGAAAGACAAAAAGGATGTTATTCCTTCTTAGAATAGAATGGAATCTTGTAGCTGAAGGGAAGATGAAGCAACTCAACTCCCTTTTTTTTTTGGCTTGGACACAGCCACTGGCCTCAGAAGGGCTAAGTGACCTGCCCAAGGCCATTGAGCTAATAGGTGACAGAAGGGAAGATGAAGCAACTCAACTCCTCCTTTTTTTTGGGGGGGGGGGGCCTTGGACACAGCTACTGGTCTGGGAAGGGCTAAGTGACCTGTCCAAGGCCATTGAGCTAATAGGTGACAGAGGCAGGAGCAGACCTTGGGGCTCTTGACTGCAGGGCAGGTTTGCTTTTCATTAAAAAAGACTCTGCCTCTCGTTTTACAAAGTTTTTTTTCTCCTTTCTGTGATTGTAGAACGGGAGAGGAGAGGAAGATCAGGAAGGCAGGGATTGTGCCCATCCGGGGGTCTTGGAGAGACTGACTGCAGCCCTCCTTCCCCAGGACAGCAGTCCCCATGTGCAAGCCCTCCGCTCCTCTCCCCACCCCCACCCCCCAGCATCCCCAGGGTTCCACAGCTGGTAAACAATCCATGTTCCCAGGCAGCCAGCCAGCCAGTTTAGGGGGCAGGACAAGGACTAAGCGTGGCCTCTTCCTTCCCCTGCCAGGGCAGTCTCCCCATTCACCCTCCGAGAGCTGCCATAACCATGACTGACTCCCTCCTCCTTCCATCTCCTGTCTCCTGATTTTACATGGGGAAGGGAGGAAAAAGGAGGGGAGAGTTGGGGCAGAGTGACCTTGGAAAGATAAGACTATTTAACCTTGGAGAATAGGGAGTTTGTGGTTGGGGGGGGTTGTTGGAACAAGGGAGTAATGAGGAACTGGAGGAGGAGGGTACTAGTGGGGCGGATGAAGAGGTGAGGAGAGACAGATCCAGACACACATGAATGGACCATCTAGGACATAGACAGAAGGTCTGAGAGACCAATTTTCTGTCCAAATGAGAAAGGGGAAAATGAATGGAGAGAGACCAAGACATCAGAGAGTAGAGGATGAAAGCATCCTCTTGGATGCTCGGAGTGAGGAGCTTCTTCATACCTAGCACTCCCATTTCCAGGGTCAGACTGCCCTGCCCTTTGAGGACACGGTCAGCAAGCTTTCCAGGATGTCCACTTGTTACAGCAACTCACAGTGTTGTTAAAAAAAAAAAAAGTGTGTTCCTTACTACAGAAAACATTAATTCCTCCTTTCTGTTTTCAGTGGAAAAACCCACAGCTTTTAAGCAAATGATGGTTTGGTGGCCATTGGGGCAGGCAGACAATTGCTAACGAAAGAAAGTTTGTTTGGCACCTTCTCACTTATTTTCTGCGGCCCTCTCTGACCTTCTGAAGTCCCCTTAACCACACGTTGGTCTTCACTGCCCCAAATCCCCCCTCCAACTGACAGGCCTAATCTTAAACTTATTAATCCTCAATTTTCTCATTTCCAACACGGGAATGATAATATATGCTAGATTTACTTTACAGGGTTATTGTGAGGGAAGTTTTCTGTTAATTGCATAGACACACACATATATACAGAAATATGTGTGTATCTATATAAACATGTAGAAATATGTGTGCAAACGTATGTATAGGAATCTATATATATATATATATGTTACCTCCTTCATGAACTCTTGTGAATGTGGTGATTATTATCACTGGGTTAAGCTTCCACATTATCTCTTAGCTTCCAGTTTCCCCCCTTTTCCTGTCAAAACTCCCATTCTCACAATACAACTCTTTTCAGCCACTAGTCAGGAAAAGGTGGTGATAATCTGATTATCTGACTAAAGTAATTCACATTAGGATGTGAATGAGAGATAGATAGATTCACCCATCCTGCTATTTACATTTTAAAATAAGCAATGACTCAGTGTAGTGTAATTCATAGACTATGTGAGAGAACTTTTTCTACTTGCTTCAGTCCAACAAATGCTCATGGAGTCTGGGGGGCAGAGGTGGGGGGCCAGTATGCAGAGAGGAATATGAGATAAATTAGGAAGTGGAGAGAACAAGATGCTCTAAAAACACTGGGAAGGGGAGAGACACCAGTAATTGGGGTACTTGGGACAAGGAACAAGAATGATGTCTCTAGATAAAAGGCTAGGGTGTTCTTAGTAAAAAGAATCAAAGGATCATAGATTTAGAATTGGATCTCAGAGGCTATTGAGTCTAATATTCACTTTAGGATGGGAAAATGAAGGCTCAAGATATGGAAGACTTTCACTTTATATATAACAATGTAATATTATATTAGACTGAGATCACCATTGTTTTCCAAGCATTTCCTTTGGTCCAGGTACCCAGCTCTGGCCTTCACATTTAATGACATGAGGATTAATAGGGGAGAGAGATGAGTTGGTCTGGAGAAGAAGGGTTCAGGGGGGATAACTTTAGATGCAGGGAAAGTACAAACCCTCTCCCCTACTGATCCCCATCTGCTCATCTCATCAGGGATGACCTCAGGGCTCCATCACAATAAATAAAACCAGGATCCTCCTGTTCTGAGGTTCCATGCTCCAAAGTTAAGCTCTATTTGTCTTGCTCTGCTTATGCCCTAGGTCCTCCTATGCCATTCTTGCATATAATTTTTGTTCTCCCAGTCTCTATCTCTGATGAAGAGGTTCTTCTTCCTCCTCTAGAGCCAGTCTACTTGTATGCAATTCTCCCCTTCTGGCTCCTTTAGGCACTGGCTCTTTCTGTAATTCACTCCATCTAAAAATCTACCCATCTTCAACCACTTGTTATCTACTTGTTTCTTTATTGCTTATATCCAATCTCAAATTTCTACCATTCTTGAAAAAAACCTTTCCTTGGCTCCAGCTGTCCTGACACGTTATCTTCTGCCTTCTCTCTTTCACAACCAAATACCTCCAATGGAAGCTCTGTGATCTGTCTCCATCTATCTTCCACTCCTTTCTTCAATCTCTTGCAGTCAGCCCTCTGAACTACCACTTAGCTGAAATTGCACCATTCAAGTTATCAGTGATCTCAACTTATTTCCCTGATGACCTTTTCTCCTGTCCTGATCCTTCCTGACTTCTTTGCAGCTTCTGAAACTGTCAGCTACTTCTTTGTTCTATATAACAGAGATTATCAAACTTTTGCTCTCGGTCTCTTTATAATATTAAAAATTATTCAGCATCAGTCCAGAGAGTTTTTGTTTATGTGGGTTATATTAATATTCACTGTATTAGAAATAAAAATTAATTCTGAATTTGTAGACCCTCTCAAAGCATTTCAGAGAAAACCCTGGATTCTCTAGACCACATTTTGAAAACCACCACTATATACTATTTCTCTGACTTTCTAGGACCCCTTTTCCCACCTGACTGCTTCTCATTTCTCCTTTGCCCCATCATTATCCATTTCTGGTTCCCTAACTGTGGATGTTGGCAGCTAGCTGGCACAGTGGATTGAGCGAACTCAAATAGATATTTTTTCCTGTGTTCCAATATGGCCTCAGACTCACACTAGCTGTTTGATTCTGGGCAAGTCACTTAAGGCTGTAGGTCTCAGTTTCTTCATCTGTAAAGTGAGTTGAAGAAGGAAATGGCAAAGCACTCCATTGTTTCTGCTAAGAAAACATCAAATGGGATCATGAAGTTAGAAAAGCTGAAGTAACTAAACAACAATAGAAACTATTTGATGTTACCCATGGCTCTTTCCTGGACTCTCTTCTCTCTATATCTTCTCTCATTCCAAGTTCATTAGCTCTAGTAGTTTATCATCATCTGTATTTCCAGCCCTATGCATTGTCTTAATTTCAGTCCTGAATTATTAGCTGTCTGTTGAACATTTATACCTCTGAAAGATATTCTATTGGGAACTCAGTTTTAACTACTAAACATCCCTATTTCCACTGAGGGCATGACTTATGTTACCTGGGTTTTAAACTTTGGGATCATCATTGAGTCTTCCTTCTCCCTTCTCCCTCATCCAATCAGTTCCCAAAGTGTTGTCATTTCTTTTCCATGAGTCACTTTCTCACCATCCACATGGCCACATCTCCATGCAGGTTCCCGTTTCCCAAACTATTATAATGGCCTCCTAAAACTGGTTTCCCTTGCTTCTGGCCTCTATCTTGCTCTAACTTTTCTCATCTTCCGTAGAGCTGCCAAATCTTAAAACACAGCTCTGACCACATCATTCTCCTGTTTTGAAAAATTGGGGGGGTTCCCTTTAAGATAAAAATACAAACTCCTCAATATGGTGTTTAAAACCTTTTATATCCTGGCTCTGATCTACTTGCTCAGACATTTCATGCTACTGCCCTTCAGCAAACTGGGTTATTTGATATAGAGTTCGAGGGACAACTTGATGGTACACTGAATAGTCAGGAAGATTTGAGTTGAAATCTGGCCCCACTTATTAGCTCTGTGATACTAAGGAAGTGACTTAATTTGTTTGCCTTAATGTGCTCAAATGTAAAATGGGAAGCATGACACTCATTTTGCAAGATGGATGTGAAGATCAAATGAGATAATATTTGTAAAAGTACTTAGTATACTAAGCACATAGTAGGCCCTTTGTAAATCCCTATTCCCTTTCCCCTTCTTTTCCTATTGAATCTGTTGACAAGTATTTATTGGGTGTCTACTGTGTATTCAAGTATGTAAAATGTATGAAGTACTCTGTTAGATTGAGATTACAAAGTAAAAAGAAGTTTTCCTGTCCTCAAGGATCTTGCATTCTACTTTTTGAATCCATAGCTTCTTTCAAGGTTCCAGCTCCATTGCCAATTCTTGTGTCAATCATTCTGATTCATTAGTGGTCTCTTCCTCCTCAAATTATCTTATATTTTTGTCTCTTCCTCCTCGGATTATCTTGTATTTGTTTACATGTGGTATTACTCAACAGAAGATAAGGGCACAGATTCTTTCTCGAAATTTTAGTCTTTCTGTCCCTTGCACTGTCTTCAAAGTAATAGAAACCGAATATTTATATATATATATACATATGTATATATATATATATATATATTTAAAAATTGAATTGAACAGTATCTTTTCTTCAGCCTGTTAGAGTCCCTAACAACTTTGTCAGTTTCTCCCACATTTTTCCTTCATGCTGGCTTTTTCCCCCTTCATTCTGGTTTTAATGAATTCAAAATCTGATCTCCCTTATGCTATTCAAGCAACATTTATTGAATATCTATTTCCTGTCCAGCACTGAGCTATATTCAGTGAAGATGGCAAAAATATAAGTACTTTCTGAGCTGTTTGTCAGGGCTAGACTTATACCAGCAAGGATTCTTCCATTTGTATTGATTTGTAACTAAGGGATTATAGATTTTAGAGCTAAAAAAGGACTTTAGAGATAATCTAGCCAATTCTTTGTTTTAAAACTAGTATTTACAAAGGGATATTTATTTTAAAGATATATCAAGAATAGAAATACAAACATTTATTTGCAACACAGTGGGGACAAACTCTCTCTTTATACCATCTCAGTCTCTAGGGAGAATGGGCTCAAACTTGAGGTTTCTTTTTCACATTGGCCTGAACAAGTTCATATCCAAATGTGAGAGGGAGTGAGCTGAATGAATCTAGTGTGTACACATATTCTTCTACAGATGGGGAAACTGAGGCCCAGGGAGATGAAGTGATTGGTCAAGGCTGGCAGCAGAGCCAGGGTTCAAATCAAGGTTCTTTCGAGGTTCCAGCTCCATTGCCAATTCTTGTGTCAATCATTCTGATTCATTAGTGGTCTCTTTCTCCTCAAATTATCTTATATTTGTGGTCTCTTCCTCCTCAGATTCCAAAGTATTGGCTTCTTCTCCCATTCATACACATAAATATATGTGTACATACAGACATGCACACATACTAGCAAGAGCACTGGAGTTAGCAGATTTGGTTTTAAAATATGACTGTAACATTTCCTTAGCCACAAAAGGGTGATAATATTCTTTGTATCGCTTACCTCACAGAATTATGAGAGAAGCATTTTGCAAGTCTTAAAATGCTAGGGTGATTGTAGTTATTATGGGAATAGGTTCATTCTGCACTGTGCTCCTTCATGAGTTTCTATAAATAAATAGAGAACCCATTCAATGTGCTGTATGAGTTAAGGCAGGTCTTATCTTCAAGATACTGATGTAGCGTTGGGAATTGACATCTGTTAATCTTCATTCTCACCACATGACTCACCTCCTTTTCCAGTCCTGATGTTCCCACCATATCTTTCACACTACTTCTCATGTGCAAGTCATCATTGATAATCTGCTGGTAATATGCTGACTGTCCAGCCAATTAATAAGCATCTACTTGCCTCTATAAGCATTTAAGTGCATACTATGCTGGGTACTGTGTTAGATGCTGGGAATTTGGTACAAAAGTTGAGACATTGCCTGCCCATAAGGAGCTTACATTCTATTAATAAATACAATATATATTCAAAATAAATACAAAATAAATACAAAAAACTGTTCTGGAAATCAGGAAAGAAACAAGCATTTCTTCCGTGCCTGTTATATGTCAGACACTGCTAAGTGCTTTACAAATATGTCACTCGATGCTTACAACATCCCTGGCATGTAGGAACAATTGTGAGTCCCATTTTATAGCTTAAGAAGTAGAGGCAGACAGAAAGTAAATGACTTGTCCAGGATCATACAGCTAGTAAGTGTATGAGTAAATATTAAGTTGGATCTTCCTGACACCGAGCCTGGTGCTCTATCCACTGTACTATTTAGTTGCCTTGGGAAAAGTCTTTGTCTCTTGGAAGAAATGACCTTGGGCTGAGACTAGAAGGGGTCAGACATCAGAGGAATCAAAATGAGGAAGGAGTAAACATTCCAGGTATGGGGGACAATTTTTGGAAGGCCCCAAAATGGGTGGAACATCATGTTTGGAGAACAGTAAATGGACCCGTTTGGTTGAAAAAGCAAATAAGGAGCCTAAAAAGAGAAGAGGAAGGTAGATTAAGGAAGTCTTTAAAAGTCTGAAATGCTAAACAGGGGAATTGTTTAATTTAGAAACAATAGGAAATCATGGACATTTCTTGAGCTGAGGAATGGCGTGGTCCAACCTGTACTTCTTAGTATTTAGTACAATTGTAGTATTAGTTTGCAGCTGCGTGAAAGATAGATTGGAAAGGAGAGAAAGTGCATGGATAGAGACCCAAGAGTCAAGGTGAAAGGTTTATGAGGGTTCTGATTAGAGGTTAGTGAGATAATAATGATTTGAAGATGGTAAATTGGGAGTGGTGGGAAAAATGGGTGTCCTTGAAGTAGGAAAGTTAAGAGGAGAAATGGGCTTAGGAGAAAAGTACTGAATTCTCTTTTGGACATGTTGAGTTTGAGACATTAAGCAGATAATTGGAGATGATGAATTGCAGCTTAGAGGAGAGATCATAGCTATGTAACATCAAGAGTCATGCACCGAGATGATAGTTGAATTCATTGGGAGTTGATGAAGTCACTGAACATTTAGAAAGGACAGCACCCAGTTCTATTTATGTCCATCATACATCTTTTCCCCTGCGGGTTGGTTATTCTGTTGCTTTTGATTTTCTTGAGATTGTGGTGTGCTATGAATCACAGCTGTGTATCACTGCAGAGCTGGAAAAAACTTTAGAAATGAGTATATTTTCTAAAGAAGTGAAGAGACTAGTTAATAAGAGGCTGAGTTGGGGTTAAACCCAAATCTCTTGTCATTACATCCAGTGTATGCATTGAATAATAATATGGGCAGTAAATATAAAGTGATTAATTGGATACAATCCAATATGTTATAGATGTGGGTAAAATCCAAGTGTCAAAATGTATGTCATTCCCTCCCTTCCCTTAGTCTCCCCTAGGGTTACCTACTAATTAACCTCTTTGCTTTTAGTCCCTTCCCAGCTTTTTAGAGAAGACAGGGAGAACCTTTGTCCAATGTTGTCACTTGAAGAAGCCCGGTTGTTATATCCCATTTTTCAAGTCCTAATATACTGAATTAGCTTTTCTTTCTTTTTCTTTCTTTCTTTCTTTCTTTCTTTCTTTCTTTCTTTCTTTCTTTCTTTCTTTCTTTCTTTCTTTCTTTCTTTCTATCTATCTTTCATCTATCTATCTGTCTATCTACCTATCTATCTATCATCTCTCTGTCTATCATCTATTAATCAATCTATCTATCCATCCATCCATCTTTTAGAGATAGGCAGACAGGAAGAGAGAAACACAGACTGACAGACAGAAAGAGATACAAAAACAGAGACTGACATAGAGTGAACATTATAGCATTAGTATCAAAGGCTCCTGACTTTGAACCTACTTCTACTTCCATTTCCCCCTTGAATAAATCATCTTATTTCTCTGAGCCTCAGTTTCTTATATGTCAAGTAACAGGGTTGGATTAAATAATCTCTAATTTCCCTCTTTTGTCTACAACCTACGATCCTGAGACAAGCGTTCGCCTTGGGGGGCAGGGTCCAAGAATTGTCCTTGCACCTCCCCAACCCAGCTACTTCTCTGCCCCTTCCAGGGCTGTGGGCAGCCCCCTGGTCATGGACCCTACCAGCATCTGCCGGAAGGCTCGGCGGCTAGCAGGACGGCAGGCAGAACTGTGTCAGGCTGAGCCCGAGCTGGTGGCGGAGCTGGCACGGGGTGCCCGGCTAGGTGTAAGGGAGTGCCAGTTCCAGTTCCGATTCCGACGCTGGAACTGTTCCAGCCACAGCAAGGCCTTTGGGCGAATCCTGCAGCAGGGTCAGTGGGAGTCCTGGGCCTGGGTAGGGGGCGGGAGGAAGAGGAGGGAGCTCTGAGACTGACAAAACTAGAGGGTTTACAGCCTGGGGAGGCGAGAAAAGGGCCTGACTTGAACCCCAACTCCCAGCCCAATTACAGTGGATCTCAGTCTCCTGACACAGTAGGCCCAGACTACTTACCCCCTCCTCCATCATCCCTTGGTGCCCTGACCCCAGCCTCCAGAGTACCGTCTTCCTAACTTGCCTTTCCCCTACTCCCACCCTCTTTGGCTCTTCCCTCAGATATCCGGGAGACAGCCTTCGTCTTTGCCATCACGGCAGCGGGAGCCAGCCACGCGGTGACCCAGGCCTGTTCCATGGGAGAGCTGCTGCAGTGTGGCTGCCAAGCCCCCCGTGGACGGGCCCCCCCACGGCCCCCTGGGCTCCCCCACCTCTCTGGCACTCCAGGTCCTCCGGGCCCTGGGAGTTCTTTGGATGGCAACGCAGCCTGGGAGTGGGGGGGCTGTGGGGACGACGTGGACTTCGGGGATGAGAAGTCCCGGCTCTTCATGGATGCTCGGCACAAGCGGGGACGGGGTGATATCCGGGCACTGGTGCAGCTGCACAACAATGAGGCTGGACGGCTGGTGAGCACTCCCGGAGGGATTGGGACGGGGTAAGGGGGGGGGTTGGAATGCCAGGAAACAAGGGGTGGGGACTGGAGCAGGGTGTGGGAAATGAGCTTGGAGAAGCCAGGCTGAGTGTGGAAGAGATGAAAGAATCCGCCTAAAAAGGGGGCTGGGGATTAGGGGTGGGACCTGGGAGGAGAAGGGAAGGATGAAGGATAATGGGTAGGACCTCAGGGCTGGGTTGAGCCAGTTGGGGAGTGACAAAGGGCTGTGAAGTTGAGCAATGGGTTTAATCCCAGTCAAGCTAAGCCTACCTTGACTGAAGCAGTCAACTAGTCAATCAGTCAACAAGCCTTTAATTAAACACCTACTATGTACTGGGTATGGTGCTCCTTCCCCATCTTGCCCCGCTCCCAACCTGGAACAGTCCCCGATTTCAAAGTCCCCTTGAATTCCAATCAAGGAGATAACATGTAAATACCCACTAGCTATACATAAGATGCCTACAGAATAGAAGCTGGAGGGTCAGGGAGAAGCCTCTCACAGAAGGTGGGCTTTGAGCTGAATCTTAAGGGAAGCCAGGATGCCAGATAGAGTCAAACCAGCATCCATTATGGAGTCAGAGGGCATGACTTTGAATATTGAATCAACTACTTATTATTCATGAGACTTAAGGTAAATTACCTAAACTCTGTGGGAGCCCATTTTTGTCATCTGTAGAATGAAGCAGCTGGGCTATTGATCTCAAAGGTTTCTTCTAGCTGAATTGTTCTGTTCAGCCAAATATTAACTACACCTAACCATCATCCCCCTCCATCCCTCCATCCCTCAGGCCTGGCCCTCCATTCTCACATTATACTGAAATTCACCTTTGTCCTTCCTCATTTCTCTCTCTTCTCCCCACCATTTGTCCTGTTTATCTCCCACAATGGGAACCCCAAGGGACTATCATTCAATCAGAGAGAAATGATATATTATTGCCTTCTGAGGAACTTAGGATGGGAGGGAGGAGGAAGGAGGGAAGATAAAGTAGACTGGAAAACAGGAGTACTAGGCCCCAGGATTTGTCTGTTAAAATTCCTTTGGGATCATCTGACCTTAGCTAATCTACAGTCTCACTTCATGTGGTTACCCTTCTGTCCCGCAGCCTCCCATCACTCATCATCCCCAGTCAAACTCACCACCTTTAAGCCTCTGATATAAACTCCCACCTTAGGAGGACTGGAAGTTAGAACTCGCGGGTTCCCACCTCCGCTGGAGGTCCCACCCCTACTCCATGCCTCCGGGATGCCCTGGAACTTTTCCCTACGCATTCATCTTACATTCCCATTTATGACAGCTGGGCCTCTTGTGGTCCTGTACAGGGGATGGAGGGGAAGGGAAAGAAACTAGAGGGTGATGTTGGGACAGGCCCACATATTTGTTTGGAAGGGTGAGCCGCCCAGCCAGCCTTGTTCCAGCTTTGCGTCTATGATCAGTCCCTCCCTGAGGACATGAGGGGCTGGAATGAAAGAGTAAAAAAGGAGGAAGGGATGGGGGTGACTGACATCTTATCACCTCCCCTTCCACTCCCAGTTCTAGCATCTCTTAGATACAGTCTCACCCCCTCTTATTTTTTCCTCTTTACCCCATCAAATCTCATGGCCCCACACCTCCCTTAACTTCTGCATTCCTGTCTCTTTCCATCATTGGTTCATGTGCTTTTTTTTTTTTCTGCTCCTTCCTTTTTCTTGTTTGTCTTTATCTACCTACCATCTCATCTCTTTTCCTGTCCTTTCTTCCTTCCATGTCTTCTCTCTCATCCTATTTTTACACTCATCTTTCCCCTTCTCTCTTTATACATTCTCATTTTTTTCTAATCTTCTCTTCTTAAACTCCCCTTCCCCCCATTTTTCTATCTTCTTTTCTTGTCTTTCCTCCTTTCATATTTCCCCATCTTACTTTTTCCTTTTTCACACAATCTCTATGTCCTTATTTGTCTCAAAATGTGTTTCCCTATACTTTTTGTGTTTTGCTGCCTTTATCTTCACTGTTATATCACATCCCCAATCTTCTTTTTATTTCATTTCTCCTTCCCCAATCTTCTTTTTATTTCATTTCTCCTTCCTCATCATGTTCCCCAATCTTCTTTTTATTTCATTTCTCCTTCCCCAATCTTCTTATTTCATTTCTCCTTTCCCAATCTTCTTTTTATTTCATTTCTCCTTCCTCATCACGTCCCCAAACTTCTTTTCATTTCATTCCCCCTTTTTATGTTTTTTTTCTCTCTTCCTGTATGTATCCCTTGATATTTCTTCTTTTTTTTCTCTTCCCTTCCCCCGTCTCCCAATGTCTTGTCTTATCCTCCATGTTTCCTGGATGCTTCTTCCTGGTTCTTTCTCACCTCCCATAACCCCTTGGAAATCTCCCTTCATCATCCCGGCTGCTCCCCTACTTCCCATGGCTTTCTCTGGCTGTCTCCCACATATCTATACTGTTTTTCCCTCTTCGCCTCTCATTTCATCCCTCTCTCTTCTCGTCTCCCACGTCCTACCACTGGCTGCCGCTCTCCCGTGCTCCCTGCGGACTTTCTGGCCTCCCTCACGCCCCGACTCTGTCTCTCCCTGCCTCGTTTCCCACGGGCCCCTCGGCTGTCTCCCCGCAGGCGGTGCGGAGTCACACGCGCACGGAATGTAAGTGCCACGGCCTGTCGGGCTCCTGCGCCCTTCGCACCTGCTGGCAGAAGCTGCCCCCGTTCCGGGAGGTGGGAGCCCGGCTGCTGGAGCGCTTCCACGGCGCCTCCAGGGTCATGGGGACCAACGACGGCAAAGCTTTATTGCCGGCTGGCCACACCCTCAAGCCCCCGGACCGCGCCGACCTGCTCTACGCGGCCGATTCGCCCGACTTCTGCTCGGCCAACCGGCGGACGGGCTCCCCGGGCACGCGGGGCCGCGCCTGCAACAGCAGCGCCCTGGACCTGAGCGGCTGCGACCTGCTGTGCTGCGGCCGGGGACACCGCCAGGAAAGCGTGCAGCTCGAGGAGAACTGCTTCTGCCGCTTCCACTGGTGCTGCGTGGTGCAGTGTCACCGCTGTCGCGTGCGCAAGGAGCTCAGCCTCTGCCTCTGAGGCGGACGTGCCCTTGCCCGCGCCCCTGAACCTCAGGAGGCTGAGCCTGCGTCTTGGGTCGCCAGCCAGAGGCGGCCGGACCCCGGCAGAGAACGGCCTCGGGCCGGTCTCAGCAGGGGAGTATTTATCCTCTGTCGGAGAACTTGGGCAAAGGATGTCTGGCTTCCCGAATCATAGGGGCCCATTCTTCCAGGAGCAGAAACCGATGCATGCAGGAAAAGGGACTGTCGAACAACTAGTGCTCCTGGGTACCAGTATAACGGGCGATGCTGTGGAGGGAGCTCCCTGCCCTGCTCAATTCTAACTGACAAATCCTTCAGTATCTTCTGATAAAGATGGAGATTTGGAATGGGGATCAGGGTCATCTTAAAGCACTGTCTGGGAAATGGGAGAAAAGCCAAGGGGAACGACACTGGAGGATGGGGGACCCCTAATGACAGGGGTTGGGGAGGGCACCAGGAGGTAGCAAAGGGGTGATTTTTGGTACTAATAAAGTTATTTAAAGCAAGTAGACTCAGATGAGGATTTGGAGAAAGAAGCTGTGGTCAGTTTCTCCAGGCCCATGTTCGAAGAAGGGACACAGCATCATGGTATAGGGTTGGGAAAGGGAAAGGAGGAGAGAGAGTTAAATTTGGAAAGAAACCCTTGAGGATTACCACCTTCTGTGCTCCTGGGGCTTCTCTCCTTAGTAAGCTGGACAGACCCTCCCAGAGATCTCTGGGCCAACTCCCCATTTTACAGATGAAGGCTTGAGATCCAGATAAGTGAAATAATTTGCCCAAATCTGAGACACAGCTGAGTTTTGAATCAGGATCTTTTGACTTCAAATCCATGCTGCCTTTTTTGCCTCTTTTCTGAAAGTCCAAGGACTAAGGTTCTCAAATTGGAATTTTATGCCTTCTCTCTGGCATGGTAGGGATCCTCTTTCCACTTTGTTTCTTTTCTGGAAGTTCAAGGTCTGAAGTTCTTAAAGTGGCATTTTATGCCTTCTCTCTGGCATGGTAGGGATCCTCTTTCCACTTCACCTTTAATCCAGTGTAGTAACTAAAAGGGAGTGGGGGGCAATCTACAACTTGATTTTATTATGTGTTAGCTTATGGAAAAAGAGAACATACAATGTCTTACAGCTTAAAAAACAACAACAACCCATCCAGTGTAGTAACTAAAAGGGAGTGGGGGACAATCTACAACTTGATTTTATTATGTATTAGCTTATGGAAAAAGAGAACATACAGTGTCTTACAGCTTAAAAAACAACAACCCAGCATTTGAGAGATTGTCCAACCTCTTCATTTTACAGACGAGGAACTGAATCTTAGAAAGATGAAATGACTTAAATTTCTGAATTACCTTAAATTCCCAGTTCTTCCCAGTAGACTTCTTGGTCTTAGGTTGTCATTTGAATTTAGTATTTTATCATTGTAAAGAATTTTTTAGCAAGGAACTTCCTCCATAAATAACATTCAACACCTCAGTAATTTTACAATCTCAGTGAGTTGCCAGGAAATGGATCCAGTTCAATCTCAGAGAGCTGCCAGGATGTGGACCCAGATCTTCTTGAGTCTTTAATCATTCAATACATTTGACTTAATATTTCTTAAGTACCTGCTACAGGTAGGCACTGCAGATGCATAAGTGAAAGAAAGATGGCACAGTTCCTGCTCTCAGGTTAACAATCCAATATGGGAGGAAGAAGTAATATATACAAATGAATGTTAGAAAGTTACATGTAATATAAGGGGAAAGGAAAGGCATAGACATGGTGCTACTTCCATGTCAATGGCAAAAAGGGCAGCAAGGACTTCCCACAGCCACTCTTGTACTCTAGTTAGAAATGGAAGACTGGGCTTTGTGGATCATAGTCTTACCCATTGTGGTATTTCCTATGTTCTTATGGTTCCTCCCTCCCATCAGCCATAAAACCTAAGCCACAAGGAGGAAACCTAGTAAGTAAGGATGGAGTCATTCTCATTTTTTTCCTTGGTTGTTGATTGTTCCTAAATTGTATTTAATTCAATTCAACCAAATTTTCATAGCCGCCTCCTTTCTTCTTATGGAATCTAAGGTATCCTGTTAATCGCCCCCCAACACTTTATTAATACTACAGCATTTGTCGACTCAGAAATTGTTACAAGTCCCTTTATGAGCCACTTGAATATATTTCAAATACCGACTGACAATAAAGCATTTTTATTCACAACCAAGTGGGAAAGGAAAGGATATTTTATCACAAGGCTAATTAACTCTTTGCATTCACACTCTTCCTTCTCTCTAGGACTCTCAATAGTCCCAGGGGGTGAATTTACTAAAGGGCCATATGGAGTCAGTGGGGAGAAAGGTATACTGGAGATCAGACCCCTAGATTATGATGGCTACTTGCATATCCCTATCTCTCTTAACAGTAAACATGAAAAACATGGAGAAGAAGCTAGCCTTAGGGGAATAGCATGCAAGATCCCGAACTTTGATCATAGATTCAGTTTATGTGATAGATTCAGTTTATGTGGAAGAAAGTAGTAGCAGCCTAGTGGTAAAAGTATTGGATTTGAAATTAGGAAACCCGAGTTCAGATTCTTCCTGACATGCTTATTAACTGTGTGACTCTGAGCCAGTTTCCTCATCTGTACAATGAAGGGCTTGACTTTGACTTTGAAGATTTCTTCCAGTTTTAAATCTATGATTTCATGATCTATGATCTGAGGATTTTAGTGAATTCCATGAATGTAATGGCAGGCCCCAGAGTCGTGTTTTTAAATTGCATTAAGATAGGAGAGGTGAGAGTCCTGGAGTCTTCTTGTTCTAATCAGACCAAATGAGGGGGTCAGTCCTTTCTGGGCATCAGCCCCATACTAGTCAGTACTCTGCAGAATCCGAGTGAGCCAGAATCAAAGGAATAGGATGGGTGTGTGTGTGTGTGTGTTTGTGTGTGTAAAGGGGGGAAAAATCAGAAGAGTCGGGGTAGTGTGTTTTGGGATCTATCATCAGGCTGAAATCAGGAGAAAAGGACAAATAAATTCTTTGTTGTGGGTTCCAGAAACCCTCCTGTCTGGATTCTAGATTGGCTATTGGGAGAGACTGATCCACTAACCCAAGACCTTTTACAAGGGGATAATCATCTGCTTTTACCTGAGCCTTGAACCAGAATTCTGTGGGGACATTGGTTCCTGTTCCCCACCGAGGGGAGGAGGATTCTGCCTCCTCACTCCAGATGTTTAAGTCTGAATTAGCCCTAATTCCCCAAGGGAACATTTGGCCTTGGGGAAAGGTCAGGAGAAGGGCTAAAGAGGGGGTGGACTCTGGATATCTCTCTTGAGGGGATCTGCCGTCTGCTTCCTCCACTCCACGATGGCAGCCATTCCTAGGTGGAATAGGCCACTAGCAATCAGGCTGCTTGGGAGAAATGAGCAAATCTGTCTGCCCCTTCCCTTCTCGCCCCCCTCAATGACCCATTTCCTTAACCTTTCTCCTGCACTTCCCTTTAGTGTCACCAGAGGGAGCCCTGACCTAGGTTTCCCTACTGATGGGGCCTAATTCTAGGCAGGCTGTGGAGAAGAGAGGGGAGTTGATTCAGTCCCTCTCAGCCTCTTCTGTCTCCATACTGTCTGGAACTTCGGGATCATCTCAGTCTGGGACTAGGACTCAGGGAACCCCCTGACTTTCCCTGCTGTCTGTCCTTGAGAGTCCTAACCTCCTCAAGAACCCATCTTCCCTATTGTCCGAAAAGTAATTGGGGCAAGGCAAGAGTTAGGCGACTTTACTACAGAAGGGAGCCCAGGTCTCAGGTTAGAATCTTGGCTCTTACACAATATTTCCACTGCTAAGAAGAAGGGAGAGGGAAATGAAAGGAGCCGGAGGACAAGAAGGAGGAAGAGTTTTGCTATTATTTCTCCCCACTCTGAGACCACCGGCCAAACTTTTGTCCTGGCCTTTTTCTAATCTCTTAAATGCAAGGATGCAAGGGACTCTGAGCTAACTGCTAAGTAAAGGAAGGAATTAGTTCTCAGGTCTGTCTCTCTCTCCCACCTCTCCATTTCTCCCCTCTTCCCTCCCCCCTTAAAGAGTCTGATGTATATTCCCAGTCCCCCCTGACTGGGGGGGATGAGGGAGGTGAAGGGGGGTGAAGAGAACAGAGCAGCCCCAGATGTGTCTGACCACATCATGAACAGCAGAGAATGCAAGCAGGCGGGGGTGGGGAGGACAAGGCGCAGGGCCAAGGACATGAATGAGGCTCAGGGCCCAGGGGGTAGTTTAGGGAAGCAGGAAGAATTGGGGCTCAAGGACACCCCTACTCCCTCTTTTCTTATGTCTTTTGAGAAGCTTGTCCAGCAGGCTCTTTAGGAGCTAAAGAAACTGTCTCCCAGCATAAAAATGAAGCTGCCTCTTTCCCTAGCCTTTGAATCTATACTCAAGAGGCTAGAGGGACAGGGTAAATGGAACTGTCTCCCCCAGACCTTAGCATGATGATATGATCTGTGCTTTGGGACAGCCCTGATTCTGGGGGATTATGGAGAGGGTCCTATTTTCCCCCACCTGTTTCCCCTTCCCTTTTAGACGTCCCCAATTTCCCTGCTTTGCCCCAGACTACCCCTGTATACTGCACCCCCCTCCCATTGAGCACAGCTGGAACTATTCTCCTTGCTGCTTTTCATCCCTCCTGCCCCCACCCCCAGTGGCCCCTGTAATTGTGGTCTCAGGCGGTGGCTGTTGCTGCTGCTCTGGGGGCTGGAGTTGGGATAGGGGCCAGAGCACAGGGCAGGGACAGAGGGTGGGGAGATGATAGGGATATGAAATGGGTTATATAACAGTAGGGGTCCTGGGTCTTGGAATGCCCTTTCTGAACTTCACTTCCTGTCTTTCAGAACCTGAGTCCATATGGCTCTGGGGCACCCCAAATGCCTCTATTTAGAGTCAACTCTTCGATTCCGGGGTTAGGGTAAGGGAAAGGAGGAAAAAGAATCCTTAAGAGACTTCAATCTCCCAGTAAAGAGGATTCAAGGTTGGATGTTGGGGGTTGTACATCATTTTCTGTACTGAGTGGAACCTCAAAGAAGCTACACACACACACACACACACACACACACACACACACACACACACACACACACACACACACACACCCCTTACTCCAGACCTACAAGGACTGTTGAAATGGAGCAAGAGGATGCTAGTCTTATCTCTAGAAGGAAAACAAATGAGGTGACCACCTACCTGAGTTACCTAAGGAGAGATCTAGTCTCAAAGAGTTTTCTAATAACAAAATTACTTCCCTTCCTGGATTTCAGTTTTCTCAGCTATGTAATGAGCACAGTGATCTGGAGATCACCGTAGCACTAAAAGTTATGATTCTATATTAATAAATAGCTTGCACCCTTCTAAGTACATTTTAAGATTTTCAAGTGATCTTTTTCTCAGTCCCATGAAGTAGCTATAACACCTCTCCATCCATTTGACAGATGAGGAAACTAAGATCCAAATAACTTAAATGTCTTTTCTAAGGCCACCCAGCTAATCAGTGAACCACTTTCCCCAGTCTCCAGGAAGAAAGCACATTGCTTTTGCCTGGATCAAAAGAGGCTTAATTGGGACAGTTTCTCCCTCTCATTTCTCCCTCCTACCTTGGAAATATACTTTGTTTGAATGCTGTCCTATACTGCTCTGTCTCGTTCTATTTTGTTCTTTCTGGATGACATTTCAGTCTCTTAGGCCAAAGATGCCATTGTCCTGCTTGCTGAGAGAAGAGGTGAGTGGGGGGTCTGCAGAGAGTTGGGTCAAGGTCAGACAAGGCTTGCTGACGCAGACTGCTTCCAGCCCCCAGCTGTTTTCCTGCTGTCCAGCCAGACTTCTCCCTAACCACTGCCCTCCACCACTCTCCCCCTCTGCCCCCACCCCTTCCAGCAGCCTCAAGCCCTTAATTCCTGACAGCTGCTGTGGCTGGAGGGCCTATTGAGGCGGGGGAAGGGGAGGATGGAGGAAACTTCCCCGCTCATGTTGCCCCTACCACCTGATGATCTGGATACTGGGAAGGTCCCTCCCTGTTTGTCCCTCCCCCCTTTCCTCCAACTGATTCCCTAGGGAAGGGAGATTCCAGGAATGGGCCCCTTTTGTCTCTGAGCCCAGAGACTCAAGCAGTCCCTTTCCTCAGCCAAGAGGGGCTTCTTAGAAGGAGACGGTGATGTTGGGAGGGGTCAGGAAGGGATGTGGCATGCCTATTATGGGTCATCCCCATTTAAGGAGGGGAGATTGAAGCCCTATGAAAATGGCATTCATCCCAGGCCCCCCAGTAAACTGGGACCAAGATGGAAATAGAGGCTGGGTCTCCCCCCTTCCCTCACCCTCAGATTCTCCAAAATTGGTTCCTTAGCCTGGACCTCTGGGGAACATATACATACCTATAATACTCTATATGGAGGATCTCCACAGCTGGGGATGGGAACAGAGTTCACCATTCCTTTATGGGTCAGAATACACCCCTGGTCGTCCCCCCCCCCAACAACAACATCATCAGACTGCCTCCTCTTCGAATAGGGAACCAGCTGAAAACGAGGTTGGTCAACTGACCAGGGCACTAGCAAGCCTCCCCACTTCGGGCTTAGCCTCCACCCCACACACCGCTAGGGTCCTTCTTGAGCAGGATCTTGGCTGGAGGAGGAACTGTACTCCGAGCAACTTCTCCAGCCCCGACTTCCTGCCCTTGCTGCAGGTGGCAGGGGGAGGCTGACCTCGGCAGTTGCCTTTGCGGGGAAGACACACGCAGGCACATACACAACACACATTGACATCACACACCCACACAAAAACACAACTCCCGACCTAACTCTAACTCACACAGTGACAGCCATAAATACAAACAGAGGCCTTTCGGCCCACAAACAAACGCCGAAACGCCAACATCCACCGAGTCTCTCTACACGTGCAAGCCGTCCAACCTCCCACCGAAGCCTGAAGCCGATTCTGTGGCCCTCGGACACCCGCACGCACCCACCCTTCTCCTCCCCCCTGCTCCGCCCCCCTCCCTCAATCCCGGTCGGTGACGTCACTAGGAGGTAGAGCCGGAGTACTAAATGCTGAGGGTGGAGGGGGAGAGGAGGGGTGGACGGAGTGGGGTGAGCTGTGTGGGGGAATGGGGTGGCGGGGGGAGGAGGAGGCTGAGGCGGTTGAGTTCCTCTGGGCCAGGACAGTCACTTATACACTGGGATTCGGGACAGAGGGACGGAGGGACAGACAGCTACGCCCCTTGGTGCTGAGAGCCCAGAACCCCTAGCAAGTCCAGCCTCGCTGCTTCCAGCCTCCAGCTCTTTGCCGGCTCCTTGCCCCTTGACTCCGCCACCCTAAACTGTGCCTGGCGGCTTCCTCCCCCCCTCCCCCTCCCCAGCGCACACCTCAGGCTTCGCCAGGAGCCTCTGGAAGGGGAGGGGGTAAGGGGGAAATCCCCTCGTCCACCCTTGCCAGGAGGTGCCCCGCGCGCCCGCCCCCCCGGAGGGCGGTGCCCCGGGGCGCTGCCCCATGGAGCGGGGAGGCGGGCGGCGTCTGCCCCTGGAGCCCTGACCCGAGCTGGAGCCAGAGCTCGAGCCCAAGCCGGAATCTCCAGAGGGTCAGAGCCACCGCCGGCCGCCCGGGCGCTAGCTCTGCTCGCCGGGTCTGCCTCCCCCGTCCCGGCGGACCATGCGCTGCCGCCCCCCGCCCGCGGAGCAGCGCGCCAGCCCTGCCGGGCTCTAAGCCCTTCACCCCGGCCCAGCCATGGGCAGCGCCCGCTCTCGCCCCCGGCTCCGGCCCCGACCCCGGGCCCGGTCTCGGCCGGCGCTCTGCGCGCTCCTGCTGCTCCTGCTCCTGTTGGCCGCAGCCGTGCCCAGGTGAGACCCCCGCCCCCTCTCTCCCTATTTCCCTGCCTCCCTCATGCCCCGCCTTCCGGGACACCAAAGATTCCCGAAGAGTTTTGAAGACCCCCAAGGTTCGGCTAGCATTGCTCGAGAGTGAGTAGTGTGCCCAGGCCAGGGGACGATCTTCTTGGACCCCGACTGGGGTAGGGGCCCGAGGGGAGGAGCTGTCCTCCCTGGGGAGAAGGGAACATTCAGAGGACTCATCCGGTGATGCTCCAAAGGAGATAGACCCTTCAGTGTCTATCAGTGTCCTTCAGTGTTGGGGGCAACCGCCAAATTCAATCTCCTAACCATGCCTAGTTAATGTCTTCCGATTAGGGGGACTCTCAGGAAAGGCACCCCGAAACAATCCCGCCCTCTCCATTGTGAAGATCTCCCCCATGGGTGGGATTAGGAGATGGGGGTGGGGGAAAAAGAGGCGGCCCCAGGTGGGGTCAGCAAAGGGGCACAGAAGGGAGTTCTCCCGTTTTGAGTGTGGCTTGGCTCCTTGTATTTCTGAAAATAGATGTCTCTGAAAGTTTTTCTGAAAATGTGTGAGTATTATATTATTCATGCCTTGGGAGAGTTCTGTTTATGGTCTATAAATGTGTGTGTGTGATACTTATTTCAGATAATGAATTCAGAATCCAGTCAAGGTGCTGATATTAAGGATGTCAGTACTCCCCTCCCCCATGTAAATCTTCCTGTCTCTAGAAATATGCAAGAGATAGTGTGTTATCTGTACTCTATAGGTGTGATTACTGTAAATTGTGTGAATCAATGGGAGGTGATCTGTATGAGTGTGAAAGTTGGGCTTGTATTTGTCTGCTATATTTGAGAAAGTGGTTGGGAGAAGGAAGAAATTAGGGAGGAAACTCTGAAGCAGAGTCGTGGGGAATATTTAGGGTTCTGCTGAAGTCTTCATTCATTCTTTAATGCATCTTACTGTGTGAGTTAGCACTGGGCTTTCCTGGGAGAAAACCCACTTTGGAATAAGATATGCTCTCATCCTTCCCTTAATTTGGAGGGATGACACCAGTACAGATAACTATAAACAATGTTTCATGAAAAGTGAGAATGGAAGTTTTATGTGAGATATGAGGTGGAAGGTTGTTATCATTTGCGAAGTCAAAGTAGAAAGTGGGGGAAAGAATGGAAGGAACTTAGGAGAGAGAGGTCTAGATTTGGTGTGTATGTGTATATGTTTATATGTATGAGATAAATAAGTCTAAGAAACAGTCCGTGTCATTGCTCTCCTGACTTCCTAGCTCAGTTCAAGGCCTACTTAATGGTTCCTACTTTTCCCATGTCCCCCATACCTGCAGGTCAGAACCAAATGACATTCTGGGCCTTCGACTGCCACCAGAACCTGTGCTGAATGCCAACACGGTGTGCCTGACATTGCCAGGGCTGAGCCGACGCCAACTGGAAGTGTGCGTGCGCCACCCGGATGTGGCAGCCTCCGCCATCCAGGGCATTCAGATTGCCATACATGAATGCCAACACCAGTTTCGGGACCAGCGCTGGAACTGCTCCAGCCTGGAGACCCGAAACAAGATCCCTTATGAAAGTCCCATCTTCAGCAGAGGTAAATTCATCCTTCCTCTCCCTCAGCACCACTTCAGCCTCTGGAGCTTCCACACCCTAAAATACTCCACATACATTCTACTTTCTAGCCCTTCTCTACTCTTGATTCCTACTGAGTCAGGCTTTCTGGTCCCTGGGTCCTTATATTCTCCTAATTCTCTGTCTTTCAAAGCCTCTGACTCTTAGTGGTTCCTATTCCCCTCCTGTTTTTCTCAACTCAAATATTACTCGGATTCCAGACAGCTCTGATTTGGGAGCAAAAAGGAACAAACTAAGTTACATGGAAGGGACTGAATGTATAGAATGTCCAGAGTTTAGGGATCCAAGTATCCTGAATAACTATCCTAATTCTTTAGGGGGAGTGAAGCTAACTTGGGTTACTTAAAATGGATGTAGTGAGGTAGGGCTCTGGAAATATGGTTGCTATTCCCTTGGCCAAAAAATCTCAGGCCTCTGTAGTTTGCTTTTACCTTTTAAGATTAAGAAGGAAAAGAGGAGGGCTGTTTGCAAGGGGAGATGTAGAAGGTAAAAGAGGGCAGCTGGAAATCTACTTTGGCTTTTGGCTAGAGCCAGGATAGAACTATAGAAACCTGAATTTGGTGATAATCTCCCATTCATGACTTGGAGTTTGATAAGAGGTGGGATGAAGCCTTGAGTCTTTATATTTGGGCAGCAACGTCTATTCATCTAGAATTTTTCCCACCTTAGTGCACAAATTTCTTTGCTCTAAGTCACCTACTCTTAAGAAATTCTCTGGATTCAGAAGGGTTGGGAGAAATGAGTCTTGACTGTACTTCTCTGCACATCAGATTCATAGATTTCTCAGCACTGAAAGAGCTCTCTACTGAATGACAAGATCCTCTTTGACAGTGGATAGAACTTCAATGGGGGAAACTGGAAACAGAATTGAAATCTGGAAGGACCTGAGAGATCATCAGGTCAAATTCCCATTTGCCCAGAGTCACACAGGAAATTTAGTCAGGATTCCCATGCAGCTTTCTGCTTCCAAGTTAAGTGACCTCTCTGGAAGGGGATTTTCCTGGTTTTACTTTTCATACTTGCCTTTCCCAGATTGATGTGGTTTAAGACTTTATTGATTCCTTTCAAGTTCACATTTTATTGGCCTGGCTAGTTAAACTGGTCCCTCTTATCAGCGGAAGAGTGGACAGTATTATGTTGGAACAGCATGCTGGTGTATTGGGACAGATTAGGCCTTTTGCCAACCAAACTCGTTTTAAAAGTGGGTGCCCCCCAAAACTGGAGTGAAAAACTATCCCTTGGAATTGTAGACTGGACTGGACAGAGGTGGGGAGGACAAACTCTAGGCTTCCACCTGGTCGTCGGAAGGAAGCTGGATGTGGACGGCCAGCTTAATGAGCCAGTCCCTTCTTGCCATTCTCATACCCATTTTTCGACCCCTAGGATGGGGAGCAGCCCTAGCCACCCCCAAGCCCAGCCCCGGGCCCCGCCCGCCTCCCTCCTCCTGCCCCGCCTCCCTCCCCCGCCCGCCCGGGGCTGTGTTTCTGCCCGGCTGAGCCCAGCCCGACACGCGTGTGGCGGCATGTAGCCGCGATCTAATCCCCCCGGGGCCGATCCAGACGGCTCCCGCGCTCCAGACAAGCTGCTTTCAAAGGCTCCCCCCCATTCCTTCCCCCCACCCGATCCCAACCCGCGTGGAGCAAAGCCCATAGGGCCAGTGAAGAGGAGACTCACGGTGGCCCCTCAACCCCCTCCCCCCCACTACTCCCTGTCTGGCTCTCCCCGTCCCGCAAGGCCCATTTTAGGGCCCAGCCTCCTCGCTGCTCCTCCGCCCCCACCTCTCTGACTCCCTCCTGCTTCCGCGCCCTTTGTGGCCTCTGCTTCCCTACACGAAGTGACAGGTTCTTCAGACTTTCATATCTCTGCGGCTTTCCGGCCTCAGCTCCTCTCCCTCCACTCACCTCACCAGATCTTTCTTCCCATCCCAGATTTTCTGGGTTGTCTTCTCCACGGGTCTCTGGCTCGGCATTTCGCCCCCTCCCCGCCCTTCCTCCTTGTGCTTCATTGCTAGTTTTCTTAGTCTCCGTTTGTGGGCCGTCCTTCCTTCCCTTTTCTTTCTCCGTTTGGATCTTGTTTCTAGTCTTTCTGACTTCTTGCCTCCTGTGTCTGATTATCTGTATCCTTTGACATATTCCTTCCCATCCCCAAACTCCAGGACCTTGTAGCTCTCTCCGGATTATACTGGTAGAGAAACGAGGGCAAGAAACCGATTTATCCCAGGCTGGCTGGGGCTCTCCAGCTCCACCTTTTCCAAATCCCCTGGCTCTTCTGTCTGTCCCTTAATATCCACTCTGCTGAAGAGGCCAGGTTGCATGTGTGTATGGGGGAAAGGGTACAGAGAGGAAACAGAATAGTGTCTGGAGCCCAGAAGAGGGGTGACTGTCTAGTCCTTTCTTAATCTAGTGAGGGTGGAGGAAGAGGGGGGCACTCAGGCATCCTGCTTCACTTAGGCTTAGCCCAGATGGCCTCTTGGGAACTGGAGCTCAGGGGTCTGGGGGAAGTGGCTTTGAAGCTTGGGGGCGAGTCCAGAGCTGCGGAGTCGGAGGGGGTTGGCTTCTTGCCAGATGCTGCCGAGTTCACCTGCAGTTTAATGAGCAGGAGGCAAGCTGGGGTGGTGGTGGTGGGGAAGGTTAAGGGGGGGTGCTAAACGTGCTGAGGCTGGCCAGAGAGGGGGGCCGCACCCAGGATCGAGGAGGGGGTTGGATAACCAGCTGAGGAGCCAGGAGGAAACGGCTCCCTCAGGTGCCCTCAGTCCCCAGAACCAGTCCTACCCCAAAATATCTCACTTCCTGCTCTCAATTTGAGATTCTTCTTGACTCTATCTTAGCTTAAGGGTACACTAGAAAAATTTTGGAAAAGTTGATTCTTGGGGTTCCAAGAAAACTAAGAGGTCCTTGCTCTTTGTTCCTCCTCCTTTTGCATTCCTTTCCCTGGTTTAGGTCACAAGCTCCTCTGAAGACCCCTCTTGGTCTAGCCTAACTGAAGCCTTCCTTGAGTTTTGGTGATCAAGCCCAGCAAGGGGTTGTCTCTGCTGCTTCTGAACAACTCATTTCCTGTGGGGAAGTTACCCATGGCCAGATGTTTGGGAAGTTGAAACTTGAAGCTCAGAAAAATGAACCCAAAAGGTCATTCTTACTGTCTGTCTCCCTGGTCTGAATATATTCTCTCTTTTCCTACTGTCACTGAATATCACATGAGCTCTTTGACTAAAGGTATGTGGTCAGCATCCTTAGGGAAATGGAATGGTCAGTAGCTGATTCTGGCCCTTCTGGCTCATAGCTTCTCCCCAAAATATATTTGGATTCACAAATTCCTTTTTTAATGTAAAATTTAAGGGCTACCAGCCTCACCTAAGTAAGAATTACTCTAACACTTGAATTCCACTTGATAGGAGAATAGGAGAGATATTAATTTTGGTGCACAGATCACTTGGAGGAATCTATATATGGTAGGATATTAAAATGAGGTTTTAGGGTAGCCAGAGAGCAACTTGAGGTGGGGTGGGGGAGGAAGGGGAAGTTAATATCTAGAAGAACAAAGAAAAGGAGACCTGGAAATCTTAGGAGTTTGATCATGATGGGAACTTAGATATCTAATTAAAATTTAATTTTTAATTAAAACTTTTTGTTTTCAAAACAATAATTTTCAACATTCACCCTTGCAACCTTGTGTTCCAAATTTTTTTCCTCCCTTTTCCCCACCCTTTCTCCTAGACTGCAAGTAATCCAATATATGTAAAACTTACTTTTACATATAAGAAAATAGAAGTAATTGTTTGTTCAAGGTTACCACTAAAACTCACCTCTCATCAGTTCTTTGGCATTCATGGTAACCTGTCCTAGGTTTTGGGCAAAACATGATGTGGGATGAGGAAGTGGGAATGGGGTATGACTCTCTAACTTGAAGATTTTTTTTAGGTCAGGTCTTCTTAAACTTTTCCCACTCATGACCCCTATATATAACTGTTTCTTGTGTAAGTATCCTCATGTGTTGTTCATACAGACACACAGGGACATACATACATACCAACTGTTTGTACCAAGGACTGGGTATCTGATATATGTGTATATAAAATAGATATAAAACCCAAATCTTTAGCGATAGTAAATCATAATTTTTCAACTTCCACATTCAGTTATAAGATTCTCTATAGGGGATTGAACCACAGTTTAAGAAGCTAAGCTATATAAGCTACCTGGAAGCTGAAGGTAGAACCAGGAGGAAGTGAGAAATGCAAGAAAGCTATGAGGAGAGAGACATCAATCAGAGTTAGGCTGTGGTCAGTGTCAACAGGAAGGAGCAGTGGAGGGAAGGTAGAAGATATGAAAATCAAAGGAGAAAAGGTTGTGAGAAAACAAACTCACAACATCAGGAATCATAGGTCAGAATTATAACTATTCAGGAAGGCTTGTATTATAGCAGAAAGAATACTGTGGTTGGAATTCAAATATAGCTCTTATTTAATTTTTCAAATCATTTAAAGAAATGGAACCCAAATCTTCTCATCTATAGAATATAAATTTCATTTGTTCTACTTTCACAGCCTGGTGTGGTGGTTAGAACATTGTATCCTTGATATCCTTGATACAATGTTCTAACCACATACTTGCTATTCCTATTGGGGAGACAAGGGTTCTAGTGGTACCTCTGACACATCCTGGCTATGTGAATTGGCAGATAACTCTTTAAAACTATCAATTGCAGTCCTGCATTTGGGGTTCACTACACTAATGAAATCACAACCAGTTACCTGTGTCACTTAGCTAACATGGGCTGTTGCCCTGGATAGAAGTGGAATGGGAGTGATTATTATTCCTCCTTTGAAAGTCCTTCCCTAGCTGTAAATCCTTCCTGATAGCAATCCTTCCATTGTATACACATTAAAGTGTCCCAAACTCTTATAGGGACCCATTTACTATTATATGTCCAGCATAAGGCCGCATCATATATCCAGTTCACTCCATGTGGGAGGTCTTTCTTTGGCACAAGGATTACCCTCTCCCAAATCCTAATGCCTTTCAGGGTGGAGAAAATAGGGCAGAGGGAGGAGTTGTAAGGAAGAGGAGGCAGGAGAAGGTGAAAAAACTGACACGTTATTCCAAGAGGTTAGATTCTGAGGCTCATTGATCTCAGGACAGGAAAGACAGGGAGCTTAGGTTTCATAAAGCTCTTGATTCTTTTTTCTTGTAGCATCTATTCTTAGAATAGAACTCTGTTGGATCTCCCTGCTCTTAGGAAAGGCTGACGGGACCTTCTCGGAAAGGGGGATTAAGGTACGGGGAGGATTATCCAGGACTTGAAGTAAGGACCAGTCCCAGGCATCCTGGTGTTGGGATGGCTATAGAGGATATAGAGGTGGAAAGGGAAAAGGAGTGAAAGACCATCTAGTCCAATCCCTTCATTTTACAAATCAGAGATGTAGAACTGGAAGGGATCTTGAAAGCCATCTAAACTCATCCTTTCTTTTTATAGATGAGAAAAGTGCAGCTTAGGGAGTTTAAGTTAAATACCCAATGTCATACAAATATTGTGTCAGAGTAGGGATTTGAACTCAATTCTTCTCCCTCCATGTTTAGCACTCATTGCACGGTCCACTCTGCCTCAGAGTGACAGAGGCAGCTAGGGGCCACCACAGTGTGCAGAGAGCCGGATCTGGAAAATCTGAGTTCAGTCTTGATCTTAGACACTCACGACTAGCTTTTTGACCATGAACAAGTCAGCTAACCTCCGTTTCCTCAACTGTAAAACAGAGATGACAATAATAAGTACTACACTTAACTTTGAAGGGTTGTTTGTGAGAATCAGATGCTTAGGGGGTAGTGCCTGATGTACTATAGATGCTATACAAGTGTTTATTATGCTTATTCCCTTTCCTCAACAAAAAAGAACATTACGGTGTACTTAGCATTGTGTTCAGTTTCATAAAATACTTAGTCTAGAGCATGTCATATAGTACGTGCTATAGAAACGTCAGGTATTATTAGATAGGTTAAGATATGCAAGAGAAGAATCAGATCTGAAAGCACCATTGACTCACATAGTCACACACATTCATACATGCACACATATGTGCGTGCATCCACCTACATGAACAGTCTCTGTCTAAGTATCCCCACGTGTTGGACATACAGACACACAGGGACGTACACACACGCCAAGTGTCCCTACCAAGGAATGGCCACCTGATATCTCCAGCTCCTTCTGACCTGGGTCTGGAGCAGTAAAGTGAGCTCAGGGTCTCTTTTTCCCTGACCCCCTCTCCCCAGCTGTTCATTCCCGGTCCCCTCATCTCTCCTCACTGGCTTGTCTTCCTCCCCCCTTCCTCCCGGCTATTGGCTGGGGCTAGAAGCTGCAGCTGACTTTACTTAGACCCTGGCAGTCCCTGTCTCAGATCAAAGGCAGGACAGCTAATTGTGCGTCTTAACGAGCTCTCCCCCTCTCCCTCCAGGCAGCCCAGCTGGCCACCCTGCCCCACCCCTCTCCCCCACCAGCTGGCCTGCTGGCCCTCTGCCTGTATCTGCCCCAGACAGTCCGGGCCCAGGACTGGGGCCCAGGGACCGGAGCTAGGGCAGACTAGCCAGGCTAAAACATCAGACTCTCCTGTGAGAGACCAGGAACGGAGACCTCACACGCTCATCCGCAGACAATGCTTCCCTCACACAAATTGACACCTGAATACAGTCTAAGTGAGACTAAGCACATCTCGAAATGATAGAGTGAGCAAGACAGAGTCCTGGGGATGGAGTTAAATCCCCAAGGCCAGAAGGGATGCGTTAGGGAGGAAGGATCTTGGCGAGGAAGTCTCCCCCTGCAGTTTGAGGCCTCTCTGGACTCGGGAAACATCTTACTCCCTATCTTTCTTTTCCCTCTCTCTGTCTCTTTTATCTGTGTTTATGCCTCGGAGTGTCTCATTCTTTATGACAATTCCCATATTTCTTTCTCATTCTCAGGCTGCTTAGCTTACAGGGAGTGGGAGAGGGCAGTCTCCAGCCACCTACGGCTGAAATTCCCCCCTCTCTGCTTTTATTCCACCGCCTCCCATATTTTTCAAGTTTCATCATGTCTCACCCTAAGGATCATATAAAACAAGGTTGAAAGTGATCTTCTCCCCTGTGTCATATTCCCAAGCCCCCTTCTCCTAAGGCTGTTCCCTGTCTTCTTCCCTCCTTCTAAGAGGAATCTCTGTGACATCCAAAGGCACAGCCTGGGATTCCCAATTACTGGCTTTCCATACTCCGCAGTAATTGTGTGAACTATCACTAAAGTGGAAACCTAGTCTATTTAATGACACTTAGCTTCAGAAGTCTCACTGAAAAATAAAAATGCAGCAAAAAGCACATGGAGGAAACTGAGTACTCCCACATCCCAGGGACACCTGAGTTCTATCCCTATATGCTTTTGCCACTAAGTAGATGTGTGATTTTGGACAGACACTTTATCTCTTTGATCTTATTTCTCTCATCTGTAAAATGAGGGAGGGATGGATGAGATTAGCTCTAAGGTTCCATCCAGATCTCAAAGTTTATGTTCTGTGATTCTCTGCCTGTCAAGCAGGCTTACAATGCCCGCCAGCGTCCAGGAAGGTTCTTTGAGACTGACAGATGAAAGCATGGGAAAAATACTAGGTGTACTCCTCTGGGAGCTAGACTCCTCCAGCCGTAGCACCTTAGGGGCAGTTTCCCAAGTAGCCTCTGCATGAAGGCTCTCTGACAATCCTTTCCCTTACTCTCCCCTCCTGCCCCTGTTGGTTGTTTTTGCCTTCTCATAAGAAAAGGAAAAAGGAACTGGGCTGGGTTTTTTTAGTCTGAAGGGAAAAAAAGAGCAAGGAATAACTGAATAAAGGCTCCAAATATTTATTATTATACAGGATTTACTATTCAGAGGAGACAGAGTTGCTCTGGAATGAAGGGAAATAAGTTAAATAGGTTAAAACTGCAACAGGAAAGAATGAGGTCAGATATCAGGGACATCCCCAGTAAAGTATTAGGGGTCTAATAGGTAACAGAAGTATAATGTGGAATCATTTTGGGATTGTCTCCAGCTGTGACATTTTTCAACACTAGGGGCCATCCTGTCTGGAGGTCAGGGGATGGATGGGGTGACCCTCCCATCATTCTAGGAGATAGTCTATAATTCTAGGGCTCAATGGTTACTCTCTGCTCATCTTTCTCAGACTCCTGTGATGATCTGGGAGATTTGAACATAGGCCAGGGTTAAAAAAATTATTCTAGGGAATAACAATAGAGATCAGATTATGACCAAAGTGGAGGTGTGGGTATGGTTAGGCCTGTGCCTTCTCTGACTTCCACCTAACTTTGGTGCCTCTGTGGGAATCACTTTCTTGTTTCTACGATGTTATCTCAGAGCTATGAGAGAATGTAAGACAGGGAGCCTTATTTCGTTCCTAAGGGAATAGTCATAGTCTGCACTCAGTGAATGGAAAAATGAATGAACTAAAGTGTGTTTCTGTCAATTTTTTGTGCTTTCACATTCTTCCTTTCACTAGCATCCTGCCAGTTTCCCCCATAGTTCCCCCATAGCCCAGTTTTGGGCTGTTTCAGCTGACCTATTCTTCAGTACCTTCCCTCAAATATCTGGTCTACTTTATATATTGTTTTATCCATTTTGAACTAACTTGCAGTAGTTCTAGAAATACTGGGCAATTGGTGAAGCTTCAGAGCCAATAATGAACTCAACTTTTTTTAAAAACTTGAATTTAGGATTTGTCTCCCCCCCTTTCCACTCTTCCTCTCTCTCTTCAAGGCTTCCAGATTTACCTGACCCCAAAGTATCAGATTCATGAGCAAGGAACACTCTCTCTCCACTCTCTTCCTAGAGCTGGATAAATCGAAGTAAAACAACTCAAAAGGTTTTCAGTGGGGACATCAATGCACAAGAAATCCTACAAAAAGAATGCCAAACAATTTCTACTCCTAAGGAATTAATAGCCTATCAAGGGAGGCAATATATAGACATACATTATATATATATACATAATACAAAATAAAAAATTCAAGATAGTTTGAAAAAAACAGTGTATAAGCACTTAGGAGTAGGATCACTTTTGGGGACTACAACCAGCTTCTTTATAATGTGCATTTTTCATGTTGCCAGTCTGAATGTAGGGTAGGGATTTAGGTAGTTACAGAAAATGAGGGGAATATTTTTCTCTGCAAGCTTAGTAATAAAGGCAAAGAGAACTTTGTAGTCCCTCTCTCTTTGCTCTCTTCAAAGAGATATTTTGGTGGGTGGGTGAAAAATTGACAAGAAGGATGTATAAAATTAATTAGGAAAGGGTCAGCCTTAGAAGTGAGGTCATGATAGATCATCCTGCAGGAAATTCAAGAAGGCCTCTCTGCTCAAAAATCTCTTTTTTATACATGCCTAAAATTCCACCATTAGTTATTTATTCTTTAGGCTAATCACTGCCTTCTCTTTGTTTCACTCATTTATTTTTTTCTTTAATTTAAAAATTATTGCTATAACAACTAGCATTTATACATAGCACTTTAAGATTTGCAAGGAATCTCACAAATATTATCTCATTTGATTCTCACAACAACCTTAGGAGATAGTTGCTATTATTATCTGCATTTTAGAGATAAGGAAGGATAGGTAAACAGAGGTTAAGTAACTTATCCAGCATCACATGGCTAGTGTCTGAGGCTGAATTTGAACTCAGATTTTCCTGATTCCAAATCTAGAGCTACCTGGCTATCCATTATAATAAAGAATTTTTTTTAAAAGAATTTTTAAAAATAAAAAAGTTCCAAAATAAAAAGCACATATTCTGAATCTTATGATGTATATAATATCCCACATCTGCAGTACCTCAGACTTTCAAAGAAGGGATCACTCACACACTTTTAAATGTATTACCCTTTCTTCGTCCTTTCTTAATCTTAAGATGCGGGAGTTCTTCAGTTTTTCACCACATATCTCAGAACCTACTATGAGCATTAGATTTTGGGGTATTGAAAAGAGAGGAAAATGGAGGGAGGGGAGGCTTATATAGCATGTGGTGCCTTGCTAATATATCTATTGTGTGATATTATGTTTTATAGCTATCTGTACTTATGTCATATCTTCCCATTGCATGAAGATCCTTGGGGTCAGAGGGACATATTTAAAATTTATTCCTCCCTCAGTGACTATCAGGGATGTCTTGTATACAATAGTTGCTTAATATTTGTTGATGCAATGTAGGGGAACTAAAACTCTGCATCTACACAGACTGGTTCAGTCTTGGTGATTCCATCTCGATTTTCTCTTTGGCTTATGCCCCATTGAGGATTTTTCTTAGGGACACCCATGACAAAAAGTAAAAACCCCTTAATGCTCATACCAGCACTCAGGCTAAGGAAATGTTGGCTACAACATACACTTTATTTCATTTGACACAAACACATACACACACACACACACAAGCCCACTGCTTACACCCATGCCTACAAACAGTCAAGACAACTCTCTTGCAGTTCTTGAGTAATTTTCATATTCCCCAAAGGGCTATATAGTTTTTTCGACTTGTAGTACTCTTCTGGGGTTGAACACTCCCCTCCCAAAGGGAGTTTCGAGACTTCAACAAGCTTCCCCCTCTGATGAGCTTTACCTCTCCCAGAGACCTACACAGTTGCTCCACCCTTTGCTTGAAGCTCCTCCACAAAAGGAAAGAATTTGGGGTCACTAAAGAGTTGAACTGCATAGTCTTCATAATTCAAATTGAAGGCAAGGGTTGGGTTTATTCCTTCACATTATGGAGCTCTTCCTTGTTGATCTCAAGCCCCAAATCCCACTTGGTCCAGGTACTCTGATTGAAGAACTCCACTGCTAGTATGGTTTCCCAGAATGTATAGTTTCATGAAGTGGCCCTCTGGTTACCCATGCTTTTCTCCATGGAAATAAGTCTATGTCTGTCTAGCTTCTCTCTTCTCTTTTGCTTTACACTCCCTTAAAAATTATTAACTGCGAATTAACAAAAATCTGTTTCCTTTTCCTTCCTCTTTTCCTTTCCCCATAATTTTTTTTTGGGGGGAGAGAAAACCTTTTGAACAAATAAGCAAGATGAGTCTCTGCATTGGTAGTGTCCAAAAATATTTGTCCCCTTCTGCATCTTGGTTCTATCGTTTCTCTCTCAGTATATTTCGGCATTCCTTCTGAAATCTTGGTTAGTCATTGTGCTGATCTGAGTTCTTAAGTCTCTCAAAAGTGTTTGTCTTTACTAATTGCTGTTATTATATAAATTGTTCTCTTTGGTTTGCTCACTTCACTCTGTGTTATTCATACAAATTTTCTCAGGTTTCTCTGAAAAAACCCTAATTTATCATTTTTTATGGCACAATAGGATTCTGTCACATTCATGTGCTGTAGTTTGTTTAGCCATTTCAAACTACAGTTGCTGGGCACACACAGAGTTTCCAATTTTTTATCATCACAAAAAGAGTGGCTAAAAATACTCCTGTATTAGTAAGTCCTTTTTTTTCTCCCCCCCCTTTTCTTGGGGGAAAGTTCTTTGAGGATACTTGCCACTCTTTCTTAGAGCCCAGATGTATGAATAGGCTGTGAATTAACTAATCACCCTGATGTGTTATTAATTGGTTAACTCAAGACAAGGTAAGGAATGGACAATTCACAAAGGAGTTTACCTTGTGATAGGAATTTCACACTTTGTTAAGGAGAGGACATTCTGAACAAGATCTCATAGGAAGTCAAGGACAAAATCAAATCAAATCAAAGTCCTGGCTGGACTCCCTACATAGTATTTAAAATGTACAGACATGCAAACTTTCTTTTCTAACAAAAGTGAGCTAGATAAGGTGTAGAACATATAAACTTACCCCTAGTTTTCTCTCTGTTTTCCTTACTCTCTAATAAGTTGACCCCAGATCTGTGGGGGTAACCTCTCCAAATTCCAGTGCCACTAGAACCTCCCTTGACCTTCTGGATACTCAGATTCCTCCCAGCTCTCCAGCTCTAGGAAATGAATAAAAACAAAAATAAAAATAACCCTGCCTTTCCTTACTCAATCCCACTGAGACTTGGTAGAATTTAAAGAAAGATACAAAATGTTGCTAGGAAAAAATACATCAAAAACAAAAAGAAGAGACAAAGTTCTACTGGTCAAGTTTACAATTCATAGAAAGCTATTTTTGTGTTTAACTTTCTCTGATCCTCCTTGTCTATTATATCATGCAGTTTTCAATATGCACACTTCTGTCCTAGCACACCTGGACCATCTAGGTTTTGCTCATCCTGTGGTCTTTGTGAGCTGCCTGGCTGCTCTTAAGGGTTATTCCACCTTCTTCATCCATCAGGTCTTTTCTCTTGGCTACTTTACAGGAGTCCAGTCATTTTTGCTCACTGGTTCCTTTAGATACACTTTTATCAGTAGGGAAAGGGTTTTTGATAAGAAGGATAGATTCACAGCTGAAATCTAGACTTATCAAGTATGATCCCATATTTAGAGCATGTTAGTGACTTGACTTTTATTTTATTGGTGAGGAAACTAATGGACAGGAGGTCAAGTAACTCACCTCATATCACAAGGGCAAAAAATGACAGTGGAAATTTGAACCTAAATTCTGATTTCAGAGCCAAAGACTATTCCATTGTACCACAATGCCTCTGATTTTCATGGAATCAAACAATTTTATGCATTTGCAAATGGTGATTGTTCATAGGCCTTGTATCTTCCTTTGAAGGTTATGTTTTAGTGTTCTTTCAACCTTACTCTATCTCAGCTGTGTTAAAGTGTGTTAGAAAAGGTCTTTTGTTTTTTATATGTCCTAGACCAGAAATCTTAATCTCTCTTTCTATATAAGTATGACAGACCCCTTTGCATAATAATGTTTAATGTCTACATTCATGATTGAAAGAAATGCTAAATTTCAGCTAAAGTGAATTTTTTTCCCATTCAAGTTCGTGGTTCACCTGAAATCTAACTATGGTTCCCATGGATCATAGGTTAAGTACCTCTACCTTAGAGGGAGGCCAGAAGAGAAGGATGGCAGTTAAAACAGAAGGACAACCACCTGAAGGGTATAGTTGTTTGGAGAATAAAGGAATTCTTAACTTGGAATGGGGTCTGTGGATAGATTTCAGAAGGCTATGGATTTGTTTTTAAAATATTTTGATAACTATATGTCAATATAATGTTTTCTTTTTTAATCTTAAGTATTTTATTTTACTCATAATTCTGAGGAGAGATTCATAGGCTTTGCCAGGTTGCCAAAATGGTCCATACCACAAAAAAGATAAAGAATCTTTGAATTCATTCTGAGGATGATGGAGAACATTTCTTTGCAGTGATGAAAACCAACTTCTCTTTCCCCATTTTACCAAGACCCTGACTGGGTGGTGATGACAGTGCCCTTCTTCCCATTCTGTGTGCAGGCTTCCGAGAGAGTGCCTTTGCCTATGCCATTGCAGCAGCTGGTGTGGTCCATGCCGTGTCCAATGCCTGCGCCCTGGGGAAGCTGAGGGCCTGTGGCTGCGACGAGGCTCGCCGGGGGGATGAGGAGGCCTTCAGGCAGAAACTGCACCAACTCCAGCTGGATGCTTTACAGAGGGGCAAGGGCATGAGCCATGGGGTCCCGGAGCATCCGGCCTTGCCCCCTGCTGCCTCTGGACTTCAGGACGCCTGGGAATGGGGGGGCTGCAGCCCAGATGTCAGCTTTGGAGAGAGGTTTTCCAGGGACTTCTTGGATTCCAGGGAACCACACAGGGATATTCATGCCAGAATGCGGCTCCATAATAACCGCGTTGGGAGGCAGGTGAGAAGCCCGGCTCCAAAATCCTGGAGCTCATCCTAGATAAATTCTTATTACTCCTTGGAACCCTATCTCACTCCTTCAAACTTAGTATACTACCAGACTGGCTCTCCCCTTCTTCCTGCTCCCTTCTTCCTGCTGTTCCCTTTTTCTCTGTTACCTTGATTCCCCTACCTAGTACAGTGGGAAAGCTTCCAACATTGGCCTGGAAGTCAGGAGATTTGATTTTTATCCATTCTTTGTCAATGTGTGATAAGGGCCAAATCAATTTGTCTCTCTTCTATTTTCTTGTCTGTAAAATGAGGAGCTTAGATTAGATGATCTCTGATATCTCCCTCTCCACTTCCCAAAACACACAATATGGTTTTTACTGCATTCCTCTTTAAGGATGTCAGACTCCTACCATCCTTGAGCAGGTTTAGTGATTCCCATAATGCTAGTCCAATAGATCAAGTTACCAGGTCAGAAAGTCCTTTGAGGATCATGGAATTTTGGTTGCCGAGTTTGTACAAACTCCCTTACTTTATGGAGTCCTACAGAAGTGAAGTTAGACACTTGTGTCCCGAAGGGTAAAGCTAGCGTTCAAAGCCAGCTCTTTCTCCTCCTGGACTCCACCTTCATCCATTGCTTGCAGGTTGTGTTTAGTTCTGTCCACCGCATAATTAAGGTAGATTTTGAGAAGCTAGACGCAGGGGTCCTAGATGCGGCAGCTGAGAACGTTTATCCCCCTCACCCAGGGCTATGAAGTTTCTTTATTTAAAGGCCCACAAAACAAAGTTTTTGTTTTTACTATAGTCCGGCTCTCCAACAGTCTGAGAGTGAACTGGCCCCCTATTTAAAAAGTTTGAGGACCCCTGAGCTAGAGTATATTGAGAAAAGGGAAATCAAGACTATGAAGGTCCTTGAGATCATGCCATATAAATCTCTGTTTAATGAACTGGGGATAATTATCCTGGAAAGAGAAGGCTTGGGAGGAAGTTGTGATATCTGGCTGTAAGTACCCCAAGGGGTTAAAACATGGCACTTGGATTAGACTTGTTCTGCTTAGCTCCAAAGTAGAAACAGAATTAGAAGCATAGGAGGATGTGACAAGGAGACAAATTCAATGCTGATAAAGGAAGGAAACAAACTTTAACGAATGGAGCTATTGCAGAATGGAGATGACTATCTTAAGAAGGACCAGCGTAGCCTTCCTGGCAAAAGCTGGGTGACAAGGGTTGGTGTTTAGATGATTCTTGGATTAGATTGGATGAGATTGTCTCTGAAGGTCTGTAAAGACTCAGAGATTTTCTGTTTTTAGTTCCAAAGGCAGTTTACTTTCCATTATGTATCTTTGCTCTATTTCATCCTTTTCTCCTCAAGGTACAAGGTATACTGCAGGCCACCAGACATCACTGGCTTTTGGGGAAGTCCAAATTCATTTTCCAATTCAGTCTCTTCTCCCCACAATCTCTGTTTTTCTTCCCCTCCTTCTCACCATTGTGACGACCCCTGACCCCTCCATTTCCCTGATTTCCTCTCATCTAGTTGTCTTCCCTTGTCCTGTTTAGTGTCATCTCCATTCGATTCAGATCATTGGAAGCTCCTTTCCAGACATTGAGAGAGTTAACTGAGGCACAGTGGGAAGGGGGGGGTTGCACCCGAAGTTTCAAACTCCTCCCAGCCCTACTCCACCCAGGCAGATCTTCCTCCTAGCTTTAGCACCTTTGCCCTCCCATCCCCCAAACCAATGGCTTCAACTTCTTGTTAAACTGGTTAATTAATAGCTGCTGCTGGTGGGAAGCAGTTTTGGAATTGCTGGACTTGGGAGGCATCAAAGCTGTTCTAATGTGGCCTCAAAACAGGGAATTCCTGGGCATTGCCCAGCCCTAGAACCCTAATGCTGCCTGCTTCAGCTGCATTTCAAGAGGTCCACTAGGGTTAACACCTTCCTAACCCTGGGGGTCTGAGGTTCACCTTAGATACAGCAAAAGTGGATGGCCCAGATGTGAGGGTTGGACTTTGTCCTCATACCCTTGCCATCATTCATGGCTGATCTGGGATAATATTCTAGAGTGGGATGGAAAGTATGCTGTGATTCTACTAAGTGGTCTAAGATGCTGAAGCTAACTGCAGGGTTGTCTGGGAGGCTACTTGAATTTAGAGATAGAAGGGACCTTAGGGAACATCTTCTCTAAAACCTCCATCTTACATTCTGAGATGTTGAGTGACTCAGAATTTCACAGGTAGTCAGTAGCAGAGGTGGGAACCAGAACTCAAGGGCTATGATTGCACAGCTGGTGGTTATTTTTGGTATATCCCATTGTTTGTCTTATTCTCCCAGATTCAGTTGGAGTTGAGATGAATTGGTGCCCTTACCTCCTTATCTTACTTCACTTTCCATTTTGGAAGGAGTTGGGAAGTGGAGTGGGAGCTAGGCTGTTCAGATTCATTTCTCTTCTGTATCCTTGGTTTTTGAGTCTGAGGAAAAAAATTTTTTTTCAGTGGTGGTTCATTCAAATGTCACTTTAGAAAGGGGGCAACTGAGGATGAGAGTGGGGCAGATGTCACTGGAGATTTAATAAAGTCAGAGTCATCTGACCATTCCAAGAGGAGGAAATATCTTTCGTTCCTCCTCATGGTATCCCCCAAATGGACTCTAAGGCCTCAAGAAAGCAGTGGGACTTTCTGTATCTCACCACAGCCTTCATTCACATCCTGGAGCCAGGCCAGGCCATCAGATCTACGGGCTGGGACATGGCGGGGCCCACACCCCCAGCCTCTCCAGTTCTTGCCCCCCACCTAGGAAAGGAGGGCTTGGGGATTTCCCTGGGGATTGGGGATCCCCCCTCAGGAAGTAAGAGCAGGCTGAAGTGTGGGGGAAAGACCCCCCCAGCCCCAACGGTCCCTTGCAGCTGCTGTAGAGGGGGGAGCAGTGGTGGGAAGGGGAGGAGAGCAGGGGCTCCTCATTCCATTAGAGATAGTGGGGAACTGGAGGGGGCAGGAAGCCGGGGATTCCCCTGGGTTCTGGTCTTGTGGGAACAGAATTAGGGATCAGCAGAATATAGGACTAGAGGGTTTGGAAAAGGCAAAGTATGTGTGTATATAGTGAAGAGAAAAGGGCCTAAAGAATGAGCCTGAGTCCCACGGTGGGTAATACCTTCCTCTTCTGTTTCTGATAATTTGGGAGACATCAAAGCTTGTTTCCTGTATGGGTGTGGTCCACAGACCCTGGATGCTCAGGATGCTCATACCCATTTCAGGGGATTCGAAGAGGACTTCCTGTTGAGGGCTGGGGATGGAGTGGAGCTGGGTCAGGCTGATGCAAAGGAGTAGGGGTACGTGCTTCAGGGGGGCAGTTGGGAGGCAGAGGGGATCTAGTACCCAAGTCATCGACTCCTGTCTCCTTCCCCTCCTTCCCCTAGGCAGTCATGGAGAATATGCGCCGGAAGTGTAAATGCCACGGCACATCGGGCAGCTGTCAGCTGAAGACGTGCTGGCAGGTGACCCCCGAGTTCCGAGCGGTGGGCTCCCTCCTCCGAGCCCGCTTCCAGCGCGCCACTCTCATCCGGCCTCACAACCGCAACGGCGGCCAGCTGGAGCTGGGCGCAGCTGGGGGACCCCTCCCCTCCCCGGGGTCGCCCCCCGCTCGCCGGAGAGCCAGTCCCACAGACCTGGTCTACTTCGAGAAGTCCCCGGATTTCTGCGAGCGGGAGCCCCGGCTGGACTCGGCGGGCACGGCCGGGAGGCTGTGCAACAAAAGCAGCACGGGGCCGGACAGCTGCGGGAGCCTGTGCTGCGGGAGAGGGCACAACATCCTGCGGCAGACGCGCAGTGAGCGGTGCCATTGTCGCTTCCACTGGTGCTGCTTCGTGGTCTGCGAAGAGTGCCGAATCACCGAGTGGGTCAGTGTCTGCAAGTGAGCTCCACGGGCCGGGCTCCGGGGGCATCTGGCAGACTTGGAGGGGTGATGAAAACACTCGGGGTCCCACCACAATCCTCTGTGCAGTCTTAGCCGAGTCATTTCCTTCCTCGTGCTTCAGTTTCCCGTCTGTAAAAGAAGAGCCTGGGCTACAGCGCGATCTCTAAAGTGTTTTCCAGCCTGTGCTTTTGGGGACTCCTCTTGGAAGACAGCGGCAGCTGTTCCCACACCCCCACACCCCCACACCCCCGCCTTGTCACCCGGACTCTTACCCTCGGCCAATCTGATAAAGAGCTCCGAAAAAAGGGACTCGGGAGCTGCGCTGAGATATGGGGAGGTGCAGAAATCAGTCAGTTCTCCCTACTCTTTCCCTCAAAAAATGCCCTCCCTAGAAAACACCGATTCTGTTGAGTGGAATGGAGAGGTTTATTAAAGAAAAGACATAGAGACAATTGGGCAACAGAGATTCTATGAAGAGAGCAGGCACTTCCTTCCTTGCCTCCTCTCCCTTCTCCTGGCATTGTTATCTTAGGGTTCCAGTCTGGGAACCTGGATACTTGAGTTCATACACCAATTTCAGCCCCAGGAACTGCACTCAGGCCTCAGTTCCCTTCTCTATACCCCCAAGGCAGAAATTATTTGTATGTGTTTGGTTGGGGGGGGGGGGAAGTACCCAATAGCCTAACAGAGCAGTCAGGAGGCACCCATGTGAGGAATGGCCCCAAGAAGGCGGGTCGTTGGTAATCCCTGGGCACGGCTTGGCATAGCCAAGCCCAGAGCCCCAGGGAGCAGGTGGGGCCAAGAGGTGGGGCCAAGGGGAGGGCTAGGGAGACTCACTGTCTGGAATGTTACTGTCTAGATTCTCCACTCCCAGGACTAGAACTGAGTATGGTAGAGATCGGAGAGCCAGGAAGGAGATTGAAGTGCTTAGCAAAGGCTCCCAGTTCTCTATTATTTTTCTTATTCTTCCCCAGGTCTTCCTTATTCAGCCAGCTCATCTCAATACTTCCCTTTCCATAACCTTGTACATACATGTTCCCATCCATTCACATATATGCCTAGATAATTGAGCAGAAAGTTTTCTTCTCCCTAACCTTCCCCCCATTATTTTCTCCCAGTCTTAAAGGGAGCTAGATTATGATATCTGATCCCAGGAGTAAACTAACACCTGGATAAGGTAGAGGAACAAAACAGAGGAAGAAACTATTGATTGATAGGACCAGAATCCAGGAATCTTAGCCAATTCTACTTTAAATCCCAGGTTATCCACAGTTGCAACCCTATTGCTAGTTTCATTTTATCCCCTCAAATCTGGAACAAAAAGTGGGGTCCTCTAGACCCACCTCTAAAAGTTAATCTTCAATTCAGATGGGGTGATCCATGTCCTCACACTGACTTAGGCCACCTCCTTTGGGTGAAAATGAAAACAGAATTTGGATGACTCTTGTTCATTTTGGCTATGTCTGTACTCTGCTAACGCTTTCAAATCCAACCTTGCCCAGCCAGCCAAGAGAGGAGCCCTCCATGGACTACTTAGAAGCTCACACATTTTTCTCAGTCCTAAATTTTTGCAGCTTTTAAGGAGTAGATTCACTTAGTGTATCTAGACCTCATTAATACTTAATTTTCCAGACCTGGCTGGATAAGGCTTAAAAAGGACAAATCTCCAAAATTTCATCCTCTAGGAGAAAGTCCAGGAAGACAGAAGGCTGTGGGGCCCCTGGGAAGAGAGGTGGAAAGGGGGAGGTGGGTGGGGAGGGGGGTAGGAGCAGTCAGACACACCTGGTTCATTCCATTCCTCTTGCTCATTTAGGAGGAAGCTATGGGGCTGGGCTCCCCCCCCCCCACTCCCAATCCCTCCTCTGCCTCATTGGTCTAAGAGGTGGGGGAAGAGAAGATATGGGAAGGATAGAGTGAGGATTAGGTAGCTATTACCATTTTAGCAGGATTTTACACTATTATACTCCAGAGCTGTCCATTACCTCTGTGCTTCACTCCATCTCCTGGATGGGTCAAGCCCTGACCCCAAACCCAAAGAGGACATTGAGCTAGTACAGAGCAACTGGAATTAGGAAAAGTCAAGGCAGAGATTCATAAGAGAGTGGAGACAGATATAGTTAGAGATATAATATGGGAAAGTACTAGTATTATTATGCTGAGCATGATACAAAAAGGACTGATAGGTCACAGTGGGCTACAAAGCTATTGGTTCAACTATCTTGAAGTAAATGAGGAATCCTTACTTGAAAAAATGAGGGGGAGAGAGCCCCCATCCAATGATGGGCTTAGGGAAGTAAGTGATGTGTCTCACTCATCCTCAATCTGAATTCAGGTACTGGCCAGGGTCCTGAGGCCTGGGCTAAATCCCACAATGGAAAAAGTGATATGGAAAAGGTAGAAAGCAACTAGAAGGGACTCATGGTGATGGAGAGAGGCAAGACTAGAAGGAGTTAGGCTTATGTAGCCTAAAGAAGGAAGGCTAATGAGAGACTGAATGAACGGAGTCTGAAGGTTATTAGAAAAGTGATCTAGGAGTGAGAGGAGAGAGAAGAGGCTAGGTGTCAGCACAAATTTATGAACTAAGCGGTGGGGGTAGGGGGAATAAAAGGAAAATAATCTGGCTCAGGATCTGTCAGTGAAGGGGAATAGCTTCCTGTGCTTCCATACCCCTCATCTGACTGAGAAGCTATGTTCATCCTCCCAGGCAGCAAGGAATGAATAGGAAGACCTTTGAAAGCCCAGTCAGACCATGGAATGAACTGGAGAATAGAAGAAAATGAGAGGGTAAGTTAAGAAGTGGCAGATGAGGCAGTGTGGCTTAGTGGTGGAATCTTGGATTGACTGAAGATCTCTTTGACTTTAGGAAAAAACATTTAACCTCTCTGACCCTCAGTTTGCTCATCAGTAAATTGAGGAGGTTGGTTGGATTTGATGATGTCTAATGTCCTTCCTAGCTCTAAATATGATGAGATACACATCAAACTGAAGCAAAAGTGGAGGCATGGAATTGGAATTAAAAAAAAAAAAGAGGGATAAGGTTCTGGGACAGAGAACCTGGAATGGAAAAGAAAAAAGCTTCCCAGACCACTCTTAACCTGGGAGGAGAAGATGAAGTAGGTCCAGGAGCAGAAGGGCAGAGGTCAGAGAAATATCTTGAAGGCAGCTGAGGCAAGGAGTCAGGAGAAGAGAGAGTCAGTAGGATGCCAGGACTGGAGAAGGGAGGCAACTGCCATTAAGGAGAAGGAGGAGTCACCACCCCCCTTTCTTTGCCCCCCCCAACTTAATCACCCCACAGCTGAGCCCCCAAGGGGGGCCAGAGCCTTTCATGTCTGGAGCTGGTCCAGGATACCCCCCTCCCCCGCCCCCAGCCTCCCCAGCTCTGTCCCCCCCTCACCCCTTTTCTCATGTGGTTGCCGGCAGCTGCCTGCGGTCGCCCCAGCCCCTGAGCTCTGGGCACAGGGATTTTCCAACAGGGGAAAAAATGACTTAATGAGAGTGGGAGCTGGGGGCGGGAGGGACAGGTCCCTGTAATCACAGCCTCGCTGCAGGGCTTGCAACACCCCCTCCCCCATATACACACCTCCCGGAGGCCCCTCCCTAGGCACCCCCTAGCTCTCTCCAGGCAGGAAAAGGGGAGGGGGGGTCTGGTTTTTGACTGTGACTCTTCCTCTTCCTCAGGTGGGGAACAAGGGGAACAGCCTTCCCTTTCCATCATGAGCAATGATATCCTATCAAAGGACAGGACTCCCGAATTTAATTTTTGATGCCATTTCAGTCCCTATCCAGAGTGACCTAGAAATCTTCTGGCTATCCCCACCCCCCCAACCCATTGGACTTGAAGGGAGGGGGTGCCCCTCCGGATGCTTCGGTGCTCGGGTCAGGAAGTGGAGACTCCATCCTGGAACCTGGGGATCTCCTAGGCGGTTGCGCACATCAGCGACACCCCTGTTGCTGTGGTAACAAGGGCAGCCGACAAGCTTCCCCGGGGCAGGGAGGCTCCTGCCACCCCCCCACCCCCCAATCTTCCCCTCCCACCCCAGCCTCCGCTGCGGTGAGCGGGGGTGGGGGTGTGCCGTTGCCATGGCAAGGGCTGAGCCAGGAGGGCACATTCTTCCCCAGGGTGGGGGCGGCCCCGGGGACACAGGGGGAGGGGGGCGAGGAGAAGGAGAGGGACCGAGGGTGGAGTCCAGAGCAGAAATCCAAAAGAGAGGTGCCCCCAGGACAGTCTCCTCCCTTCCCCCCAACTAGTCAGCTGTTTCGGGGATCCAGCTTTGAAGAAATGTCCCATCAATCCCCAAGAGTAGGAGACCTTCTCTTAAGCTCTGGAGTAAAGTATTCTCTCCCTCCCTCAATCCCCACCCCCAGCCTCTCAGCCTCTGCTTCCCTCGCCACCTCCTCCCCCTCCTTCCGGTTTTCCCCATATGCTTCATTATGTGTCCTTCTTTCTGTCCCACTGTCCCCTGAGGAGGTGACCTCCTGACCACTGCACGCGACGGGTCAGGCCGCTCCAGCCACGGCCTGCGTGGAGGCAAGCGCATCCACCTCTGGCCTCCCCCCACTTCGAACTCCTCCCCATCCCCACCCCAGCCAAGCAGAGCCACAGCTGAGACTGCGGCCCTGCAGCCCTACAATTAACCTCCCTCCATTCTCCACCCCCCCCCCACCCCCTCATCCTCTCTTTCAGTCGCCCTCCGCAGGGCCGGTAGGCACCGCCAATTACAGCCACGCAGCAGCTGATTACCCGAGGAGCCGGGGGCAAGGGCGGGGACAGAGTCTGGGAGGGGCTCGGGAGACCTGGGAGGAGGGGGAAAGCGGGTGGGAGGGGGCAAGTCAGAGTGGGGGGGTGTCCTAGGGTCATTCCGTTTCCCGTAGCTCCCTACTCCCCTCCGCCGCTGCCCCGCCCTTGCCATTGTCCCCTCTGTCCTAAATCTGAGTTTCAGTCTCGACATCACCCTCTCCCCCAGCCCCAGTAAAGCTTTGCTCTGATTCCAGCCTATCCAGAAGCTTCCCTACATGGCTCAAGGTTCAAGGTGACAGCTCGGAGACACGTTCCCTCCTGTGGCTCCTCAATTTCTCTCCTACCTTTGATCTTGGGGGGAATGGGGAGAGGGATTGGGGGAGGAAGAGGTTAGCATATGCTTATGACAACGGGAGGGATAGAGGCAGGGGAAAGAAGAGAAACTTTATTACTAAACTAGGAGACAGAAAGTCCCCTTTTAGGTCGGTCCACAGACGATTATTTCTGTCCCTACTCGCCTCTTCTACAGAATTAGGGACTTTATTCCATACCCACCTCCTCTCACTTTGTTCCTCTTCTTCCCTCAGCCCAATCTGGATTTTTAAAAACTCAGGGTGTAGCCTGCAGTTCCTGGAGATGTCCTGAATAAGAAAGGCTTGGGGTGGTGGAAGAAAATGGGGGTGCCTTAGCATCTCCCTCTATCTTTCTTGATCCCTACTTCTCCATCATTCTCCGCCTCCTTCATCTCCTCCCGCCCCCCCCCGCTTCCCCCCCCCCCCCATGCAGTGCCCCAGGAACTCTGGTCCTCTTTCCCATCTCCCGCAGTCCAGCTGTCCACATCTGGCCGGCAGCTGGGAGCCGCCCACTTTCTACTTTTGGGGAGAACATGCCCTCTGCTGGAGGACCTGAGAGAGGAGGGACTGGACCAGGAATAGAACTGTCTCATCACCCGCCATCCTTCCTTTCCACAAACTCCTCCCTCCCCAGTTTCTCTCACTCATTATCTCTCCTGAAATCTAAATGCTTCTCTGATCTCTACTTGCATTTATCCCCCATCAGTATTTTTTTGTCTGTATTCTTCCCCCAAATAGGATACCGTTGCCTATCCTTAATCTTTCTCAGTGCTATCACCCTGATCTTACATTCCATCTCTTTTTTTCTCATTCATACCTTTTTTTCATTTGCTTTTTATCTTCCTCCTCCCCCAATATCTTCTGTTCTCTTCCTTTCAGTCTGAGAACCATTCACCTATCTCCAGTCAGTTTGCTGGGGCCATTTCTCCTTTAAAAAATGGGACAGAGATAGGCCAGTTTAAAAAAAAAAAAAAGACACAGACAGGCTAGTAAAAACCCCAACAAAACAAAAAATTATTAAAGCAAGTCAGTACATTCTCTTTGTCATATTGTTTGGAAAAGTTACCCGTAGAATGGAGAAATTAAATGAGAAACAATTTTGTTGAAACTTCTACTACTTCTGTTCTCACCAAGACTAACTTATGTTATATTTCTTATATTTGTCTCTGTTATGCTTTATGTGTAATCCTGGGTGATCCAATTCTTTCCTTAGGCTTCAGCTTTCTTATCTGCAAAATAAGGAATTCCACTAAGACCTAATAATTAGTCAGTTCATCTGTCTATGCATCCCTATCTATATATCATCTACCTACCTACCTTTTCCTTTTTCTTCTTCCTTTCTTTTTTCTTTTTTCCCTTCTTCCATCCCCCATCCCTCCTTCCTTCCCCCTTTCTCCCTTTTTCTTTCTTTTTTCTTTCTTTCTCTTTTCTCTTTCTTCTTCCTTCCAGCCTTCCTTCCTTCTTTCCTCTTCCTCCTCTTTCTTCTTCTTCCTTCTCTTTCTCTCTTCCCCTCTCTCTTGCTTCCTGCTTTCCTCTCTCCTCCTTCCCTCTTTCTTCCCATCCTCTCTCTCTTTCTCTCTCTCTTCCTTCCTTCCTTTTCTTTCTCTTGCAGTATCTATTTAATTAAAGTTATTAAGAGCCTACAATACAAAAAGCATTGTTTTAGGTGCTAGGTATACAAAAACAAAAATGAAACAGTACCTGCCTGAATGGATACAGCATGCATATAGAGAGGTGTAATGGAATATAATTTAAGGAACAAGAGAATACTAACAACTGGAATAGGCTTCATAGAAGAAGTGGCATCTAAGTTGAGTTCATCCTTTCTATTTATATTGCTATCAGCTTGACTAAGGTCTTTTTCAACTCACAGCTGGATTTTTATAATAGTCTTCCAATTGGTCTCAATTTCTCCATATTCTGTTCTCTCCATTCCAACCTTTAAAAACTGCCCAAATAATTCTCCTAATGTACCAATACAATAATGTCCTTATCCTGCTCAGAAGACTTCAATGACTTCCTTTTGCTTAAGAAGTCTTACACTTGGGTTAAAACATTCAACTTTATAATATAATATTGGAAAGAGTCTAGATAGCAATATATTTGAACATGCATCCTCTTGACTTCAGAGCCCATGCTCCATCCACTGCGCCATCTAGCTGATCCTCTGATATATACTGGCTGTGTGTCTCTGGACAAGTCTCTCTCTTTTTTTTCTTGAAGCCCTCTTTGGTTTTGTTGTTGTTTTAATCATAACTTTTTATTTTCAATATACCTGCAAAGATAGTTTTCAACATTCATCCTTACAAAACTTTTGCGTTCCAAATTTTTCTCCCTCTCTTCCCCTCCCCTAGACAGCAAGTAATCCAAAAGATGTTAAATGTATGCAATTCTTCTATACGTATTTCCACATTTATAATGCTGCAAAAGAAAAATCAGATCAGAAAGGAAAAAAAATTAAAAAAGCAAACAACAAAAAGTGAAAATACATATTCAGTCCTAACATTTTTTCTGGATACAGATGGCTC